>NC_089257.1:66542129-66850493 GCF_963930625.1 Muntiacus reevesi
GGTCACATCACTCCCTGAACAAGCACATTCGTTTTGTCATCCACAAAAACCCTTGGACACATGCTGCTAGGATCACCAAAACTATCAGAGTTGAGGGCATTTGAGAAAGATATTCATGGTTTTCTTGTGTTTTATTTTTTCATCTTCATGAAAAACATTTTTTCTGTTGCCAGTGAATAAAAAGCTAACAACCTACATTCGCAGTATGGGTAGCTGGTTTCATGTAATTTGGACAGTTTCTCACGTTTCAGAATTGAATCCTGTCTGAGAATCTGGCAGGTGAGATGAAAGTCTTCCGCCCAGCCTCCCAACACACTCCAGCTCCTCACAGCGATGAAAAACATTGATGAAGACCTACCTGGAAGGACCTTTAGGACAGTGGTCCCCAACCATTCTGGCACCAGGGACTGGTTTAATAGAAGACAATTTTTCCAGAGACCAAGGGAACAGGGGAGAGGGAGGAGAGCTTGGGGCTGATTCAAGTACATACATTTATTGTGCACAACTTTTTATTTCTATTTATTATTTTTATATTATCTATTTATTATTCTTTATTTCTATTGTTATTGCATTAGCTCCACCTCGGATCATCAGGCATTAGATCCTGAATGTGGTGACCCCTGCTTTAGGACACAATGCGGGCCCTCGTCATGGACTGGGAGCAGCCTCATTAGCAGGAGCAGTGTTTCCTTGTGTGCCACCAGGTAGTGACTTTCTGTCTCTGCCTTTCTTACTGCTGTGAACATCTAGCTAATCTCTACTTTCGCTCTCTGCTGCATGGATTCCGGTGTCTCACGTCTTCTATTTTCATGACTGTTGGCCGGACCTTGGAGTGAATAAAAAATGCAGCTCTGGAGATCTGTCTTCATGGCCTGCCTCTTCCGTACACTGATTTTGTGATCTTAAGCATCCTGTGCCCCAGCGTCCCCATCTGAAAGTGGTGATGTCTTCATAGTGAAACTCTCAGAGTTAAGTGGATTAGTGCATAAAGACAGGCTTCCCCAATGGCTCAGCAGGTAAAGAATCTGCTTGCAATGTGGTTCGATTCCTGAGTCAGGGAGAATCCCCTGCAGGAGGAAATGGCAACCCACTCCAGTTTCTTGCCTGGAAAATCCCATGGATAGAGGAGTCTGGTGGGCTAAGTCTATGGGAACACAAGGAATCGGACAAGACTGAGCACACATGCATGCTAGTGCATGAGGAGCACTAGAAACATGCCTGGTAGGTAACAATTCTTCACATAAATATTAGCCATTATTTGACCCAGGGGTCTCTCACAACTAACCCACCAACTGCTTCCTTCTCCACATATATGTGTCTCTTTCAAACTGCAGCAAATAGGAGATGTGAATGCAGGCAGTGACCATCAAAAGGGAGCACTCATATTTGCAGGGTTCTCACCTGTTGCCTTTGGAACAATCAGCCATCTATGATACAGGTGGCCAAGTAGCAATGACTTAGGCATAATGAAGCAGATTATGCCACTATTTCACTACCTTTTTGGAGAAGGAAATGGCAACCCCCTCCAGTATGCTTGCCTGGAGAATCCCATGGGCGGAGGAACCTGGCAGGCTACAGTCCATGGGGTCACAGAGTCAGACATGACTCAGTGACTGAGCATGCATGCATGCACCACCTTTTAAATTTTTTTTATTTTTATAGCATTTTTAATGGATACTTTCCATTTACAGTTCTTCCAAAATATTCATTGGGTTGTACAATACATCCTTGAGCCTATCTTATACCCAACAGTGTGTACCCCCCACTCCTCTACCCCTATGTTGCTCCTCCCTGCCCCTGGTAACCACTTGCTTGTTCTCTATATCTGTAAGTTTACTTCTTTTATGTTACATTCACTAGTTTAATTGTATTTTTTATATTCCACATATAAGCTATATCATACAATATTTATCTTTGTCTGACATATTTTACTTAGCATAATGTCCTTCAGGTCCATCCATTCCATCCATGTGGCAGCAAATGGCCAAAAACTTTTTTTATGGTTAAGTAGTATTCCATTGTGTGTGTGTGTGTGTTACAATTTACATCCAATTATACCAATTTACATCCCTACCAACCATGTAGGAAGCTTCCCTTTTTTCCACATTTTCACCAACATTTATAATTTGAGGACTTTTTGATGATAGCCATTCTGCCAAGTTGGAGGTGATATTGTGATTTTGACTTACATTTCCCTAGTGATTAGTAATGTTAAGTATCTTTTCATGTGCTCATTGGTCATCTGTATTTCCTCTTTGGAAAAATATTTATTCAGTTCTTCTGTCCATTTTTTAATAGAGTTGTTTGGTTTCTTTGACATTGAGTTACATGAGCTGCTTATATATGTTGGATATTAATCACTTAGTGGTCATATCAATTGCAAATATTTTCTCCCATTCAGTAGGTTGCCTTCTCATTTCATCAATGGTTTTCTTTGCTGTGCAAAAGTTTTTAAGTTTAATTAGATCCCATTTGTTTATTTTTGCTTTTATTTCCTTTACTTTAGGGGAAGGAGCCACAATAAAACATTGCTTTATGTCAAGAGTGCTCTGCCTGTGTTTTCCTCTAGTAGTTTTATAGTATCTGGTCTTACATTTAGGTCTTTAATCTATTTTGAGTTTATTTTTGTATATGGTATTAGAGAATGTTGTAATCTATTTTTTTTACATGTGACTGTTCAGTTCTCCCAAAACCACTTACTAAAGAGACTGTCCTTTCTCCACTATATATTCTTGCCTCCTTTGTCACAGATTAATTGACCATAGTATGTGGATTTATTTCTGGGCTGTCTATCCTATCCTATTGATCTGCGTCTGTTTTGTGCTGGTACCATACTGTTTTGATTACTGTAGTTTTGTAGTATAGTCTGAAGTCAGGGAGTTACCACCTTTCTCAAAGAGTGTTAGGTGCATAGCAGTCACTCTGAATTTCAGATAATTTTCCACAATACCTGAAAATGGAAGAGAGGCCATGACCATCTGTTACTAGTAAATCTGGGGTCATAGTGAATTGTCTACCCCTATATCTACCTCAGTGTTAACCTTTCCCCTCCACCAACAGGGCTAAGCTGCAGTCCGTGCCCTCCACCATTACACTGTAACCTGGAGTCCGATGTCAAGTACTCATGTCTGGAACCTTGAGACTTGTTGACATTACATCTTCTGTCATCCTTCCAGGCACAAGGACTCTCCCTTTGTACTCAGGTCCCATGGACATGAGACTTCCCACCTTTCAGTGTGGGCTCCTTAGCCAATAGGTGCATCTTGTTTGATTCCTGAGGCCACAGCAGCCACTTCTCTAACTTGTGGCTCAGTACTCACTACATGTTCCCTGGACATCTGCTCTTTGCTTTGCATGATTCTGGGCTGTCTACCCAGTTTGCCTGGGCTCCTTTAGACCCCAGTCAAGGCAAAACTACTCTTACTCTACTCACACCTCCAACAAACTGATGCTTTCCTGGGCTATACTTTATTGTATGAACTCATGGTTCCATGTTCCTGCCTTTGACTGAGTTCTCATATTCTGACTCCTCATTTAGACCCATAAATGTAGGGGAAAGGAAACTATTCAAAGATGATGAGGAAACTACATACTAACTGCAAAAAGAGCAATATATTGTGCTCACACCAGGTTTTTGAGCAAATTAAAAGGTGGTACAAAAAAAGAGAGAGAGACATTTCTTTGAAGCATAATGGAAAATAGACATATGAACCTCAGGATCTACCTGAACTGGTCCTACTGTATGTGTTGGAGTCATGATGAGTATTAGAAATGGCTCTGAATCAGAAGTTAAAGTGGCAGAAATCCTGGCCTCAACTCATTTCTAAGCTCATTAGATGACCTAGACAAATCATTTAAACTCTCCTGACTGAGCTCCCTTCAAGTCAAACGTATCTATTATACCAACCTCAGGTTAACATTAAATATCAATATTGATGTGACTAAAGCAAATGAAAATCCATACATCTACATGTCTCAGAGAAAGCTGGGAACTTGGATGGTTACTGGCACCAGTCTCCTATGGAGAAGCCAAATCAGATTGTCTGTAAATATTTATCTCTTATTAAAGGCTTTATCTCTAGGAAAGAAGTGAGCAACCTGGACCCAGTCATACAAGGTTAAAACAGTGTTTTTCAACAGTCATTATGTAAAGACATAAGAAGTATCGTTAAGGCCAGTTTTACAGAGTGTAATCAAGGATGCTGGGAGAATTATCAAAATCCTGAAGATCCTTGTGAAACAGGTCTTGATTTCTTGCTTATACATATGACTGAAAGGATAGAGTAGATTTTTAAAGAGGTGTAACTTCCTGGGTATGACAGCATAAATGAAAGTGTAGAGGGATCCACAGTGCAATTGGCTACTGCTTCTATGAGCACCAGTGCATTTGACACGGGCACCTGCTCTTTCTGGCACCATTTCTATCAGTTCAAAAATACAAATCCCAGGGACTTCCCTGGTGGTCCAGTGGCTAAGACTCTGCATTCCCAATGCAGGGGGCTCAGGTTCAATCTTTGATCAGTGAACTAGATCCCACCATGCAACTAAGAGTTTGCATGCCACAACTAAAAGATCCTTTGTGCTGCAACTAAGACCCAACACAGCCAAACAAGTCAATAAATAATAGATTTTAAAAAGGAATACAAATCCCAGATGGATTCAAACCCATGACTATAAGCTGTCACTCTGTTGGTCTGAGAGTGAGTCAATATCATTGTCTTGCCTGTGTGGTATGTGAGGTTCTTTTAAATTTATTCAGCAAATTTTATTGAGTACCTATTCTGTACTAGACAATATACACTTGAATTCTGGCAGCTGGATCTTGATGACAAGGCTCAGATGGAAGCTTCCCAGGGAAGACTATTCATTCAAACTTCCAGAATCATTCACACTTTTTGTTAGATATTAATTGTATACCTACTAAGATTAGACTAATCAAGTCTAAGAACATGAAAACTGTCTCATCTAAGCATACTGAGAATTTCATTTCTCCTCCCCACCTCTGTGTGAACTGAGAACAGTTGTGCTCCACGTATTTCCTTAAGGTGGAGCTGGCAAATCACCTTACCTGAACCGAGAAGAGGGCTGTGGATCTAAGTTCAAAGCAAGCAGATTGCAGTGTATACCTGTGATTTGCCTTGGCACAGAGGGCAGGTACCCCAGTGATACACCGGTGGCTTCAGAACAAAGCCTTACCACCATAGTTCCTGTGTATGGAGTTATGCAAAGTCTTCAGACCGAAGGTATGAAAATATTTGCAAAATTGGGGAGTGAGGGAAAGGGGCAACATGTATTCTTGGGTGCAGAAACTTCTAACCTCTGTGTTTAAACAGGGTATCAGGGTAGGAGTTGCTTCAATGGGAGAGAAAATTTTGAGACATGGAAATTTTTCAAAGGGCAGTGTTGAAGTCAGCTGATATGAAAAGACAACTTGAAATTCCAGGGCAAAGACAGAAATGAAGATGTAACCATAGGAAAACATGGAGAAAGCCCGAAACATTTCTTAAAGAGAGAAATCTGAATTTTAAAATAAATCTTCTCAAGCTTGAGGGGTGCTAGAAAGGCTAGTAAGACAAGAAAGGGGGAACCTACTAACACATTAGTAAAAAGAAAGCTGAAAAAAATCAAGTACTTTAAAATGGCCACAGAATAATGTGATTATCACAGTCAGTGCTTATTGGGATGTTTTATGTCTGCTCTTTGTTTTTAACGGAAGAGAACAGGAAGCCTATTAGATGACACATAGCCTGGAAACTCCTCCTAAGAACAAGCACACTTGCTTCAGGATCTTAGTTCCTCAATTTTTAAAGACTCCATGATGGGCTCTGTTCTCAGAACAGTGCTTCTCTTGAAGGTACAAGCTGATAAATAAAGGAAGCCAGAGCACAGCAAGAGCAGCGGGAGGACCAAGTTTCCATTCTGGATGTAACATCTGAGGACAAAAAGAATCAGGAGAACTTTTCAAGTATTTCTGCATTTCTTTTCTGGTGCTGTGTATTTGGGCCTGTTTTCGCATTGTCCCTTTTAGGATCCTGACCATGATGATGAGAATAGCAAATCACAAGTCACTGTTGGTATTGTTTATAACAGCCTCTTGGATCACTTTTGCAGTTATCCAAAACTCCACAAAGGTAGGAATTGCTTTCTTTTTGTGTTTCACAAAACTATATTTTTATGTGACACTTCACTAGTTTTAGAAAAGTCCAAACAAGCAAACCTATAGAGTCTAGAAGGGGAGTTTCAACAGCTGACACAACTTTTAAGAATACACTCACACTCTTCATCACTTATCTCTGTGTTGCAACTGTCTCCTCCCAATGTTTAGCTTGTCTTTACACCATCTCTAAGGAAATTCTGTGGAGTAGGAAATGGCAACTCGCTTAAGTATTCTTGCCTGGAAAATTCCATGGAGAGAGGAGCCTAGTGGGCTATAGTCCACCAGGTTGCAAAGAGCTGGACACAGCTGAGCATACATGCACAAGGAATTTCTGAACAACAGAATATTTTCAGGTGTATATAGTAAAATTTATTTGTGCTTTTTCACTGTTAATGCTTTTTAACTTCTAATAAACCTTTTTCTACACCTGTGTCAAATTTTTATCCAAATATTCTACTTACAGTTTTAAAGGTTGCTTTATTTAGACACTGAACCCTTAATATACCTGGATTTTTTTTGGCTGATTTTTCTTTTATTTCTGTATGGATAACCACTTTTTCCAGCTTTTTTCATTTTGTAATCCTTTCTTTCCAAGCTGATTTACCAGGTCATTTTTATTGTATATAAAATTTTTTAATAAGCACAGGTCCCTCTGTGGGTTCTTCGTTCTATTCCATTGATCGATTTGCCTTCCCTGTATCAATAACACATGGCTATATTTGACAGAGTTTCATAATCAGCTTTGAAAACTTGGAGGTCAAGTTACCCTTGCTTAACCTACTTTAGGAGGTTTTCAGCCAGTCTTGGCCCTCCTTCTTATATGTTTTGGAATCAGTCTATCAAATTTAGAATTCTACTTAAATTATATGTGTATTACATTAGCCATATAGACCAAATTGAGAAAACTGACATGCTTATAATATTACTATGCTGTTTATCAACATGCCATCTCTCTCCACCTGCACAGGTCTTCTTCAAGATCTTTCACTAAATTTTATAACTTTTGCATTCAGTTCTTACACATCTTTTGTTAGATTGATACCTTGGTACTTCATGTTTTTTTGTTGCTATTGTAATGACTGTTCTTTTAAACACATTTTCTAATTGCTTGCTGCTGGAATAAAGGAATCTTACTGATTTTGCATAAGGAACAGTAGGGGCTTACTTTCCAAGATCTCAGAAGACTTATTAGTTCATAGATCCAATATCACCTAGATCTCTCTGAGGCCAAAAAAGTATGTTTGTTCTAAAGCTTTGTTTTTATTTTTGTATTAATTCTGTTCCTTCCCTTGGATGTCTCCCCTTTGCTGAACTTGATAATACCTCTCTCAGAGTTACTTTTATTGTTTGACCAAGCTGTTAGTTCTGCAACCAGGAATTTGGAACCTGTGCCCCTTGCAGTGGAAGTGCAGAGTTTTAACCACTGGACAGCCAGGGAAGTCCCTGTCATGAGTTACCTTCGATGCAACTTTTTGCTAATTCTTGGTTGTGTGCATTCTTACACCTGAAGTTCTGTCGTGGGGCGCCGTTGTTTCCTGCAGCATGTTTGTGGCATAAATGCTCCCTGTTTGTCGAAAGTGTTGCCAGGCACACTGGGTCCTACTGACCTCCCCAACTTAAATATCCACAGCTTTTATTCTCCTGAGAGTACAGAATTCCCCGTTCCTAGCTGCCTGACCCAGCACAGGTGGGGAAATAGGAAGGTATCACCCTGCGTGGTTTGTCCTCCTAGGGGCCTCCCCTCAATCGATCCTACTCCAGCTGCCAACCTCCTCCACGGTAGCAATGTCCCCGGAGAGACTTCCTTCTCTACCGAAGCCTCACCTATGTGCGTGTGCAGCCATGGGTTCTTCCTTCATCTAATCTCACCTGCCTTTCAGTTTTCAGAAGACTGCTTGCAAGTTCTGGTCCATATAAGGTGTTTCTTCCTATTTCCCAGAATAGTTAGAAAATTGTTAAGTTCTTTTCTGCTATTTATAAGATCTTATGGTGGGAAATCGAGGCGAGGAAAGAAAGGTAAGATGCTAGTCACTCAGTCGTGTCTGACTCTTTGCGACCCTATGGACTGTAGCCCACCAGGCTCCTCTGTCCGTGGGATTCTCCAGGGAAGAATACTGGAGTGGGTTACTATGTCCTTCTCCAGGGGTCTTCCCGAGCCAGGTATTGAACCCAGGTCTCTGGTTTTGCAGGCAGATTCTTTACCATCTGAGCCACCAGGGAAGCCCAATCAAGGTTATAATACGTGCTTATTCCTCCACCTTGAATCAGAATTTTCCTGTTGTTTTTCTACCAAAAAAGCTTGCACAGAGAATATTATTTTACTCCACTGAAAATCATTTACAATTTTCACATGAAGTGGTAGCAATTTAAAAATATCTGATAATGTGCTGTGATAGTTAAAAAATGTTACTATAATAATGTCCTTCAGATCCTCTAGGTACTTAGTCATTTTTTAATTTAGTTCCTATAGCATCTACTGAGAGAGACTTTTCTAATTTTTAATTATAATTGTGGCTTTTTCTATTTCTCCGTTTAGTGTTGATAGTTTTTGTTTCACATATAAATACATATATATGTAGGCATGTACACATTTAAGGTTGTTATGTTTTCAGACAAATTGACCTTCTTATCACTCTAGGATGTCCATTTTTATATCTGGTGATACTCTTTGCCTTAAAGTCTATTTTAACATTAATATCAGCTTTTTTATGCTTTAATGACATACTGTTTTTTATCCATTCACTTTCAACCTATAGGTATCTTAGTACTTAAATTACATTCCTCATAGATAGCAAGTAGTTGGGTCTTGCTGTTTTATCTCTGCCTTTAAAAAAAATTTAACACTCCATTTACTAAAAATCATTCTAGTAAAACTTTTTTTTCTGCAAGGATTACTAATCATATACCTGGAAATATAACAGCTTCACCATTTTATAAATGAATTATCTCAAATACTGAAATAGTGATCACAAATTTATTTAACAAAAATTCTTCCAAAATTTGATAATACCATAAATTTTAATGTCAAACTATAACTTTTAATATCAAGGTATTTTAAATTTTTTAAATATTTCAAAATATTAAAATACATACAAATGAATGCATTGATAACAAAACATTATTTTATGCATACATACTGTCTTTTAAAAATCTGCAAACTCTACTATTCTACTATTTTATTTCCTGTAATATATACTATAATATATAATTAATATACTATAATAATATATAGTTATTATATAATATATAGCATAATATAATAATATAAAATATATATAATTATATAAATAAAATATAAAATACAATATTATTATAATATATAATATGATATATAATAATTATATATACTATAATATAATAATTATATATACTATAATATAATAATTATACAATATGTAATAATATAATACATAATATAATAATAATATATTTACTATAGTATAATATTTACTATAATATTATAAAATTATAGTTTTTAAATAATTATATGCATTTTAAAGAAATTAGAAGATAAACACATAGTATTTTATGTTAATCCATGTATTTACCATTTCTGAGGCTTTTCATTCCTTCCTAAAGACCTATGTGTCATTTTTGGTATGATTTCACTTCAGGGTGAAGAAACTCAGTTGGCACATGTTTATTACGCAGATTCAGTGTAGTTCCTTCTTTCACATTTCAACTCTCCTCTGGCGTCTGTCAGTTTGTGGTCACTCTCCAGTGCTTTTAAGAGATTTGCAGAGGGGAAGGGGAGTGTCAGAATTTATCATTGTTATCTACAGGAAAGTTAGTCCAATACAAGCTACTCTGCCTTTATTGGAAATTCAGAGGTATTACTATGATTCAATGAGTTCTCAGAAATAGAATTATTGATAAATGCAGTGAACATTGTTAAAGGTCTTATTATATGCTATAGACCTGTTTTCCAGATATGTGGTGCCAATTTGCACCTAAACCAGCAGTGAAAGAGAATTCTAGCCTTATTGCATACTCACAATACTGGGCAGCTCATGTGTATGTAGGCATGTATACATATATACATGCATTTTTATATATGTAATTTTTTTCATTTATTTAGTTGGCTGTGCTGGGTCTTGGTTGCAGTGTGTGAAATCTTTCAGTTGCACAATGTGAATCCCTTAGTTGTGGCATGTGGAATCTAGTTCCCTGACCAGGGATCGAGCCCAGGCCCCTTGCATTGGAAGCATGGAATCTTAGCAAGCAGACCACCAGAGAAATCCCTGGGTAGCTCATTTATAGAGATACTTGCCTGGGATTAAAACTTGACTCTCTTGTTGACCAACTGTGCAGGTTTGGCTAAGTTTCTTAACTTTGAGGTGAACCAGTTTCATCATCTGAAAACTGGGTTATAAAAATAAATACCTCATATATCATTGTGAGGATTAATGAGTTAACATATGAAAAGCATTTAGAATAGTACCTGGTTGCTAATCCTGGTTGCTAATACCATCTCTGTAATTTGATAAATAAAAATGTTTTTATTTTTAGACAATCAGAACATGTCAAATAATAAAAAGTAAAAACATTAACCACAGTAACCTAGTCCAACACAAGATACTCTGCCTTTATTGGAAATTCAAAGCTATTACTGGGAAGATTTATACCAAAAAGTGTCCTTTACAGAACTATAAGTAACAGAGAAAAGATGAATACAATAAATATCTAAAAATGTAGGAATAGGTGAAATATTAAACTACGTCCATAGGCTGGAATATTATTTGGACATAAGGTGGAAAGTTTTTAATGACACTATTTTTAATCAAAATTAATTGGTAAATATTAAGTGTGTTCACAATCATGTGAAATGGTTACACAGGATAACCAAAGTTGTTAAGAGTGGTTGCTGTGATCATGACTGGTTTTTATTTCCTATAGTGTTGAGCCATTCTCTCACTTTTAATAATGTCAGTGTTATCTTATGATTAGAAAATAAATATTTTATAAGCTAACAGGACATGTCTCTCATGTCCTGTTAGCTAAAATAGTAATCTGAGAATTACTAGTAAATACCACAGACTGTTTAATCAAAGTATAAAAGTGAAATAGAAAAAAATAGATAATAGTATATTACATAAAATCTCCATGCTTCTTGAAAATTTTCTTAAAGATTTATTTAAATGACTGAACTCTAATTTTAAGATAAAAATAATACAACAATAAACATCTGTTCTCTGCTATGCAGTTAAAATGCATTTTCTCATTTGGTCTTCACAATTGCCGAATGAAAGTATATTCCATGATCACCACTTTAAGAAAGAAGATCCTAGGGTTCTTTGCAGTAGAATGGTTCACTCAAAATAGATTAGTCAGTGATGTGAATTCCTTGGCAGTCCAGTGGTTAGGACTTGGTGCTTTCACTACCAACAGCCCAGGAGTTCAATCCCAGGTTGGGGAACAATCTCGCAAGTTGAGTGGTGTAACGAAACAACAACGAAAGAGAATAACCAGTGAAAAGTGAAGTTCCACCACCAGATTTAAGGAAAATCATTTTTCCTATGACACATTGATGATAATGTAATCTCAATATCATTTTATTTTTGATTTTTCTACCACTCATCATTTGATAAAAGAGACATTGACTAGCCTACCATAATTATCACATTAAATAGGCACACTTTCTGCCTTCTCTATTGTATTCCTTGTCATTTCAGTTACAGACTGTACTCAAGTTACCCTTGTCCCTCCATCACTGGAATTTCATCATGAAAACACATTCTGAAGCCCCACTGAATCCAATAGTTTCACCAGCAGAGACTGAGCTGAGGATAAAGAGGATCGTGGAGAAACTAGACCAGCTAATCCCACCCAGACCCTTCACCAACGTGAGCTCCACCAGCAGCGCCGCACACAGCAGAGCCACCCTCCTCAGCCCCCGGGACACATACTGCAGGGGGGACCGGCTGGACGTCCTGCTGGAGGTGAGGGACCACTTGGGGCGCAGGAAGGAGTATGGCGGGGATTTCCTCAGGGCCAGGGTGTCCTCCCCAGCCCTGAAGGCGGGTGCTTCTGGAAAGGTGACAGACTTCAACAACGGCACCTACCTCGTGAGCTTCACCCTGTTCTGGGAGGGCCGGGTGTCCCTGTCTGTCCTGCTCATCCACCCCAGCGAAGGGGCGTCGGCTCTCTGGAGGGCCAGGAACCAAGGCTACGACAGGGTGACCTTCACGGGCCAGTTTAACAGAGGCACCTCCCAAGTCAGTACTGACTGTGCCCTGGTTTTAAATTCAAGTGCTGAACTGTGTGAATACCGAGATACCCGAGGCCAAGAAGCCTTCTACTGCGTGAAGCCTCCACACATCCCCTGTGCTGCACTCACCCACATGCACTCCAAAAATAAGGACGTATCTTATCTTAGCAAACAAGAAAGAAGCCTCTTTGAAAGGTAAATCATTATTTCTGGAGACTATCTGGGTAAATACAGTAATGATTTGGCCTATCTGTTGATCCAAAGGAAATAGCTATTAATTGTGTATTAATATATCAACTTTGGGACTCTATGAAGAGCCATTTCAGAAAAGATAAGTGAAGTCATCTGGGGACAGTGCCCACTCTCCAGTCATCCCTATATATTTTGGATATTTAACCCTTACCATTGAAACAAAAAAAAAATGACTAGAATAAAAATTAAAAGAGAAGGAGAAATATACATGTGTGAATATGCCTAGGTGCTAATATATTCTTTCTGAATCTTAAAAAATTACCTAGTACACCTTCTGGGGATCTATACTCCCTGAACTAATAGGCCAAGAAATGGAAATTTAATAAATGGTCTGGAACTGTGGCCAAAGTAGTCAGTTATTATCATAAGAAATAACTGAAACAACAAGTAATGTGACTTCTTGTGTTTCCTGATCTTGGGGCCACTTGCCAATTAATTTTTGTATTTGTCTCTTTAAGGTCAAATGTGGGTGTAGAGATGATGGCAAAGTTCAATGCCATTACTGTCTCCAGGTGTAACTGTAAGTCCTCCCTTTGCGTGACTGATGGCTGGGGCTTCCCAGGTGGCTCAGCGGTAAAGAATTCACCTGCCAATCCAGGACACACGGGTTCGATCCCTGGGTCAGGAAGATTCCCTGCAGTAGGAAACGGCAACCCACTCCAGTATTCTTGCCTGGAGAATTCCACGAACAGAGGAACCTGGTGGGCTACAGTCCATGGGGTTGCAAAGAGACGGACACAACTGTGCAACTGAGCACACACACACTTAGCACTCACCCCATTTACAGCGTTTTTCCTTCCTCGGAACTTGTTCACCACTACCAATCATATGTTACTCTGCTCATCAGGCTTGCCGGTGGTGGGCCAAGACACCAATTACCTAAATGAATAAATGAGTGGAATCCTAAACCTGATTTATAACCCTCATCATCAATCTCATCATTATCTATCAGGCAACGGATTACTTGCCCATCAGACACAGCAACATTCAAATGTCAAACCTCTCTCCCAGCTTGCACTTAGGTCTTACCTCCCCCAACCACCACCATTAGCACTTCTCTCATCACTACAAGCACAGTAATCACCATCTAGAAGTTTCTAACCTGCCATCTATAATTCAATTCATTCCAATTTCCCCCTCTTTGTCTTTGCCACCTTTCAAACCATTTGAACATATAAAATAGCGCTTCCATACTTTTATTAATTTCTCTTCAATTTTTTTGGCTCAAAGTGTTAGTTGCTCAGTTGAGTCCGACTTTTTGTAACCCCATGGACTGTAGCCCACCAGGTTCCTCTGTCCTTAGAATTCCCCAGGCAAGAATGCTAGAGTGGGTTGCTATTTCCTACTCTAGGAGATCTTCCTGATCCAGGGATCAAACCCAGGTCTCCTGTACTGCAGGCGGATTCTTTTACCATCTAGCCACTAGGGAACATACTAGGAAATCCCTATCGAAAATGATTTAATACAGGAACTTTTGTGTCCACTTAAGTTCAGTATCAACAGCTTGCTAATTGCTACTAAACTCATTGACACTGAAGTGTGTTTATGTATCTACAGATGGAAATGGCATTTTTCACCCAGGATACACAAAGATACTTATGCCAGTTATTAAAATATTAAACCACTTCCTTTGGTTGGTGAATAATCACAGCCCCAAGACTGCCAAGGATAAACACCTCAGTCCATCATATTCCCAGATTCTTCAGAAACCTGTGAATAATGGTCAATACCCAACCTATCCTGGATTCCCATGAGTCTGCTTCAGTCTACAGCCATATCCATCCTTGTGGATTGTCCAGGACTCAAACCAAATTAATTGTTAATTTTTTTATATCTCCTTGCACTTAAAGCATTAACAGTTTGATGGTAGCATTTAACACACTATGACAGTATGTGATCAACTTTGAGGTAAATTGGGCTAAATGACAAGATAATTGAGTTTTCACTACTAAGTAAGAATTGATGTCTTTTCTCTCCTAAGAAGGCAAACAAATATTTAAATTTTACCCAGAGGCCTTTTTCTCTGGAAGAAAACATGTTATCTATAATGAACGTTAATGAGTATCACTTATGAAATTCTTATCAGAGAAAATTTTTTTCTGAAAACTAACTATTCCATTAAGAGAATGATGCTTCAATAAGGTTTTTCCTCCCCCTCACACTCTATCAAAAGGATACCTAAAAAAGACAGTGGTTTCTTATTAAATATTCACGGATAAAGTGATACTTTAGAAGACCCTATCTTGTTGATTCTTTAGCAGAAAAGACAGTTCCGGTGAAAAGGCAATGCAAGTTTGGAATGGCATCCTCAATGCCCAGTGGACATGTCTGGAAAGACACGTGGAATCCTGTCTCCTGTAGTCTGGCTGCAATCAAAATGAAAGAATGCCTGAGAGGAAAATTTATATATCTGTTGGGAGATTCCACGATCCGCCAGTGGATGGAATACTTCAAAAGCAGTATCAACAGTATGCCTCTGTCTGAGCTTTTACTCACATCCCTTTCAGAAACTTCTTTTTCATTTCAAGGGGAGAAAGGAATATGGGGAATGCCTCTTTCATATTTCTTAATCACAGAACATCAACACTTTTCCCAAGGTATTATCTTCTCTTTAAAAGAATACACTTATTGACTAGAAGGGAGACAGGATAGAAAAACGTTTGCTCCATTCCTATTCCTGCAGAATTCAGACTTCCAGGATACTCAGAAAATCACACACAGAGCTGATGATAACAAGATCGTATACTACGTACCTTCTACAGATGGCATGATGATTATGGGTGTGGCTTCTACATCCAGATGTCCTGGGATCAAAATAGGGCCTCTACTGTCCTATCTGATAGCCTTGGGCAAGTTGCATAACTAGGATTTGGTCCTTGGTTTCCCCATCTGTAAAATAGACATGAAAACAGTACCCACCTGGTAAAAATGAAGTACTATACACAACGTATTTAGAATAGTGCTGGCTACAGAGTTAGTTCTCTTTGGTGTGAGCCGTCATCAAGAGTCTTGTTTCACAGAAGGACAGATGCTACAGTTGAGGTAATAGCTTCATATCAGGTTGGCATAATAGTTAAATGCGGGGGCTTTGGAGCTTAACAAACCTAGGCTATGACCTTTGGCATACAGCTTATTTTCCACATCAGTGAACTAAAAATAACAACAGCATCTGGTGATGGTTATGAAGATTAAATGAAGTAATGGTTATAAAATATTTAACACATAGCAAGGCACATAGCGAGGCACTTAGAAAGTGCCCAGAAAACAATAGCTATTGCCTTATTACCATTGGTTCATATTAGAGTTGGGGCTAGAACCCATTTGCTAGAAGCCTAGTCCACTTGCTCCTTTTACTAAACAAGGAATGCATCAGTAATAACTCAGAATCCGCTAGTAGATCTTAGCACTGTTATCTGGAAAACAGTCACTGTTCTGGGCCTCTATGTTCTGGGCCCTAGTTCTTACCACTGGGGACAGTGTAGCTTTAGTGTGGCCTTCCTAACATCAGGCCACTCTTGTGGTCTCCAATTTAGAGAGTAAGCTGATTCGCCCAGTAAAAATGGAAAATCAGTAGGACCTTGAACCCCCTGCAACAGAAAGGGAGAGTTTTTTCTTTCTTTTTTTAATTGGAGAATACTAGCTTTACAATATTATGTTATTTTCTGCTGTGCAGCAAAGTGAACCAGCTATCTATGTCTCCCCTCTTTTTTGGATTTCCTTCCCACTTAGTCCACCACACAGCACTGAGTTCTGTAGGAACTATAGAATAGTTCCCTGTGCTATACAGTAGGTTCTCATTAGTTATCTGTTTTGTACATAGCAGTGTATATATGTCAATTCCAATCTCAAAGGGGAGAGTTTTAAGTTGTGACCCCTGGTAAATGACTAATCTCCAGATTTCAGTCTCCTCATCTATAAAATTTAGGATCTAGTGACAACTTCTAGCATCACATTCTGCAATGGCGGGGTCGGGGTGGGCTCTTAATTTTTGACAGTATGAATTATTGACTTACCTACTTTCTTGACTGACCTTTGAAGCTTTGATAACAAAACATCTGTTACACGTACTGTCAAAAGTTAAACTGTGTGGTTATTGTGTGCTTTGGAAAACAAAATTGAAGTATGTTAGAAACAGAATGAAGCAAACATTCTGCCATTTTCTTCCACCCAACCCTCCAGCATCACCATTTTCAAACCTCACTGGGTTCAGACTTTAAGTGTAGCCCTTTACTTCTAAGTTGGTACTTGTTACAAAGCATTAATAATCATTTCCCACACGTTTTCCTCAGATGTTCTAGCTATGAAGAAACTGGCCTTGATAGTCTAATTAATATAGTGAAAAATAAAGCGACTTCATTTTCTTCCATTCATATTATACTTTTCAAAAGTTTTAAGACTGGGTAGATTACTTTCATAAGAATTAGGAGGAACTTCAAGTTTAAGGTACAGAGTCTGTTACTTACTAGTTGTATAATCTTGGCAGGTCATTTCATCTCTTGGTTTTCTTTTCCATAAGATGGTAATTATATATATAGGGTTTCCCTGGTAGCTCAGTTGGTAAAGAATCAGCCTGCAATGCAGGAGACCCAGGTTCGATCCCTGGATGGGGAAGATCCCCTGGAGAAGGAAATGGCAACCCATTCTTGCCTGAAAAATCCCATGGACAGAGCAGCCTGGCAGGCTACAGTCCATGAGGTAGCCAAGAGTTGGACAGGACTTAACAACTAAATCACCACCACCATGCATATATATGGAGTTTTGAAGTAAATAAATATATCAGTCCTAATAAATTTTTTGTAAACTGTTAAGTCCTTCACGAATGAATAGCAATAATATTATAGATGATGTATGCAGTACCATTTCGTGCATATGTAAAAGAAACACAGAAGTATAGAATACAATTCCAGTCTTTTTTTTTTTTTTTTTTTTCAATTCCAGTCTTAAGTGAACTTACAAAGGACTTGGGGAAGTAGGTTTACTTGTATTTTGAAATTTATAGACATCAGCTGGCACCTTTCTCTATCTTCAAAGGAGTTTAGTCTGTAGTTAATGAAGTGTCAAAACTAATACCCATGAAAGTGACTCCATCACTCGGCGGTCCATTTGGTTCTACATGGTTCTACAGAGGGGCAGATATAATTTATTTGTATAACACTTTTTGTTGCTCAATAATTTTCAAACTGGTCTGTCATTTAAACCTATAATAAATTAGTCAGGATTAACATTTAATTATAAACATCAAAATTTTTCTTCTATTTTTATGAGCTTTATAACTTTATTATCCTTTCATTTTGGGATTTCTATTTGTCATCAGCGCTGAAGTCAGTGGATCTGCATGAATCTGGAAAATTTCGAAAGCAACTTGCTGTGGACTTGAACGAGAATATCAATATCCAGTGGCAAAAACATAGTTACCCCTTGATTGGATCATTGACCTATTCAGTCAAAGAGATTGAGTACATCGCCCAGGTTATTGACAGAATTGGAGGAGAAAAAAATACTATCATTGTTATTTCTCTGGGCCAACACTTCAGACCCTTTCCCATTGATGTTTTTATCCGAAGGGCCCTCAACATCCATGATGCAGTTCAACGCCTTCTTCTGAGAAGCCCAGACACTGTGGTTATCATCAAGGCAGAAAACATCAGGGAGATGAATGTTGATATGGAGAGATTTAGTGACTTTCATGGTTATATCCAGTATCTTGCCTTGAAGGATATTTTCCAGGATCTCAATGTGGGCATTATTGATGCTTGGGATATAACAATTGCATATGGCACAAATAATGTCCACCCACCCCAGTCTGTAGTCAGAAATCAGATTAATATATTGTTAAACTTTATTTGCTAGATAACACATATCTCTGAAATTTATTCAGTTAATTAAAAACATCTATTAAGTGTTTGCTATCATGCCAGATGCTGTTGGCTCTGAACTCTCAATTAGCAAGAGAAAATCTGCACTAAGGCTGATTTATTAACCAGCAATTCAGCCAAATCAGTTATTTCTAATTTGGGCTTCTACTTACAAATAAACACAAAAACAGTTACGAAAAGGAGCTACCCTTCTTGATCAGAGTCAGGCCACTTTTCACAAACAGGAAGTCAAGATGTCTAACGGTTAAAAGCTCTCTCTGATTAATGGAAATTCACAGCAATAAAGTCATTATAAGATAAATATTTGGAGAAAGTAGTCTCATTTTCTTATCCCTCATAGCTCAGTTGGTAAAGAATCTATCTGCAGTGCAGGAGATCCAGGTTCTATTCCTGAGTCGGGAAGATCCCCTGGAGAAGGAAATGGCAACCCCTCCAGTATTCTTGCCTGGAAAATCCCATGGACAAAGGAGCCTGGCAGGTTACACAGTCCAACACAAGAGTTGGACAGGACTTAGTGACTAAACCACCTCCATCACCAAAACAAGTTCCAGATGATTTCCAGGACTTCCTTGGTGGTCCAGTGGTTAAGACTCTGCATTTCCAATGCAGGGGACATGGGTTCAGTTCCTGGTTGGGGAAATAAATTCCCACAAGCCGTGAGGCATGGCAGAAAAAACAGGATGACTTTTAAGTAGAAGGGCGATTTCTTTGGTGGCTCAGTAGTAAAGATTCCACCTGCCAACGCAGGAGACACTGGAGACACAGGTTCAAGCCCTGGGTCAGGAAGATCCCCTGGAGAAGGAACTGGCAGCTTCTCTAACATTCTTGCCTGGGAAATCCTGTGGACAGAGAAGTCTGGCAGGCTACAGTCTATGGTGTCAAAAAGGACTCAGACAGAACTCAGTGACTAAATACCAACAAGTAGAAGAGAAGTCTTATGAGACCATGCTCCATGTGCAGAGTCCTGAAGGAACAGAGGAACTGCAAATTCTGAAGTAAAGTCTTTGACTTTTCTCTCCCTATAGAGACTCCCCTGCTGGGAATTAATCCATTCTATAGAATATATCCTTCAGAAATACAGGACAAAACAGTCAAAGGCACCGTGCTCTAGGATTCGGGGAGCTGGGCTTCAGTCCTTGCGTTGACAATAAGTTTATAACTTTGGATAAGTCACTTCAGCTCTCTGGGCTCAGTTTCTCAGATGAAGGGGTTAATGTGAGATTTGTGATTTTCAAACCTTGCTCTGTACAGCTTGGGTACCATAGGTGGTCTCCAGGTGCTGCCTGGAAGGACAGGAGTTGGGAGAAGTGCTTGGTGAGCAGGGTACCAGTTTTTCCATGCCACTTCAATTGGAGCATCAGCCATTTTTACCAAGCTCTGTATTGGGCTTCTGCATGGCCTTTGATTTGAAAAAAGTTCCACTGCTTAAAATATGTTAGGAAACCATTATGATCATCAACAACACTGACTTCTATAATCTATACATATAGGTTACTATTTCAGTCACTCTCACTTGCATTTTAATAGGCCTTCCCAAAATTTGACCCAAAAAGAATGATATTGAATTCAGCTGAGTAGAATTCAGAGAATTTCAGTTGAATGGGGCAATAAAATTATTACAAAGCAACTTGGTATTATATTCTTCCTTAATTTTTTCCTCTTAGCCATGCCCCAGCTGTCACTGGGCCCCTGACCTACTCTTGCTGCATCTAGGAAAAGACAATTACAATAGGAACATCTTAAATCCATTTATTCAGTTTCCTCCAGGAAAGGGATAATAATTTTTTTACTTGTTTGCCCATGAGCCACAATTCACAGTTCAGCGCACGGTAAACAGATGGTCAGAAATATTAAGTCTCTTATCATGTGCCAGGAACTATTCTAATCTTTAGGGATACACTAGCCAAAAGGCATGTGAATTCTCTGACATCAAAGAATCCTTATGGTAACAAAGAAAAAGATAAACCAAAAAAAAAAAAGATATAAAAAAAAAATCCATAATACCATAGTAGTATGAACAAAGTATATGGTATACTACAAAATAGTATAACAAAGTATATAATAGGGCAATATGACAGAGAGTGATGGCATGCTGGTGAAGGAGATGACTAGCTAGAGCAGTTAGAAGAGGCAAGTCAGAGGATAAGGCATTTCAAAACAATGGAAAGTAGGCATCCATGAGACCAAGTGAAACAGTGATCTTTAAGAAAGAATGGCAAGTGCCAAACCCTTGAAACATGATAGAGCTTCGCTTATTAGAAGACCATTATGTCTGGAGTATTGTCAGCAGAGGGAAAAGAAGTTAGAGAGGAAGGCACAGGCCAGGTCACATGTGGCCTCTGTAGCCTATGGCAAGGAGTTCAAATTCTATCCTAATTACAATGGGCTTCCCAGGTGGTCCTCGTGGTAAAGAATCCACCTGCCCACGCAGGAGATTCAAGAGATGCAGGTTCAATCCCTGGGTTGGGTCAGGAAGATCCCATACAGTAGGAAATGGCACCCCACTTGAGTGTTCTTGCCTGAAAAATTCCATGGGCAGAGGAGTGTGGTGGGCTACAGTCCATGGGGTCACAAAAAATCAGATGTCACTGAGCACTCCTAATTATAATAGGAAGGCAGTTGATGGGGGGAGAAAAGGAAGGAAGGAAAATAAGAGAGAGGGTGGGAAAGACAGAAGGAAGAAAAGAAGGAAAAAAGGAACAAAGAGAAGGAAAGAAGGAATGGGAGGGAAGGAGGGGGAAAGCAAGAAATACAGGGAGAGAGGGAAGAAGGAAAGGAAGGAGGGGAGGGAGTGAGGGACTGGTAACTCAACCCAGGCATCACCACAGACTGCTATAGTTGCCAAGGTCAGAATGAATAAGAGTTGTGAAACTATGGAACTTTGGAACAGCATCTGTTTTCTTCTATTAATAAAGTGACTTTCCATTACCACTCTCCAACTGGGTAAGGCTGGATAAGGGTCACTGAAGGTCTTGCTAAAAGGGCAGATTTTTTTTTTAAGAACACAGAGGACTATCATTTTAGAAGAAGGACAAAAATAAGAAGGTGACCCACAGATTTTTTTTTGAGAAAGTAACAAAGGAGAGATATACATTGTAATGTGTGAACCCTAAGAAGAAGTGTAAGCTCAGGATAATGCATTTGGAATGACATCTCTCAGAAGTTGGCACTTCCTGGGGAAATCCATGAAGGGTGAGCAGTTCTTCCCAAAATGAATCATTATAAACACAGAGGTAACTACTGCCATGTCTGCTTGATGTGTGATGGTCATTTCCTGTCTGAGATGATCACCCAGACTGTTTATAGCAAGCACAAGTTGACCTTCCAACAGGAGAAACAAGTAAAAAAGACTGGCACACAGCCTCTTGGACAGAATGGACTTAGACAAGACAGATAAATATTCCTAAAGGAAACAAAGAGGTAAATATTTCCAAGGGAAATTATTATCACAAAGCAAGGATGTTAAAGAGCAGACTGAGAAGAAACAGACGATTAAGAATTACATGTATAAGGATCTTTCCAAGGAGGTTTCAAAAAGTGTTATATTCCAAGTATCCATGGGTGCTGAATTCTTGAAGTTATAATATCTCATGTCATCCTATGGATTCAGATAGGACATAGAAACCACATAGTGGGCTAAGCAGGGAAAATCTGATACAAAAAATTAATAACTCAGATAAACAAGTGACTAAGATAGAAGGAGTTTTTTTCTGGTTCCCTTAGGGAAGAATGAGGGTATCCAAGGAAGAAACAACTTGTATGGGGCTCTCCCTGAGGCTGGAATTCAGACCTTGCTGGGGAAGGTGTAGTTCAGCCCAAAGGGCAGCAGAAGATGACTGGCTTGTCCAGGTCACAGATGGTCTGCAGTTGCTGGGCAAGCAGAAATCGACCCTCTGTGGTGTGAGGGGGGGTACAGGTGACCAGCAAGAAGGTGTGTGGACATGCAGAGCAGGACCAAGACAGCCAAGCTGCCCAGTGACCTGCAGAGGGAACCAGTGCCTGTGCAAGCAGGAAACTTCCACCAACAGGAAGCCACAAGGTGTCATTCTCCATGTGGCAAAGGCCAGGGAAGGTTATCGCAGGGCCAGGACAAGCCTACAAGGTCACCAAGAAATCGCTGGTTCTAGGAACAAGACAGGAAGGGCTCCACCGGAAGTCTCCACACCCATAACACCCACTCAGCACGGCCACCAGAAGAGGATAGCACCTTCCTCCCGCAATGTCCCTCCAGTGCCCTCTGCTGACAAAGCTCGACAATGTGCTCACTGTAAGGAGAGACGCTCAGAAGAATCCTGTCTAGCATAGCAATGCACTATCATGGGGGCTTCCCTGGTGGCTCAGAGGGTAAAGCATCTGCCTGCAATGTGAGAGACCCAGGTTCGGTCCTTGGGTCGGGAAGTTCCCCTGGAGAAGGAAATGGCAACCCACTCCAGTATTCTTGCCTGGAAAGTCCCATGGATGGAGGATCCTGGTAGGCTACAGTCCATGGGTTCACAAAGAGTCAGACACGACTGAGCGACTTCACTTCACTTCATCATGTGTTACATAGATAGCCAGTGGGAAGCTGCTGCATTGCACAGCGAGCTCAGATGGGGCTTGGAAGCAGCTCTCCTCAAGGCTGAGATGACCTAGAGGGGTGAGGTGAGGTGGGGTGGGGGTGAAGGCGGGACAGGGGATCAAGAGGGAGGGGATATATGTACACATGTAGCTAGTTCACTTTATTGTACAGCAGAAATGAACACAACATTGTAAAGAAATTATACACCAATAAAAAATATATATTGAGGGGTGAATTTGGACTTGAGAGGCAATACATTGCTAACTGTCACAGTCATCAACCCACTCCTTTTATTGGGCCATTTTCTTAGGAAAACAAACATGACCATGCTCTAATAATAGCTATACTAGTTTGCATCTTTAAAAAAACAAAGGTAAATAGAAATTATACACATCCTCTGGTATTATTTATCTCTTCGAGATTGACACATGTATCTTCTTCTCTTTCCATAAAACTGTCTTGAAAATGTCTGCAATACTTCTTCTTCTCTGTTAACACATCTGAGTTGGGCTTGTGCTCTACACTGCTAACCTATTTAGAATTAGGAAGATAGATAAAATGACATGGGCTTCCCCAGTGGTTCAGCAGTAAAGAATCCACCTGCAATGCAGGAGACATAAGAGATGTGGGTTCCATGCCTGGGTCGGAAAGTTCCCCTGGAGATGGGAACGGCACTCTGCTCCAGCATTCTTGCCTGGAAAATGCCATGGACAGAGGACCTGGCAGGCTACAGTCCATGGAGTCACGAAAGAGACACGACATAGCAACTAAACAACCACGTAAATGACATGGCATGTAGTAAAGACATGTTTTCTTTTAGGACAAAGTATCCATGATACGACAGAGAGTATCCAAGATTAATCATATCTGCCAAAGTCCACAAGATTAGCGCATCATAAAATATTTTGATGCTCTGACACAGAAATGAAGAATTTAGGGACCGAGACTGTATTTTTCATCTTTATCTACTGATGACTTCAGCTTTAAAAAAGAAAAAAGAATATAGGCATATGAGTTGTACTCTTTGTGTTGCCAGAGAAGATGTCCTCCTTTGGAACATTAACAATGATATTAATACAAGTGGTTCCCGTAAAAGGCTTAACACACTTAGAGAAATGGGAAAGAATAAGATTTGATGCCTGACCAGAAAGAACTCGTAATAGAACTAACTTACAAATGAAATCAGGGTCTGCCAGCATAGCCTAACCTTCCATAAGAAAGTGAAAGAAAGTGAAGTCGCTCAGTCGTGTCCGACTCTTTGTGACCCCATGGACTGTAGCCTACCAGGCTCCTCAGTCCATGGAATTTTCCAGGCAAGAGTACTGGAGTGGGTTGCCATTTCCTTCTCCAGGGGATCTTTCCAACCCAGGGATCGATCCTGGGTCTCCCGCGTTGCAGGCAGACGCTTTACCATCTGAACCACCAGGAAAACCTTCCATATCTCACAGTAAATCAAGCTCTAAAAGCAGCCCTTTTTCATGGATTTCCCACTTCCAAAACTACATAAGGATCATATTGACTGTAATATATATTCCTGCCTTCACTTTATTGTGCAAACCATTCCTTTTAATGGAAAGAACAGCTTTCATAGCTTTCTCCAGTAAAGAGATCTCAACCATCTTTCAAGTCCCAGATCCGTAGAGTTATACTCAATCATTCCCTCTTCTGTACACTCATAGCAACATTCTCATAGGGCTACCATGTTAGATTGTGTTAGAAATAATTCTGTACGTGTCTGATAACATACTGAAACTAAATCGTATATTTTAAATTCAGACTGCACCAAAATAAATTGTATGTTTTAAGAGGGCAGGGAATATCTTTATCACCTACGAACAGTCCCAGATCTTCAAAGCTGACAGACTATACTCGGACTCCAAGTTATTTCTAAGTTCACAACTGCAGACATGTAATACATGAGTGGGGCTAAATAAATAAACAAATGAGTGAATAAATAAGCGCCCTATTTGACTCATATGGGGAGAAGGCAAGTTTTCAGGTAAATCTTTCATCAAGATAAAAAGAGAGACAATGGATAATGATAGAAACATGATTCCCTCTCTTTTTGCCTTCATCTGTATTGTCTCTTATACTGAAAATCTGCTATTTCTGTCCTGAACAATACTCCAAATAACAGAGCCCCTCTTTTCCAGGAGAACTGCAGCTTCCCAACTTTGTATCCTATGAGTGAAACTGTCAACCACGTGATTCTGCCCCTCTGGATCGTACTCATCCAAAGGACTCTTCACCCTGCTAAGTGATTGGTCCTAGTAGAGTCTAAGACTTGTTTTTGGAGTGACTTAATATAAATTTTGAAGCGATATGGGTGTCTCTCTCATTGCGAGAGCTTGAACACAAGATTATGTGTGGCTTAAGCTTCTTGGAAACAGTTTGGAAAGGATCAGTCTGAGAACAGATCCAAGGAAAGAGAACAGTAGAGCCTCGAGGCTTAGAGAGTTTGATTACCCTCATTTGAACCCCTAGATGAGTCATTAAATGTTTTTCTTCCTTGAGTTGGCATGGAAATGACTAGCATGAATTGGAAACTACAACTGGAAGAGTCTTGGAGGATGCGTTTCTGTGAAGTCAACTTGCCTGTGGATAGTAATAAATATGAGAGATCACAGATGCAGTTGTGACTCATCACAACATAGGAAATTAGCAGAATTAAACAGTCCCAGGATTTATGTTTGACACCGAAGAGAACTTTCTGCATACCCTGATGGGAAGTAATTGAAATGAGAGTGTTTGTATCTTTTGCTATGAATCTTACAGAAATGAGTAAAGATGGACACAGAGTTTGTAAGGTGACTGAGTGATTTTATTTCACAGATTTCTTCTGACAGAAAGTTAACGAGACAGATTAAAAGAACTACTAAGCACCTGCATATATGTTTTTACATTTAATCCTCCCAAGGCCTAAAAAGTCGGTATTGTTAAAACATTTCATTTTATAGATGAGTAAATTCTGCATTGGCCTTCCTAGGTGGTTCAGTGATAAAGAACCCACCTGCCAATTCAGAGGATGCAGAAAATGTGGGTTCAATCCCTGGATCTGGAAGATCCCCTGGAGAAGGAAACAGCAAGCTTCTCCTGTATTTTTGCCTGGAAAATCCCATGGACAGAGGAGCCTGGAGGGCTACAGTCCATGGGTTCCCAAAGAGTTGGACACAGCTGACCGACTGAGCACACACAGGCAAGTTCCACTTTAGAAAGTTAAGATCTTGTCTAAGATTCTAAAGCCAATGTATTGAGAACATTGTTTATCAGCCATTGGGTAATAGTATCAAAGAGATTCCAGTAATAAAAGATAAATAAGTGATTAAGAGTACAAAGAGACAAAAAGAGATTAACAGTACAAAGTAGAAAGTTGGGGGGGAGCGGGGAATGGAATTTATTCAAAACTGTAGAGCCTTACCTCTCAAATAAGTCCACAGAAATTTCTGGAAGGAGACAGATAAAACTTCATTACAGTGCCTAAGGAGAAGAACTTCCTTCACCAGAGCAGAGAATGTGCATGCGTGCTCAGTCATGTCTGACTCTTGCAACACCATGGATTGTAGCCCACCAGGTTCCTCTGTCCATGGGATTTCCCAGGCAAGAATACTGAAGTGGCTTGCCATTTCCTTCTCCAGGGGATCTTCCTGCCCCAGGGATCAAACCCGCATCTCTGGTACCCCCCTGCATTGGCAGATGTATTCTTTAGCACTGCGCCGCCTGGGAAACCCACAGAGAATGGGAGAAAATCTTAAAAGACTGAAATTGAAAGAGATTAAAGTATGCAATTATGGTACAAGATGAATCCAGGACTGGACTGCCACAGAAATTTCATACTCCAGGGTCAGGAGGATGACTGAGAAGCAAAGAAGTCTGACCCCCCTTCACATCTCATACGAAAGCACTGAAGGTTTGTGCTTGAGTCAGAAAGACAAAGAAGCATCACGCATGACATCTAAGAAGAAAGGGCAGCCTGGACTCTTTGAAAGATGAGGTGTTAGCACACAGCATCAGACAATACTTCTAACAACTCTCCCAGAAACAAACTGCAGCAAACAAAACATTTACAGGGAGGCTAGCAGGGAACCTCAATTTCAAAGATGAACACATAAACCAAAAATAAAATCATTTGAAAATGGCTAATACTTGAAAGAAAGTCATTAAGCACAACAGTCAGAAGAAATTTATACACCTAGGAAACAAAGCAAGTCAAATAGGAATTTAAAATAAATATAGTTAATTTCCAGAGTGACATGAGAAGATGTTGCAGCTATACTTAGAGTTAACCAGATGCTTGTTAAACTAAACATGGGATGGATGAAATCAGGAAAAACTCGAGGGATACACTGAGAATCAAAATGAAAACAATAAAGTAGTGGGATGAAATAATAACTCAAGACAGAAATGAAATCAAAACTATGAAAAAAGCTCACAGATATTAGACCTCAGCTTTAAAGGGCCATGAGTCCTTAAAAGCATCAGGCAAGATGAAGATAAAAAGATCTACATACATTTCGTAAGATCAAGGATGCAGAGAAAATCCTAAAGAGTTCCAGAATGATGTTAACTTTGATATCTAATATTTTATCAGCCACTTTAGATACAAGAAGAAACTGGAACGTTGTCTTCAAAGCTAGGAGAAAAATATTTTTCACGTTAGAATTCTATACCACACAAACTTAACTATTTGTGGGGACAAAGCAAAACCATAGTCAGTCTATAGTGTCCCTTTCCGAAAGAATTACTAAAGAATTGACAAGATGAGAAAGGAGTCCAGTATGTAGGAGTGGATTTTAGAAGCAATATAGGTTAAAAAAAAAAAAAAACAGGAAAACAAAGAATATTGCTATAGTTGTGAGTGAAGGAATATGTGAAACTTACTCTTAACTACATATAGTCATAGTATGACTGGTGAATGTAGTAGGTGGTGATAACTGCTGAGCTTAAGTGCAGGACACTGTTCTAAATGTATTCATTTAATCCTTATAACAACCCTGTGAGCAATTGGAAATTGATGATACTAAAGCTTAGATAAGTTGAGCCAATTACATTTGTCACAGAGCTAGTAGGTGGGAGAGCCGATATATGAAACTATAAATAGCACATCTATAAATAGAAACTCCAGATAATATTAGCATATTAGTCCATGTAGTATTATAGACTCAACTGTATCCCCCCAAAATTCATATGTTGAAGTCCCAACTCCCAGGACTTTAGAATGCAGTGCTTGGAAGTGAAGTGAAGTGAATTCGCTCAGTCGTGTCCGACTCTTTGCAACCCCATGGACTGTAGCCTACAGGACTTATCTGTCCACGGAATTTTCCAGGCAAGAGTACTGGAGTGGGTTGCTATTTCCTTCTCCAGGGGATCCTCCCGACCCAGGGATCGAACCCGGGGCTCCCACAATGCAAGCAGACTCTTTTACTGTCTGAGCCACCAGGGAAGCCCCAGACAGAGCTTTAAAGAGGTGAGTAAGTTGAAGTGAGGCCCTCCGAGGGGGGCCGTAATCCTACAGGACCGCTGTCTTTATAAGAAAGGAAGAGACATCAGGAACGCACAGACACAGAGGGATGACGTGAGGAAATGGTGAGGAGGTGGGCACGTCCAAGCCAAGGAGAGAGGGAAACCAAGCCTGCTGAGACTCTGATCTTGGACTTCCAGCCTCCAGAAATGTGAGAAAAATTATTTCTGTTGTTTACACCACTTAGTCTAGAGCATTTTGTAATGGGAGTTGTAGCAAAATAATACAGATTTGATGATAACAGTGTAGCAACAGGGAAAGCATACATGCTATTAAGTTCTGTTGCTGTTGTTCAGTCACTCAGCTGTGTCCGACTCTTTGCAACCCCGTGGGCTGCAGCACTCCAGGATTCCCTGTCCTTCACCATCTCTTGGAGTTTGCTCAAACTCATGTCCATTGAGTCGGTGATGCCATCCAACCATTTCATCCTCTGTCGTCCCCGTCTCCTCCTGCTTTCAATCTTTTCCAGCATCAGGGTCTTTTCCAATGAGTCAGCTCTTCAGGTCTTTTACACCAGGTGGCCGAAGTATTGGAGCTTCAGCTTCAACATCAGTCCTTCCAATGTATATTCAGGCTTGAGCTCCTCTAGGATTGACTGGTTGGATCTCCTTGCAGTCCAAGGGACTCTCAAGAGTCTTCTCCAACACCACAGTTCAAAAGCATCAATTCTGTGATGCTCAACTTTCGTTATGGTCCAACTGTCACATCCATACATGACTACTAGAAAAACCATATTTGACTATTTGGACTTTTGTCAGCAAAGTAATGTCTCTGCTTTTTAATACACTGTCTAGGTTGGTCATAGCGCTTCTTCCAAGGAGCAAGCGTTTTTTAATTTCATGGCTGCAGTCACCATCTGCAGTGATTTTGGAGCCCAAGAAAATAAAGTCTGTCACTATTTCCATTGTTTCCCCATCTATTTGTCATGAAATGATGTCATGAAATGCCATGATCTTCATTTTTTGAATGTTGAGTTTTAAGCTAGCTTTTTCACTTTTCTCTTTCACCTTCATCAAGAGGCTCTTTAAGTTCTTCTCTGCTTTCTGTGAGAAGGGTGGTGTCATCTCTACTGAGTGGCATATGGTATCTTAGTTCCCTGACCAGTGATTGACACCTGTATCTCTTGCAGTGGAAGTGCAGAGTCTTATCCACTGGACCACCAGGGAAGTCCTATTAAGTTCTAGGTGTACCTTTTACATTATAAGTTTAAACATACTGCTCTAAAAGAAATTAAGAGCAGCCCATAAAGAAATAGTAATTTTAAAACAAAAAAGAGAAAAATCTAACAAAGGAAACACAATCAATTTTTTAATGGGGAGAAACTAAGACTTACAAAATAAGATGGTAGAAGTAAGTTTGTACATATTATAAATTTTTCCTCTAAAGAGAGAGTAGTTTAAAATATAAAACTAAGCATGTACTTACTAAGCAACCCAATAACTGCCCTCCTGAGCATTTAGCCCAGAGAAAGGAAATTTTATGTTTGCACAAAAACCTATATATGATTGTTCTTAGCAGCTTTATTTGCAACTCCCCAAAAGTGGAAAGAATCAAAATGATCCTCAATAGATGAATGGTTATCCTGTGGTACATCCATACAGCAGAATGCTACTCAGCAGTGCAAAGGAGCAAACTACTGATATATAAGACAGCTTGGATAGATCTCAAGGACAGTGTGTTGAGTGAAAAAGTCAATCTCCTAACAGCACATAGCGTATGATTCCACTTAGATATAGCAAGTTTGAAATGGCAACATTGCAGAGATGACAAACAGTGGCGATCACCAGAGGTGAGGGATGGTGGGAGGATGAGTGGGATGATAAAGGGGCAGCACCAGGGAGCTTTGTGGTGATGGAACCGTTCTGTGTCTCGGTTGTAGAGGTAGTTACACAAATCTACACATGATAAAATGACTTAGCTCTATACATGGGACACTTGGTTTTGATATTGTCATGTAAGCTGTAACTACTATGTAAGGGTTATGTAACTATTATGTAACAGTTATGTAAGCTGTAACTATTAGGGAAAACTGGATGAAAGACATAGAGGACCTCTCTGTACTATTTTTACAACTTCCTATGAATCAGGGCTTCAACTAAATGCAAGGCATTGTTCTAAATATTGTACGTGTATTAATTCATTTAGCAACCCTATGAGTTATATAAGCAGAAACTAAGGACACTAGGACACAAAGAAGTTGCTTTCACATATGTATGAATAATGCCTGGCACTTGGTAAGTCTGTAAAAAAATTTGATTAATGAAATGAAATTAGAAAATTATAATAATAGTGCATAATTAGGAGAATTTAAAACAAAGTTAAGTAAATACTACAGATAAACAATAAAATGCAATATACATAAAATGGGAACTAAGTGGTTTTTTAGCTAGAAGAAACAGAAAATTTTAACTTATGTTAAAATTTAAGATACATATTTTAAGTTTTTAAAATATGGGTATTACATTTCAAAATTCCATTAATTATATATGTAAAATATATATAATATTCCATTAACTGTATATGTATATAATATATATATAATATATATTATACATAAATATAAAACTTTTAAAACTCTGAAGAAGATAAAAGGACAATGAAAATACAATCATCAAGAGAATAAGAGGATAAGCCACAGACTGAGAGAAAATATTTGCAAAAGGCATATCTGATAAAAGGTTATTACCCAAAATATACAAATGATTTGTAAAGTTTAACAATAAGAAAAATACTCTTATTTTAAAAATGGATCAAAAAACCTGAACATACACCTCACTAACATATGAAAATATGCTCAACATGGTATGTTATCAGGAAATTGAAAATTAAAGAAATAATGAGACACCACAATATACCTATTAGAATGGCCAAAATGCAACATTGACAACATCAAATGCCAAGGAAAATGTGGAATAACAGGAATTCTCATTCATTGCTGGTAGAAATACAAAGTAGTATAGCCATTATGGAAAAGTTTAGTAGCTTCCTGAAAAACTAAACATACTCTTACCATATGATCCAGCAATTACACTCCTTGCTATTTACCCAAATTATCTGACAACATATGTCCACACAAAACTCTGCACATGGATGTTTATAGCAGTTTTATTCATAATTGCTCAAATCTGAAACCAACCAAGATGTCCACCAGTAGGTGAATGGATAAATAAACTGTGTGCATTCAGACAATAGAATATTATTCAGAGTTAAAAAGAAATGAGTTATGACAAGACATGGAGGAAACAAATGCAAAATTGCTAAGTGAAAGAAGCCAATCTGAAAAGACTATATGATTTCAACTATGTGACATTCTAAAAAAAGACTTAACTATGGAGACAGTATATATATATATATATATATATATATAATGGTTGTCAAGAGTTAAGGCGAAGTGGGTAATGGATAATTGGAACACAAAGGAGTTTTAGGACAGTGAAGCTATTTTGTGTGATATCATAATGATGAATATACATCATTATATATTTGTCAAAACCCAGAGAATACACTATACCCTGATGAAAACTAACATAAACTATGGACTTTGGGTGATAATGATGTGGCAATGCAGGCTTATCATTTGTTGCAAAGTATCACTCTGGTGCATGATGTTGATAGCAGAGGAGGTGTTGATAGCACACCTGTGGATATGAGGCATGTGGAAAATGTCTGTACTTTCTGCTCAGTTTTGTGAATATAAAACTGCTCTACTTTTTCAGGCATTCCAGTAGGGCAGAAAAGAAGAGAAAAAAAGAGTAAGGTAAATATTTTTTATTTATTTTTATTGGTGGAAATAAATTCAAATATATCACAATCATAACTTTAAATGGACCAAATTTCTCATGCTAATTGTCAGTGACTTAGAACTTAAAAAAAAAATTGTTTTTTTAAGATGTTCAAAAGATACATCAGAAACGTAATGACACAGAAAGGCAGAAAGCCAAGGAGTGGAAAACTAGTAAATATAAACAAAAACAATGCTGAAACATCTATGTCAACATAAGACGAAATCTTGGGAGAACATAATGACTTATTAATTTTGCTGTCCTCTAACAGTTTCTTCCACTCAGACCATATTCCTGGATCAAGGACCAAGACTAGAACATCTGCCATTCTGGATCTTGTATCTGAAAGATGAGTCACCAGAGGGTCCACTGTCCTCAGGAATTGTCTAGACACAAGAATACGGTGCCCAGGAGGCAGGTGAAGCTCTGGGTAAGATGGGATGTCTTAAGACAAGCTTGTTAATACTCCAAAGATTACAACCTTGGGATCACTAGACCATGATATTCTTAAGAGCAACAATAGTGTTTTACACACTTATGGTTGCCAGTGTGAAAAGATGGAGGGATATGACAATTAGGGAGCTTGGGATGGACATGTACACATTGATACATTTAAAATGGATAACCAACAAAGTCCTACTGCACAGCCCAGGGAACTCTGCTCAATGTTATGTGGCAGCCTAGATGGGAAAGGAGTTTGGGGGAGAATGGATACATGTATGTGTGTGGCTGAGTCCCTTTGCTGTCCATCCGAAACTACCACAACATTGTCACTCCAATGTAAAATAAAAATACAAGAAAAAAGAATAGTGTTTTATTATTCATGCTTGAATCCCTAGCACCTAAAACATCATAGGTACTTAGTAAATGTTGGATGAATAAATGAGTGAATTGATTCATCACATAGTACAGTGTAATAATTTAACTCTTGATTATCACTGTCAAATTCATCAATACAAAAATATTGCTGTGTTCTCTCTACCAGAGGCCTATGACTAGCAAAGGAATATAAGGTTATCAGAGCACCCAGATAAGCGCCGCCCTGGCTTCTCATGTCTGCACTTGTTCACATTTCCCATTTTTCTACTGTCGTCCCTTTCCTGAAATATATTTCTACCACCTCTTTTCTTACATAGCCTCTTCTCTACAGCAATGCTTCTCAAAGGATGTTCTACCGACATATACATACAGACCATGTGCCAGAGCATGGCCTACCTTCTACCACTCCTCATCAAGATACATACAGACACTGAGAGTAAGCATTTGAAACTTTCTGGACAGTTTCACATTGCTGTAACATTCATGCAGGTTTTTATTGTGTTTTTATAAGCCATGGAAGGGACTTCCCTGGTGGTTCAGAGGTTAAGAGTCTGCCTTGCAATGTGAGGGATGTGAATTTGATCCCTGCTTGGAGAACTAAGATCCCACATGCCATGAAGCAACCAAGCCTGTGGATGGACCACGACTAGAGCCCACACACCCTGGAGCCCACGAACCACAAGCAGGGAGTTCATGTACCCCACGGCAAGATCCCACACGACGCAACAAAGATGCTGCCTGCTGCAACTAAGACCCAACGCAGCCTAATTAATTATAAACAAATAAATCTTTTTTTTAAGGTCATGGTAGATGACAGTTTGGAAAGAAATAATTTGTCCTTCATCACAGGTAGTTTGAGGGGATTTACATCAAGGCTGTTTGCTAAATAAATGTCACTTGTGATCTTTGAAACCAAATCTTAGAAATTGGCTTGTGGTTTAAGCACCCAGGCATATAAAGAGAGTTGAAGTAATCGTCACATGACAAAACTGAACATACTAAGGTGGGAGGGTCTGAAGCATGGGAGAGGGGCCTCCTCAGCAGAAAAGTGAACTACACTCCCCCTTTCACTAAGCTACAGAGCAAATAATCCTTCCCCTTTTATTCGGTCCTTCTCAAACTGGTAGAAATATCTCAACCATCCATCAGTTTCTGCATGGTGTCCACAGACAACATGTCCTCTTATTTGCAGTTGTCTTAAGACTCAGGTTTTCAGGGGACTTCCCTGGCAGTCCAGTGGCTAAGACCCCATACTTCCACTGCAGGGGCAGAGGTTCAATCCCTGGTTGGGGAGCTAAGCTCCTGCATGCCACAGCGCAGCAAAAGGGAAAAAAACACCCCAGGTTTTCAGAGGAAAGTCTACTCACGCAGTAGAACCACTGGGAGTATTTTTACACTATGACCACAAGGACCTTAGCTGTCTTAGAACTAAGAGATTTCCATTCTCAAGGGTGTCTGGTCATATATGAGGAGAGAAACAGGAATCTCAAAGAATTTCTGGGAAAACACCCAGTTAGCAGAGCCTGTGGAATTATACTGCCATCTATGTGTGACATTGTCTGGGTGGAAAACATACAATTATGCCACAGAAATTCAGAATATGGGAGAGATCAATGTGGTCTTAGGTTATTCTGGAAAGGTTTTTGTGGAGATGGGTCCTAAGTTGGGACCGTGTGACTACAAAGTTTGAATGGGTGCAGGACAAGCCATCCCAGGTGGGAAGCTGGATACATCATAAACCAAGTCAGAAAAGCAGGAAGTTTTTTTTTTTACTGTCTGAATATGCATGTCATTTATGTAAACAGTTTTATAATAAAGATTTGTAATATTTCTTATTTTTTTCACTTGATACTGATTTTAAAAGACCCCACCTAATTTTGTAAAACTACACATACAGGTATACAAGCAACTGAAAAAACTTCTGTGCACGATTCTTTGTAGACCTAAGAAGTCCTCTGCAATATGCCCAAACTGAATTGATTGAACTTAGGACACAGGTATACATAATTTCAAACAGAAACAAAAACTACTGTCATGTTGCCTTCAGAAATGATCCTGCACATTTGTATTTTCATCAGCAGTATAACAGAATTCCATATAAAAATGCAATATATATTATGACTCAGCTGGGTGTAAACCAGCAAGGTAGTGTGGTTTAGCTTTAAATATATTTAAAGATGAAGGAGAAAAATTATATAACCTCAATAAATCATAAAAAGCCTTTGACAATTACTCAACTTCTATTAATGACCAAAAAAAAAAAAAAAAAACCAGCAAACTGATTTTTAGAAGACGGCTTCCTTAATCTACTAGAAGACATTTAAAAAACAGCAAATATCAAACATCATACATTCAATCAACACAGTGACATACTAAAATTAACAGTGGGAACAAATCAAAGCCACCCAATATGGTCACTTCAAATCGTCTTAGTTCTCAGTATAGTGCTGACACAAAAACACTATAAAAGCACTAAAGCTCAGTAGGTGGCAGGGAGGGGACAGGTTGACTGGGAAGTGGTACTGGGTTCTTCTCCTTACAACTATGCAGGAGGCCGGGCATCCTTCATGGAAGCTCTGTCACCCTCTGCCTGTTCATAACGTGGGGTCGATGGGCCCTCCAATGGACCTATGGACAGAAATTGGGAGGTCTGTGAACCTGAATGGCAAAAAAGACACCTTTATGTTCACTAGCTCCTACATGAGGTTTACTCATCTCTTCAATTATGAATAGTGACAACAAATCGCAGTAGCATCACCAGTTCCTGTGGCTCAATTAACACTACCTGCGGCTCAATAGTCAATTGAATTCATGAATTTTCATATCACAGTACAGTCATTACAGAATCTGGAAATGTCACTTAAAATTATTATAAAATATTAGGCCTGGCTGCTGAGCGACTGAACAGCAACAGCAAAAGACCAACCTAAAAAAAAAAAACAAAAAACAAAAAACTATAGAATAAATTGTTATTGTTGAGTGGCTAAGTCATATCCAAACTCTTCTTGATCCCATAGACAATAGCCTGCCAGGCTCCTCAGCCCGTGGGATTTCCCAGGCAAGTACACCAGAGTGGGTTGTCATTTCCTTCTCCAGGGGATCTTTGTCACCCAGGGATCGAATCCCCATCTCCTGCATTGGTAGGCAGATTCTTTACCACTTCACCACCTGGGAAGCTCCACAAAACAAATTAGGTTATTTCAAATATTGATAACTATACTTTGACATATTATTTTTCATTTTAAATCTATATAAACTTAATTGCATTTTCAGCTCTCCCAGAAATGAAATCTTAAACCAGTCAGTCAGGAATCACCTGATTAGCACTAGTTAGGTAAAATGCTTGGTAGACCCTGCCATCCCTAAAGAAAAGTAACCTTGCAATAACCAACCTAATTTTTTGGCCTAGTATAACTTCCCCTGTTCTCACTCCCATCTGTCTGAAAATTTCATTTGGTACAGCTCCTCAGAATTCCTATCTGCTAGATTGGGTGTTGCTCAACTCACAATTTTTGTTCAAATAGAATCTTAAAGTTTGTAATATGTCACCTTTATCTTTCAACAGTTCTAGTGTCAGAAGAGGGAACCAAAGGAGACCCCCAATGGCCTCCAAGAGCAAGGAGCAGCTAGGGAAAGGCAAAGGTACCCACTGAGTCTCTGGAGTTCATTACTTTCCTGCTGCCCCTGGAAGTGGAGGGTGACATACCAAAAATTAGCACCCTAGCTCCCTGGCTTCTGTATGATGAATTTCTAAGGCTTCTTTGAGTGTTTCCTCTTCCAGACTGGGTTCAGAAACTGACAAGAATTAGACTAGGTCTGATTTTAAAACTGGACTAGGTATAGGGTCAGATTGGGTTCAACTTAAACTACACCGAGCCCTGTGTGAAGCCTCAGATGAATGATATTTTGTTTTAAGGCTGATCAGGTTAACCCTACCAAGGATAATCTTGAATTACAATGGCAACCATGGAAAACTTTTAATCTACATAAGTTTATTTATCAGGTACCCTAGATAAAAGGAGTCTCAGACAAGCAATAAGCATAAAAAGGTAGAGGTGAAATTAGTTTTCCTCCTCCACAGTTTCTGGTGGCCAGGATGAGACCTGCTGGAACACCCCACTCACTCTTGAGACTGCAGACGGGATCCTAGGAAAACTAGCAGATGCCAGCAAAGGATGAGAATTCTTCCTAAAGTTAGCTCTCCCAGATTTCTATCTGTGGTGCCTGGTCAAGAGAAACATAAATTTTCACACTGTTCCTTTCTTTCCAAATTCAGATTGGAGGCAAAAAAACATTTGTAAGAATTAGATCTTTAGGGACTTCCCTTGTGGTCCAGCGGTTAGGATCTGGCCTTCCAACACAGGGGGTTGCAGGTTTGATCCCTGGTCAGGGAGCTAAGACCCCACATGTCTTGCAGCCAAAAAAACCAAAACATAAAAGAGAAGCAATACTGCAACAAATTCAATCAAGATTTTTTAAAAGGCCCACATAAAAAAAATCTTAAAAAAAAAAAAAAGAAGAATTAGATCTTTGGATTGTGGCTCATGAATTTAACTTTCTAAAGGAAATCATTCCTGAGTATTCACTGGAAGGACTTTTGCTAAAGCTGAAGCTCCAATACTTTGGCTACCTGATGTGAAGAACTGACTCACTTACAAAGCCAACTGGTGAAGACCCTGATAGTGGGGAAAACTGAAGGCAAAAGGAGAAGGGGGGAAGCAGAAGATGAAATGGTTAGACAGCATCACAGACTCAGTGGACATGAATTTGAGCAAACTCCGGGAGACAATGGAAGACAGAGGGGCCAGGCATGCCACAGTCCTTGGGGGCGCAAAGCTCTGGACATGACTTAGCAACTGAACAATTTGTTCACTGTCTATCTTTCTCTCCCAGGCACAGCTGGAGCCTTCATATTTGCTTTGTGTCATGAGCACCTGTCCTGTCCCTTGTTTTGTGTCCTGAGAACCTGGCTTAGCAATTGTCTGACTGGGGCCAAAAAAATATGGCCAGACAGAATTGTGGCTCACTCTCCACTGAATAGATGTGACTGGACAGAAACATGGGTTTGCATTACAGTTAGGGTTCAACCAACTGCAGCCAGCTCTCAGGGCAGTTGTCTAAGTCTTTCTTTCTCTCAGTTATTTCTGGATATTGGGAAAGTAGTATCTTACACCCTCTTTGGGGACATCTCTTACATTCGTGGAGTTGTTCAGTACTGTCAGGAGTATTTACTATTTGTCCTGACTGAAATGTGACAAGTTATTTAAAAGCATTTTTTAAAGTAGCTTTATGGTCAGAAGTTGGCCAAATTAAAGGCTGATATTCAGAACCTAAGAGGAACTTTCTGTTTAGGCCATGCGCCTAAGCTAAAATGAAACTACATGCCCAGAAAAAAAGAAAAACATTCTGAACCCTTGTGGGAGGACTTACTGAAATACTCCAAAGACAAACATCTCTAAATCTAGAACACAGGAATCTTTTCACTTCTCTCTTAGCACATTACTTGCCAAGGATTTTTGCAGAAACTAATCCCTGTGGCTAACAATTTGCTATATAGGTGAATATTGAAATGTCTCCAGTGAATAAGGTTCAGGTAACAAAAGGTGTGTTAACATGTCTTTGGTCAATAATGAGTTCATAAAGACCTCTGAGACATAAAGAAATAAACGGAATATAATATACTTATATGGGTAGGTTACCACCTTGATATCACTCAGTTTTCAACCCAAATCTTTGAGGAATTTAAAACAAATCTCCAATAAATTGAGGACAACTTGTACAACTTGTCCTACAAATTGAGACTTTGCAAGAACAAAAAAAGATCACCTGTCCTTTTTACCAATCCCCAAACCTCCCCTACTCATCTCAAAAGGCTTGTAGGTATTGAAAAATCTCTGCCTTTAGGAAACCAAAGTCCTTCTAGGAGGAACTTGTTTTCTTTCTCTGTTCCCTTGAGATATAAATATTCTACTCTGTCTTCTCTAAGAACTGAGAGTCATCTCTTTAAAATGCAAACTTCAGGGGGTCATCCTTATCAGAAGGGGGAAAAAAGGGGGGAAAGGCTATGTGTATGCTAAGTAAATGAAAAATCTTAAAAAATCTTCACTACAAATGTTAGCAAAAAGTATAAGCCTCTTGAACAAGTAATCTGAATTATTCCATCTGCCAGATACACATTTGGGATCTGTCCTTTTATAAATTAAAGTTTATAAAAATTTTGCATTATCATATCTGTTTCATGGCTAAAATTTTAAAATGAAAGTGATATTGTGCAGGGCCCCTTGGGCCTCCTGGGCACAAAGGCTTTCTGTGTCCCCCCATTATAAGAAACAGCCTTCACTCAGCCTCCATGACCTTCCCTGATTTCCAAAGGGCAGATTCAAGCAGTTGTTAACTAGGGAAGGGACGGGATACAAGACCAGGGAGAAACAGTCAAGAACAGCCTTGGGACAAGGTCCTATTTCCCCATCAATGTACACACACAATATCTTTGAGCTACTTTACAGAAACTAAAAGCCCCTCCAGGTGGGAGAAGCTAGTGATTAATGATGGCATGCTGCCCAAAAGCATGTAGACCCCAGATCAGTTGACCTGAAAGCTGATGATACTGACTCCTACTTACCTCACCACCAACCCATTAGAAGAATGTCCAGGAGCTGATCATACCCTCTTTAAACAACTACTGTTAACATAAACATTATAGCTCTCGTAGCTCAGTTGGTAAAGAATCCATCTGAAATGCAGGAGACCCCTGTTCAATTCCTGGGTTGGGAAGTTCTGCTGGAGAAGGGATAGGCTACTCACTCCAGTATTCTTGGGCTTCCTTTGTGGCTCAGCTGGTAAAGAATCTGCCTGCAATGTGGGTGACCTGGGTTTGACCCCTGGGTTGGGAAGACCCCTCAAAAAGGGAAAGGCTACCCACCCCAGTATTCTGGCCTTGGACTGTATAGTCCATCGGGTCACAAAGAATTGGACACAACTGAGCGACTTTCACTTTCACTTAAAACTCACTATCTTCCTTAAGTTGGGATACATAGTTTTGAGGGCATTAGCCTGTTGTGTGCCCCTTTGCCTGGTTTCACATCCCCTTTCTTGCATATCATTTTCTACTCACCCAAAACTCTGTCTCTGAAATTTCATTCAGCACTAGTGTACAGAGAAGCTGAGCTTTTGGCATCAAAAGCTTTTGATACAGAATCTGTCTGTATGTTTATGTACATCTATGTATAGATATGTGATATTGTTTCTACTCTGGGAGGTATTGCCAAACTTAATTTGTAAAGAGCTCTATTTAATTGACTTAAATTAAGTGTACTCTCAGGAATATAGAAGCTAGAATGTTTTTCAAGTTCACATGATCTAGGATAATCTTTAGTAAATAAAAGCTAGTTTAAGTGTTGGTTCAATTAAAACAGGACTATCTTTAGAGTTCTCAGTGTTCAAATATAATGCAGACATATAACTTTTATTCTACTTAAGTTTATTGAAAGCTAAATAAGCTCACATTATCTCTGTTGCATAATTTGCCAGCAAGAAAGATAACTTAAGCTGATAGTTAGCGTTTAATGTCTCATAAGGCTTGTATGAGTAATCTAAACATCACTGTCAAGAATAAGTAAGTTAAAAAGATATAAGTTAGGGAAAACTTTATAAATGAACTTTTCAACAATAATTATGCTTTATGATAAGTCTACATAAGAATGGTTTCTAAATCATTTTTAAAACTTGAAATCTTAAAGTTATATTGATATAAATTAAATGATGGCTATTCACTGAATAGCTAGATCATTTTCAACTAAGATAAAACACTGAAATATTAATTACTGAACATAGGTTTATTCATTTTGGCTTCATTTTATAGAGGAACTAAAGATATTTGAGCTTATTAGCAAACATGTTTTTGAGACATTAAAAAATTTACTGTAAGGAAGAATGTACTTCTAGAAATTATTAAATGTATCTATAAATTAGGCAATCAATAGAGTGCCAGTGTAACAGAGAGTCCACAATTGCTAACTTCTTAGTTTCCAAGAGGGCTTAAAGATGCTAAGGATTAAGAATTCTAATCAGGGGGAGATTAAGATGGCAGAATAGGAGGATGTGGGGTTCACCTCCCCGCCTCCCACAGACACATCAAAAATACCTCTACACATGGAGCATTTCTCACTGAAAACAAACTGGAGACTGGCAGAAAGACTCTTGAACAGTCAACGCTTTAAGGAAGATCCATGTAGAGTCAGGTAGGGAGGGAGGAGAAGCGATCAAGTTGGGACCAGCACCCCGGTAGAGGACACAGGTAAGGAGTGGGATTACACAAGTTCAAAGATCCTCCCTGGGGGTAAGCAGGTAGGGCCACATATTGGGCAACCCAAACCTAGGGTCTGACACCAGGAAGATGAGTCCCCTCCGCTGGTTTGAAAACCAGTGGGACAAACAGGAGGACTGTAAGAAAGCTAGACTCTGTTTGTAAAGAGCACACACACATACACTTGCTTACACCCAAAACTAGGCGGAGGAAGCAGGCTGAAACTGTCCGGGATTCTGGCCAATGTCCAACAAAGCCCAGTGTGAGCCCCAGCCTGAGATGAGCACCAGTTCTAGCCATTCTTGCCCTCTGGCAGATCTCCACAGTGGAGTGGGGCTGCTGCAGCTGAGGAGAGTGTGCAGTTGTGTGAACAAAGTCAGCACAGACCCAGCATGCCATCTGAACGGGGCCGGGGTGGCCACTGCCGGCACTTGTGGAGGCAGCATAGATGAAGCTGGGCAGAGCTCTGACTGGGGCCAGGAGTTCCACAGCCCAGGCCCCTGCCTACACCAGCTGCCTGCAACATCCCCTCACCTCCAGGGGAAGGGTGCCGAGTGGGAAGCACACCCTTAGAGGGAATAGAGCCAGCTCACACACCCACCCCTGAAAGCTGCTGCTCCAGCATCTGGAGAGGAGACCACACACCCATTAAGGAGGTGGTGGCATGGAGCGGAGGAGGAACCCTGACTCAGGAGGGCTCTGGCTCTGGCCCTTCCGTCTCTAGCCCCGCCTCCTACCAAGGTGATAGCTGCCAGCAAACCCTGGGGGAAAACATGATTCATGCTTATGTCAGATCCAGTTCTCTGACCAAAGCCACTGGGAACACACAGACTGTATAAGGTTACTTCCGCAAAAGGACACTGCTTCAAGATCAAAATAGCTAACTGGTTCGCCTAATTTCATAGAGATAAAGAAAGATAAGGAAAATGAGAAGACAAGGAATTTGTTTCAAATGAAAGAACAAGAGAAACTACTTTTTAAAAAAACTAATGAAACAGGGACTTCCCTGATGATACAGTGGATAAGAATCTGCCTGCCAGTGTAGGAAACACAGGTTCAATCCCTGGTCCCGAAAGAGTCCACCTGCTATGGGCATCTAAGCCTGGGCAAGACAACTACTGAGCCCAAAGGCCACTCCTACTGAAGCCTGTGTGCCTAGAGGCTGTGCTCTGCAACACGAGAAGACGTCACATAGAGAAGCCTGTGCTCTGCAACCAGAGAATATCCCCTCTCTCCACAATTAGAGAAAGCCCGTGTGCAGCAACAAAGATCCAGTGCAACTAAAAATGTTTTTTAAAGTAAATAAACATTTGTTTCCTTCTTAGTTTTAGCCACATCTCATCTCATACAATAATATTTAAAATTTTCATTATCTTAATCTTTGTAATACATAGTTGAATAGGAAAGGAAATGATAGAAAGTATAGATAAGCACATTAAAGTTATGAAATTTATTAAGCAAAAAAAAAGTAAACATTTTAAAAAATATTTTTTAAAAATATAGGGAATAATGAAAAAACTAATGAAAACTAATGAAACAGAAATAAATAATTAACCAGATAAAGAAGCCAAAGAGTTAGTAATTAAAACACTAATATATAGAGAGAATATATGAGCACCAAACTGTAATAAGGAATTGGAAAATATTAAGAAAAAAGAACCAATCAAACTTGAAGAGTATAATAACTGAAATGAAAACAAACGCACACACACACTACAAGCAATTAATGGCAGGTGATACAGAAGAATGCATAAGTGATCTGGAAAACAGGGTAATGGAAATTGCCCAATCAGAACAACAAGAAAAGGACAAATTAAGAAAATGAGAACAGTTGTGTTACAACACCAAGAATGTTAGCATTGGTATTTTAAGGGGCCCAGAAAGAAGAGAGAGAAAAAAGGATAAAAAATGTATTTGATAAAATTATGACTGAAAACTTCCAAAATGTGAAGAAAGAAACATATCCAGGTACAGGAAGCACAGAGGGTCCCAAACAAGACAAACCCAAACAGACTCACAAAAAGGCATATAATTAAAACAGCAGGAGTTAAAAATAGAGAATTCTAAAGGCAATAAGAGAAAAGCATACAATCACATACAAACAAATCTATAGAACTATCAGCTGATTTTTCTGTAGAAACATTGTAGGCCAAAAGGGAATGCCAGGATATATTCAAAGTACTAACAGGGGAAAACCTGCAACCTAAGATACTCTACCCAGGCATATTATTATTTAGAACTGAAAGAGATAAAGAACTTCTCAGACAAGCAAAAACTAAGAGTTCCTCAATACTAAAGCTATCCTCAGAGAAATGTTAAAGGGTCATCTCTAAGTGTGAAAGAAAAGGCTACAACTAGAAGTAAGAATGTATAGGAAAGAAAAATCCCACTAGTAAAGGCACATATATAGTAAAGGTTGTGGGTCAACCACTTAAATAAGCTAGTACAAAGATTAAAAGACAAAAATTTATAAAATCAACTGTAACTACAAGAAAGAATTAGGGGGTAAACATGAAGATTAAAATATGACATCAAAAACACAAAACGTGGTGGGAAGTAAAAATTGTAGATCTTCTACAATGTAGTTTTCTTAAATGACTACCAGTTTTAAATTAGTAGATAAAGATATAGGTCAACATATATTAAACCCCATGGTAACCACAAATCAAAAATCTACAATAGGACATCCCTGGTGGTCCTGTGGTTAAGAATCTGCCTGCCAATGCAGGGGACACAGGTTTGATCCCTGATTCAGGAAGATTTCACATGCCACAGAGCAACTAAGCCTGTATACCACAACTACTGAGCCCACAGTCTAGAGCCCATGCTCCACAACAAGAAGTCTGAGCACCACAACTAGAGAGAAGCCCAAGTACAGCAATGAAGACCCAGTGCAGCCAAAAATTAATTAATTTATTACATTTTTTAAAACCCATAATAAATACATAAATACTAGAGGGAAAGAAACACACTCATACCACTACAGAAAATCAGCAAACTACCAAGGAAGAAGTTAAAAGAAGAAGAAAAGAACACAGAAGAACTACAACAACAACCAGAAAAAAGTAACAAACTGGAAGTAAGTACATACCTATCAATAATCACTTTAAATGTCAATGAACTACAATCAAGAGAGATAAGGTGGCTGATTGGATAGAAAAAAAGAGAAACACAAGACCCAGCCATATTCTGCTTAGAAGAAACTCACTTCAGTGCTAAAGACACAGACTAAAAGCATGAGGATGGGGAAGGACATGTCATGCAAACAGAAACAACGAAGCAGGGGTAGCAATATTTGTATCGGACAAAAGAGAGTTTAAAAAGAAAGGCTATAAAAAAAGGCAAAGAGGGAATTATATAATGATAAAGGCATCAACACAAGAAGAAGATACAACACTCATTAATATATATGCACCTAACATAGGATTACCTAAATATATAAAGCAAATATTAATAGACATAATGAAAAAATGACAAAAATACAATAACAGTAGGGGACTTTAATGCCCCATTTACATCAATGGACAGATCATCCAAAAGAAAATCAATAAGGAAACAGCAATCTTAAATGACACATTAGCCCATTGGATTCAACATATATCTACAGGACATTCCATCCAAAAATAGCATAATACACCTTCTTTTTAAGTGCACATGGAACATTCTCCAGGACAGATCACATGATAGCCACAAAACAAATTTCTATAAACTTTGGAGGGCAGTAATTATATCAAGCATTTTTTTGCAACTATAGCAGTATGAAGCTAGAAATTAGTTGTAGGAAGAAAAGTGGGGAAAACACAACATTGGGAGACTGAACCACATGCTACTTAAACCTAATGTATCAATGAAGAACCAAAATAGGAATCAGAAAATATCTTGAGACAAACGAAAATAAAAGCACAAGTTTTCAAATTCTGTGGGATGCAGCAAAAGCAGTTCAATGAGGGAAGTTTATAGTGATACAGCCCTACACCAAGAAACAAGAAATATCTCAAACAATCAAACCAAATCTAAAGTAACTCAAAAAAGGAAGACAAATAAAGCCCAAATCCAAAAAAGGGAAAGAAATAATAAAGATAAGAGAGGAAATAAATAAAACAGAAACCAACACTATAAAAGAGAACATCAAAGAAACCAAGAGTTGATTTTTTGAAAACATAAAAAAATGATAAACCTTTACTCAGGTTCATTAAGAAAAAAATAAGAGAAGATTTAAGAAAAAAAAACTAAAACAAGAAGAAAAAGAGAGAATAAATAACAACCAATATCACAGACATACAATCCTAAGAGAATACAAACTTATTTGTCAATAAATTGGAAAACCTAGGAAAAATTGACAAGTTTCTACTTGTCAACATACAATAAACATACAATCTTTAAGACTGAATCAGGAAGAAATACACAATCTGAACAGACTAATCACTAATAGTGAAATTGAATTTATAATTTAAAAAAAAACAATGGGAAAACTGGTCAACCACTTGTAAAAGAATGAAACTAGAACACTTTCTAACACTATACCCAAAAATAAACTCAAAATGGATTAAGGATCTAAATGTAAGACCAGAAACTATAAAACTCCTAGAGGAGAACATAGACAAAACACTCTCCGACATAAATCACAGCAAGATCCTCTATGACCCACCTCCCAGAATATTGGAAATAAAAGCAAAAATAAACAAATGGGACCTAATTAAACTTAAAAGCTTTTGCACTACAAAGGAAACTATAAGCAAGGTGAAAAGACAGCCTTCAGAATCAGAGAAAATAATAGCAAATGAAGCAACAGACAAATGATTAATCTCAAAAATATACAAGCAACTCCTGCAGCTCAATTCCAGAAAAATAAATGACCCATTCAAAAAAGGACCAAAAATCTAAACAGACATTTCTCCAAAGAAGACATACATATGGCTAACAAACACATGAAAAGATGCTCAGCATCACTCATTATCAGAGAAATGCAAATCAAAACCACAATGAGGTACCATTACACGCCGGTCAGGATGGCTGCTATCCAAAAGTCTACAAGCAATAAATGCTGGAGAGGGTGTGGAGAAAAGGGAACCCTCTTACACTGTTGGTGGGAATGCAAACTAGTACAGCCACTATGGAGAACAGTGTGGAGATTCCTTAAAAAAACTGGAAATAGAACTGCCATATGACCCAGCAATCCCACTCCTGGCCATACACACCAAGGAAACCAGAACTGAAAGAGACACGTGTACCCCAATGTTCATCACAGCACTGTTTATAATAGCCAGGACATGGAAGCAACCTAGATGCCCATCAGCAGATGAATGGATAAGAAAGCTATGATACATATACACAATGGAATATTACTCAGCCATTAAAAAGAATACATTTGAATCAGTTCTAATGAGATGGATGAAACTGGAGCCCATTATACAGAGTGAAGTAAGCCAGAAAGATAAACACCAATACAGTATACTAATGCATATATATGGAATTTAGAAAGATGGTAATGATAACCCTATATGCAAGACAGAAAAAGAGACACAGATGTATAGAACAGACTTTTGGACTCTGTGGGAGAAGGTGAGGGTGGGATGATCCCAGAGAATAGCATCAAAACATGTATATTATCAATTGTGAAACAGATCTCCAGTCCAGGTTGGATGCATGAGACAAATGCTCAGGGCTGGTGCACTGGGATGACCCAGAGGGATGGGATGAGGAGGGAGGTGGGAGGGGGGTTCAGGATAGGGAACACATGGAAATCCATGACTGATTCATGTCAATGTATGGCAAAAACCACTACAATATTGTAAAGTAATTAGCCTCCAACTAATAAAAAATAAAGGAAAAAAATAAACAAAAATTAAAAAAATCAAAAACACCTCCCAGAAAACAAATGTTCAGGACCAGACAGCTTCACAGGGGAATTTTACCAAACATATAAAGAAAAGATCATACTCACACTTCTCAAACAATTACATAAACTTGAAGGGGAAGGAAACACTCCCAATACATTCAATGAAGCCACCATTACCCTGATGCCAAAACCAGGGAAAGACCCTACAAAAAAGAAAATTACAGGTCAACATCTTTGATGCATAATGGATGCAAAAATCCTCATCAAAATATTAAAAAACCAAATTCAATAATACATAAAAAGATAATATGCCATGATCAAATGGGATATATTCTAAGGATTCAAGGAATAATAAATCAGTGTAACATACCATATTAACAAACGGAAGCATAAAAATTCTATGATCATCTCAAAAGATGCAGAAAAAGCATTAGACAAAATTCAACATCCATTCATGATAAAAGCTCTCACCAGAGTTGGAATAGAAGGAACATATCTCACCATAATAAAGGCCATTTATGACAAACCCACAACTAACATTATATTCAGCGGTGAAAAGTTTCAACATGTCCTCTAAATGAGGAATAAGATAAAAATGCTTCCCACCTATATTTAACAGAATATTGAAAGTCCTAGCCAGAATAATCAGACAAGAAAAGGAAATAAAAGACATTGGGAAGGGAAGAAGTAAAACTACCACTTGCAGATGACATAATACAACATACAGAAAACATAAAGTCTCTATCAAAAAACTATTAGAACTGATAAATGAATTCAGTAAAATTGTAGGATACAAGGTTAGTTAATATACAGAAATCTGTATAAAGGAATACTGAACTATAGAAAGAAAAATCAATAAAACAATCCAATTTACAATTGCACTGAAAAAACTAAAATCGTTAGGAATAAACTTAACCAAGGAGATGAAAGAAACACATTCTGAAAAACTATGACATGGATGAGGGAAATTGAAGACAATACAAATAAATGGAAATATATCCCATGGATTAGAAATGGAAATATATCTTCATGGATTAGAAGAATTAACATCGTTAAAATGGCTATACTACCCAAAACAATCTACAGATTTAACTCAACCCCTATCGAAATACAGGCTTCCCTTGTGGCTCAGCTGGTAAAAATCTGCCTTCAATGAGGAAGACCTGGGTTCAATCTCTGGGTTGGGAAGATCCCCTGGAAGAGAGAAAGGCTACCCACTCCAGTATTCTGACCTGCAGAATTCCATTAACTGTCTAGACCATGGGAGTCGCAAAGAGTCAGACACAACTGAGTGACTTTCACTATCATAATACACAGACATTTTTCACAGAACTAGAACAAATAGTCCTAAAATTTATATGTAACCACAAAGAACCCAGAATTGCCAAAGCAATCTTGAGAAAAAAGAACAAAGCTGGAGTCATCACACTGGCTTTAGATTATACTATAAAGCTACAGTCATAAAAACAGTATGGTACTGGCACAAAAACAGACATATAGATCAATGGAACAAAATAGAGAGCCCATAAATAACACACAGCAATGACCAGGTAGTCTAAAAGAAAGTGGGAAAGAATATATAATGGAGAAAAGACAATCTCTTCAATAAGTAGTGCTAGGAAAACTGGACAACCATGTGAAAAAGAATAAAATTAGAACATTTCTCACACCATATACAAAAATAAACTCAAAATGGATTAAAGATCTAAATACAAGACAAGAAACCAAAAAATTCCTAGAAGAAAACATGGGCAGAACACTCTTTGACATAAGAACAGTATATTTTGGATCTGTCCCCTATGGCAAAGGAAACAAAAGCAAACATAAACAAACAGAACTAATCAAACTTAAAAGCAAAGGAAACCATCAACAAAACCAAAAAACAATCTACTGCATGGGAGAAAATATTTACAAAGATATAAGTGATAAGGGGTTAATATCCAAAATATATTAAGAGCTAATACAACTCAATATTTAAAAAAAAAAAAAACTTTTTTTAAATGGACACAAGACATGAACAGATATTATTCCAAAGAAGACTCAGATGGCCGACAGACACATGAAAAGATAGAAATGGAGACCAAAACCATGATGAAATATCTCCTCACACGTATCAGAATGGCTATCATAAAAATGTCTACAAATAACAAATGTTGCTGAGGATTTAAGAAATGAGAACTCTAATACACTGTTAGTGGGAATGGAAATTGGTGCATCCAGTTTGAAAAACATTTTGGAGGTTCCTTAAAAAACTAATATAGAGTTACCATACAATCCAGCAACTCCACTCTTGGGCATATATCTTGAGAACATTCTAATTAGAAAATGTTTATAGCAACACTATTTACAATAGCCAAAACATAGAAATAAACCAAGCACCCATCAACAGATGAATGGGTTAAGAAGAGGTGGAATGTAAGTACACAATAGAGTATCACTCAGCCATAAAAAAAGAAGGAAATATTGCCACTTGCAGCAACATGGATGGACCTAGAGATTATTATACTTAGTGAGCTAAGTCAGATAAAGACAAATTTACATGATCTCATTTATATGTGGTATCTAAAAAATAATACAAGCAAATCTATAGACAAAACAGAAACAAACTTACAGACATACTATAGAATGCAAAGTTTGGTTACCAAAAGGGTAAGGGGAATGGGGGAGGGATAAATTAGAAGTACGGTGTTAACAGATATAGATCAAGTAGATAAGCCAAAAAGGTTTATTGCACGTGCCATGTGCTCAGTTGTGTCTGGACTATTTATAGCCTGCCAGGCTCCTCTGGCCATGGGATTTCTTGTGCAAGAAAAACCCATTTTCTCCTCCAAGGATCTTCCCAGTCCAGGGACTGAACCCGACTCTCCTGTGTCTCCTGCATTGCTGGTGGATTCTTTACCCACTAAGGCACTGGGGAAGCCCCATTGTATAGCATAGGGAAAGTTATTCAGTATAATGTAATAACCTATAGCGGAAAATAACCAGAAATACATGTATATGGATATAACCTAATCATTTAACTGTATACCTGAAACTAATACAATATTGTAAGTCATTTATAATTCAATTAAACAGAAATACATAGAATTTTAAATTATTTGTGGGAAAATTAACAAATTTTTAATATTAAGCTCTAATATCTTTTAAAACATTAAAGTTTTTCACTCAAGGTCTTCAAAAGTGTTCTTCAAAAGAGTTTTCGAAATGCCTTCATCACAGTCAGAGATTATCTTCTATTGTATTTTCTGATGATTATCACCGTTATAGATAAATGCTATTTTTACAAGTTTATTTTGTATCCAGCTCCTCGTTGACTCTTTTAATACTAATAATTTGCTAACTCTGGTGGGGATATTTTTGGTGGACAATAACATCTGCAAAAAATAAAATTAAAAAAAGAAGAAAAATGAAAAAATAAGACAATTTTTTCCTTACAATTCTCATACACTTAATTATTTGTTTGTTTCATTTTGTTTTATTGTTCAGGACTTCTAATGTAACAAACATGTTTGTCTTATTCCTGACCTTGAAAGGAACTTGGGCTCTATAAATCTTTATGTTTAATTTTATCTCATTTTCTTGTTTCTTGTCCCTTTTGGTTTACTCTATTGCTTTGTACAAACCACAGGGGTTTTATTGATTGATGCTGGGGTGCAGTGGACCTATTTCTTTTTTTGTTTAAGCTTTATGTGTGTTCCAAAGTACAAGAGGGTTGACACCCACCAATCTATAACCATTGTTCTCATACTTACCGAACTTGACTGCAAGTGAGGCTTTTGAAAAAAAAAATAAACTCCTGGACAAGGCATTTAGTAACTATAATTCAGTTTATCTGGGCTGCAGCTTGAGAATCCATATTTTTTTAAAAGTTTGCAGTCTTCTCTGACCATCAGCAGGATTTAGATATCACTGAATTTGAGTACCTATAAAAAGATGGTCTAGTGTGAAAAGGATAAAAAGGAACCTCTAAGGTTCTAATGATTTCTCAGTAAGAAGTTGACAGATGTTTAGGTGGCTTGGGGGAAAATCTGTAGATGGCAAGTCATCTCAGAAGAGGAAATCACATTAGTAAAAACCAAGAGCTGAAGGAAAGGAAGGTCACTTCCTGAAAAATACAAACAGTTACTCATGAAAATGTAAAATGAAGAAAAGGAGTGGCAGGAACAAGAGAGTTAAAACAGAGGCGATAGAATGAAGCCATATTAAGACTGAACTTTACCCCCAAGTAATGAGAAGCCATTGAAAGGGTTTCAGCAGGGAAGGACATGAGTAGTCTTGCTTGAGGACTGATTAGTAACAATGGAGAAAACTAATTAGAGAGAAAGCAGGATGGAAGCCCTGACCCTTGGGATGACCACTACAATCAGGCAATCAATGATGGCAACTTGAACTGTGCTATAGTTACAGATAGGCAAAAGATGTACTTAAGTAGAACTAACAGACAGTAATGATGACTGGTGATAAGATGTCTAAGAAGAGTAAAAGCAAATGCACTGGAATCACTTTATTATTCATAAGAATTCTCTGAGCTCTGTGTTTTGGATTTAATATGTTTATCTAAAACTGTTGAGGCATTCTCTAAAACAATGCCGCAGCTGTTGCTGCTAAGTCGCTTCAGTCATGTCCGACTCTGCGATCCCATAAACGGCAGCCCACCAGGCTCCCCCATCCCTGGGATTCTCCAGGCAAGAACACTGGAGTGGGTCGCCATTTCCTTCTCCAATGCATGAAAGTGAAAAGTGAAAGTGAAGTTGCTCAGTCGTGTCCAGAGTACTGGAGTGGGTTGCCATTGCCTTGTCTGCTAAAACAATGAGGTTAATGATAAATGCTTACGTCTTATTCAAAATTGCCAGAGTTTAAATAAAATTGATGATAATATGTACATAAATATTCAAATGCATAATAAGTAAAAATGATTTGGACTGGTTCATTTCAGAGTATGTCACATTCCTTGCCATTCCAGTTTTGGTCCACTCTAACTTAGCCATTTCCCTCCACCACTGGAGTCAAAGTGTGAAAGTGTGAGTTGCTCAGTCATGTCCGACTCTTTGAGACTCCATGGACTTTGCCCATCATGCTCCCTTGAACAGGAAATTCTCCAGGCAAGAATATTGGAGTGGATTTCCATGCCCTTCTTCAGGGGATCTTCCCAACCCAGGGATCGAACTCACTGCAGACAAATTCTTTACCATCTGAACCACCAGGGAAGTCCTGGAACAGCTCCACAAAGTCCCCAAGCCCTAAAATACCGCCAAGCCTGTTAAAGTCACCAGTCAGCTCAGAGACTGAGCTGAGGATAAAGAGGATTGTGGAGAAACTAGACCAGCTGATCCCACCCAGACCCTTCACCAACGTGAGCTCCACCAGCAGCGCCACACACAGCAGAGCCACCCTCCTCAGCCCCCAAGACACATACTGCAGGGGGGACCGGCTGGATGTCCTGCTGGAGGTGAGGGACCACTTGGGGCACAGGAAGGAGTATGGCGGGGATTTCCTCAGGGCCAGGGTGTCCTCCCCAGCCCTGAAGGCAGGTGCTTCTGGGAAGGTGACGGACTTCAACAACGGCACCTACCTCGTGAGCTTCACCCTGTTCTGGGAGGGCCGGGTGTCCCTGTCTGTCCTGCTCATCCACCCCAGTGAAGGGGCGTCGGCTCTCTGGAGGGCCAGGAACCAAGACTGTGACAGGGTGATTTTCAAAGGCAGGACTGTTAATAGCCGTGCCCATAACTTCCTTGAATGTGACCTAACTCTAAGCCCGAGTGCTGAATTATGACACTTGAGAGAAGCCTTCTACTGCCTGAGGTCTTAACATGTATGCTGTGAGGTCCTAACTGGTATGACCACCAGTAATTGAGAAATTTCTTACCTTACTGTCAAGGAAGAAAGCCTTTTTTTCACAGGTAAGTATACCTTTGGATACCTGAGAGGTGACAACAGACACCGCTACATACAGTTCAGTTCAGTCGCTCAGTCATGTCCGACTCTTTGCGACCCCATGGACTGCAGCACGCCAGGCTTTCCTGTCCTTCACCATCTCCTGGATCTTGCTCAAACTCATGTCCATAGAGTCAGTGATGCCATCCACCTGCCTTCAATCTTGCCCAGCATCAGGGTCTTTTCCAATGAGTCAGTTCTTCGCATCAGGTGGCCAAAGTATTGGAGTTTCAGCTTCAGCATCAGTCCTTCCAATGAATATTCAGGACTGATCTCCTTTAGGATTGACTGGTTTGATCTCCTTGCAGTCCAAGTTACTCTCAAGAGTCTTCTCCAACACCACAGCTCAAAAGCATCATTTCTTTGGTGCTCAGATTTCATTGTAGTCCAACTCTCACATCCATACATGACTACTAGAAAAATCATAGCTTTGACTAGATGACCTTTGTTGATATAGTAATATCTCTGCTTTTTAACATGCTGTCTAGGTTGGTCATAGCTTTTCTTCCAAGGAGAAAACTACATTGCCCACCTCAATTAATAATGGGCATGACCCACTCAGATGCCTCTGCTACTCAAGGTCTGACTAGGTATGTGGTGTCTTCTTGAGCCCCCCTGCTCATGAGTCCCACCACCAAGATTGCCATTCTCACTCAGATGTTCAATAAAAAAAAACTGCCCAAGGTGGAATTGTGTATTATACATGTCCTTTTCCATCATGCCCTATGATAATCTCAGATCTAGTCATGTCTTTTACTGTAGACCTAGGTTTTACAAAATATGTTCAGTGGAGAAGCATTCTGCTATGTGTTAATAGATTTTATACTGGAAAAGTTCTCCTTGATAAGTACATGACAACATCTATGCTTCTTCATCTCTCATATCACTTTCTGTAGACTACCTCTTAAGTATCTCTTGCATTTACCCATTTCTCTCCATGTCTAGTGTTCTTACCCCTGTTCAGGTCATCATTATCTCATCTAGATTACTTGTCATAGCTTCCTTTTTGCCTCTCTTATCCTCTCTAATCCACTGTTCGCATTGTAGCTTGAGTCATGTTTCCAAAAATTCAACTTCTTCCTACTAAGTGTGTACTCACTCAGTAGAAGCCAACTGTTTTTTGACCCCATGGGCTGTAGCCCACCAGGCTCCGCTGTCTATGGGATTCTCTAGGCAAGAATAATGGTGTGGGTCGCCAGTTCTTTCTCTAGGGGATCTTCCTAACCCAGGGATCAAATCTGCATCTCCTGAGTCTCCTGCATTGGCAGGTAGATCCTTTACCACTGGGACCACCTGGGAAGCCCATCTCAAACTGATCTCAAGATCAAGTATTCTCAACTATTCTCAGGTCTCTGGTTGGAGGAGTCCTTCACACTCCCTGGGTTGCGATCTAGCAATTCTCGGAAACCGCAAGTTGAGCAGGCCTCCACAGACTGGGGTGTAAGCGGGTTTCTCGTATCAATCACAGCAAAGTTGATGCCAAGGCCCTCTCCCCTTGTTCACAAACAGATGTTCACTTCCTGGTCTGCCAGCTTTACACTCTGCTGCAAAACACTTCCTGAGCCACTTTGGAATTTGCAAAGGGTAACTTAAATGCCACCACAAACCCCAGAACCTGGGGGCCAATCCCTGAGACCACCTAGCAGTTTCAAACTCTTTTGCTCCTTTGCTAATTTACTGTTAAGTCTTGGGGACTCAATCCATTTCCTTTTCCCTTTCCACTCCTTTTTTCCTCTAGGGATCCATTTTTTTCCCATGGATTCGCTTTTTCTAAGCTTGGCCACAGGGTGGAATGCTAGGTTCCCTTTCTAAGCAGTTTTCTTATTTTAATTTTTAATTTTTTAAATTTTATTGGAGTATAGTTGATTTACAATGTTGTGTTAATTTCAAATGTACAGCAAAGTGAATCATATATATATATGTATATATTCTTATATACATATATATACTCTTTTTTTAGACTCTTGTCACATATAGGTCATTGCAGAGTATTGAGTAGAATCATAGCAGTTTTCAAAGTCAAGCTTAGAGTTCTTTTCCCTTAAGTTTCCAAAAAATATGCCAAGAAGTAAAGTATGGATAGCAAATATGGAAAAAAAACATGCATTCCAGATCTTACATAGTTATCCAAATGTTGGCTCCTGATCCATAGTCCTTGATTCTCTTCTGAAACAAGTAAAAGCACAGTTGGGTTTCTGCTCTTTCCCTTTGATCTCTGATGGTACACCTCACCAGATCTCCTCCTGTCCACTAATTACCCTTATGCCTGAGTCCCAGTAAGGATGAAAATGTGCTGATCCCTTCATTTCTCTGCAGTGAACCTGAAGAGACATCCATAGCACAGAATCAGGTACCATTTATATCTGCTGGACTCCTGTGTCCCTATTCACCCATGTTCCCTTTCTGCCTGCTACCACTTACCTACACAGGATTGGAACAAAGAGTGAATCAAAGGGAAGATAAGAGCTTTGAAGCAGGAAGTCAGGAAGCTTTTCATCAACTGAAGGAAAGAAATGCAATATATATTTTTTCATGCATCAGACTGAGCAGGGTTTCCCAGGTGGCATTAGTGGTAAAGAACCTGCTTGTCAATGAAGGAGACATAAGAGACGTGGGGTTGGGAAGATCCCCTGGAGAAAGGAATGGCAACCCACTCCAGTATTCTTGCCTGGAGAATCCCATGGATAGGGGTGCCTGGCGGGCTACAGACCACAGGGTTGCAATGAGTCGGACAAGACTGAAGTGACTTAGCAGGCACACACAGACTAAGCAGGACTTTCTGCCAGCTCTTTGAGAGGTATTAGGGACACAGCAGTGGATCAAGCAAATGTATTACCTTCCTTGAGGAAGCTCACAATCCTCAGAAAGCAAGTTTATAGAAAAAATGAAAGGTAAACATAAAAAACAACATATATAAAGAGGGAACCCTGTGATAAGAGGTCTTCATGCCCTGTTGAGGAGCCTGAACTCCTTCGTGAGGGGAATTTTAAATAAAGGACTTTAAAATAAAGGATTTTAAGCAGTAATGAAGTTGCATTTGCAATTCAAAAGGATGCTCTGGCGGTTGTGTAGAAGAATTTAGATGGGATAAAACAGAGACAATCTGGCTAGTGGCTTATAGTAATCTAAGAAAAATATTATATGAACTTGAATAAGTGATGCAAAGGTAGCAAAAGAGAAGAGAACTTGCAGGTTAGATAAATACTTTGAATCTAAAATTCCAGACACGGTGAATGCACATGACAGAAGAGCAGAGCTGCCCTGAACTCAAGGCTCTCTTAGAAAGGTATTTTTTCCTAAAGCATATACAGTGGCTACACACACATAAACACAAAATCCCAATTCACACACACACAGACACACATAGAAATGCCCAATAGATACAAAATTTATAATGGCAATACTTCACAGTTATAGGAAATTTTAAATTATCCTTCACTCACAAGCAAGTAGCTTCCATTACCTATATTGTGTGAACAGTCATTTTTGTCTTGTGAAGGTCCAGTATGGAGCAGAATGATGATGCATCTTAACCACATTGATCTCTCCTGATGTGACAGTAAGTTTGCTTTGTCCTGTGGTAGGTGGTATGTAGCATACATCTTCTAAGAGACAGTCTGATGCAGAGGAAACTTCATCAGAATCAACCCTAGCAATCAGGATTTTCCAAGGGCACAATTCCTAGCAGGGGTCTCTGAGGTCAGTCACCTTGAATTTTAAAGAGAAAAATCAATTCAAGGAAATTATTTCAAGCTCCTTTGATAACAGATTTCATCTCAATTTTTTCCAGAGGGGAGAGGATTCATATCCTGTCTCCAGATTTAAACCCAGGAGTGTATCTCCTAGAGTCAATGATTCTATATGGGGAACATTCTGGGCCAATCTTTGATGGATACCCACAGCTTTAGAGTAGGAACATTTTGATTTAGTTAGCCTAATTCTCTGTAGGCATAACTTCCTAACCTTTAGTGGATGCACTTAAAAGTTTTATATTGTGTTTTCCATTTCATTAAATGTGTTTTAGCGGCAAACACAAAGCCACGCTACTTAGGAAAGAACAATGTTTATATTTAGCTTTAATAGAACTTTCTTTAAAGCCTATGAGTTTACCAATAACAATCATTTTGAGATTTACTTCAACTGATTTATTGCCTAATATTTATTCATTTATTCAGCAAATGTTTATTGAGATTCTAACAGATATGAGGCATTAAGGGCAAATGGAGAAAAATAAATGTTCAGCACGGTTGCAATCTGAAAGACATTTAACCTACCAATTCTATGAAGGAAGTAAAAACGCAGAAGGGCTTATGATAAGGTGGTATTTGACTTAGCCCCTAAGGATATCTGTAGACAGGGAATGGAGTGAAAGAGAAAACTCATAAAGATCATGAATAAGGTTGCCAGGTTTAGCAAACAATCGTACAATGTATCAGTTCAATTTTGATAATTTCTAATTGCCTATGCATATTACATGAGATAAAGGGAAAATATTGCATGGGAAGTACTGACACTAAAAAATTATTGCTCATTAGAAATAATTCAAATTTAATTTATTCTGTATTTTTATCTAGTAACTCTAATCAGGAACAAAATTATCATGAACTTTGTTCAACAGTCCAAAGGAGTGAGAGCAACTGGTGGAATGTAGGGAAGAATGAGGCTAAGAAAAGGAAGAAACTAAATTATGGAGGCTCTCAAGTATGAAACTGAGGATTTTAGTGTTTATTCAATAAGTTTTTGAAAGCTACAAAAGCCAATTAAAGGAAGAGAGTGATGCATCCACTTTGTGCTCCAAAGAGCAAATTCACAATTTAACAAGACGTGCATGACCTATAGAAAGACAATTTAAAATGTTACTATGTGATATAAAATAAAATTTATATAAACAGAAGAAAAAATACTATTGTTTCTGGGTGGGATGACTTAATATTGAAACAATGCCAACCATCTCTTTAATATTTTCTTATTGTTGCTGCAACAAAGTGGCTTGAACAATAAGTGGATCATCTTGCAGTTCTGTGGTTCAGTAGCTCAACCTCTGTCTCAATAAGCTAAAACCAACATGTGGCAGGGGCCAAATTCCTTTCTGAAAGCTCTAGAGTATCATCTGTTTCTTTGTCTTTTCAGGTTTCTAGAACTGCCCACATTCCTCAAAGCCCCCTTCCTCCTGTTTTCAAAGCTGCAATGGTGGGTCAAGTCCTCACACCACATCTTTCTGAACCATTCTTCTGCCTCCCTCTTCCACTTTTGAGAACTAAGGAGATTTAGATTGGTCCCACCCAGATAATCCAGGATATCTCCCATCTCAATATCCATACCTTTAATCACGTCTGGAAAGCCCCTTTGTCATGGAAGGTAACAGATTCACAGGTCCCAGGGATTATAAAGAAGAAATCTTTGGAGAATCATTGCCTGCAGCAATCTCTAAACTAATCAATAAATACAGTGGAATCTTAGTAACATTATTAACATACTGTTTAAAATACTCAAGCCTAGGACTTCCCTAGTGGTCCAGTGCTTAGGACTCTGAGCTTCTGGTGCAGAAAGCATTGGTTCAATCTCTGCTTGGGAAGCTAAGATCCCACAGTCTGTGCAGTGCAACCAAAATTGTTTTTTTATTTTTAATTTTTAAATAAAAATTAAAATTAGGACTTCCCTGGTGACTCAGATGGTAAAGAATCTGCCTGCAATGCAAGAGACCCAGGTTCAATCCCTAGGTTGGGAAGATCCCCTGGAGAAGGGAATGGCAGCCCACTCCAGTATACTTGCCTGGAGAATCCCATGGACAGAGAGGCCTGGCGGGCTACAGCCCATAGGGTCACAAAACATCAGACATGACTGAGCAACTAACACTTTCACTATTCTAAAATGATCAAGTGAAATAAACATGTAAGACCAATCGTAAGAGATTTGTTATATATTCGAAATGGTCCTACAGAGCACTTCCTCTGACACTTAGCAAAATGAATATCCTGACACGTTACTATTATACAAGATATTGTTTATAATAATAATAAATTGAAAGACTGTATCCTCACCAAAGGGTAGCAGTGCATTATTAGGATGGGGGTAGCAATGCTAAGTTTCCAGGGTCAGACTATTCAACCATCCAGAATGTGATGCTGTCAAGCATCATAGAAGCCCAACCCTGTCACATGGAAATTCCAACATAATTATAGGATTATGAAAACTCTCTTTAGCAGACCAAAATGACCAGGACTTAACAACTCCTCCAGGTCATCATAGAAGAGCTATTCCAGAATTTTTTCAATTCTGCTATCAGTGCCATTTTGCACTGTTTTTATTGGTTACACACAGAGAACAACCATGCTGATGAACTCTTCTGTGGACACAGACAACCAGAGGCTAAGCGTGGAGAGTGAAGCAGAGACTGTGGGTGGTCTCCTAAAATCCATTCCCCTCTCCCTCTTTAGTAATTGAACAGCATAATTTTAGCTGGGTCCAGCGTCACCAAGCTAAAGGCCACAGACTTCCTGCAGCTGGTTATGGCCATGACGAGATTTCTGCCAGGATTGTGGGTGGAAGTCATATGGGAAACTTGTGGGCATGCCTTTAAAAGTGAAACAACTTGCTCCCCCCTTCCTATTGGCTGAACTGAAATATAATGATAAGAGATGAAAAAGCCATGTTAGGCTGTGGGATTGAAGTCATATATTAAGAATGCACCTTAATTGTGGTGAAGACATCAGGGGTTTATGCTCAGTCATTCAGTCATGTCCAACTCTTTGCAACCCCATAGACTGTAGCCCACCAGGCTCCTCTGTGCATGGGATTTCCCAGGCAAGAATACTGGAGTGGGCTGCCATTTCCTATTCCAGGGATCTTTCCAACCCAGGGTTTGAACCTGCATCTTTTGCACGGGCAGGTGGATTCTTTATCACTGTGCCACCTGGGAAGCCCAGGGGTTTATACATAATGCTCAGACTCATCAAACTGTACACATTAAGTATATGGTGTTTTGTACACCAGTTAAATCCCAGCAAAGCTGTAAAAGAAATAATAAAATTAAGAGCATCACGCTAGCCTCTCTTTAAAAAAAAGAACAGCTGAACAAGCACATAGAAGGAACTGGAGTCCCTGACACCATGTAACATCATATTAGCCCTGACTTGCTCACCCTATGACTGTTATGTGAGGGATAAATACATTTGCATTTTTTGGTCATTATTATTTTCTTCCCACTTAATATAGAATGTGATATTAGTACAGAAGTGCTAATGTAACCAAACCAAAATACAATGCATTGGTCTAATGGTAGGTGAGTGATACAGTGAGTGACAAGGAGGCTTGACAGGTGAGGAATTTGATGATTAAAGTTACCTCAAAGCAAAGATCATGGTGCCTGCTACCTGAGATACCTTGGAAGGAAGACCTTGTGCCAAGAGAGCTTGTAATTCTAGTGGAACTTACTGAAAAAAATCTCAGAATATTGGCATGTCACTTTTAGCAAAATCTCATTTAAAAACATGAATTCAAGTTAGATTTTAAACTTTTTCAAGTTTTTAAAATGTAGATGTGCTATTTTTAAGCTATTTTTTAAATTTTGAAAAATTCCTATAAAAAGGCTCATAGAAAAAATAAAACTACTGCTTCATTAATAAAACAAGGGTAAGTGATTTGATACAAAGACACCAAGTGTCAGACCAGTGATACTCAGGTTAGAAACCAAGGCCTATGTCAGAACAGCATCAGCAGAGATGCCAAAGAAATGACAGAACCTCAGGACTCAGCTAATAACCCGATTTGGGAGAAAGTGACCAGGAAGGAGTCAAGATGACTCAGAATCTCTTAAAAGAAAGACAGAGGAGAAGGGTCTAAGACAAATCAAATGATCAAAGAATAGTACTTGGAAGGGAGGAAGTAGGAAGTAGGAGTCAGCAGAAGAGAGAAGCTGGATATTTAACTTATCCCAATGGATAAACCTACCACCAGTTTATCTGTTACCAGAGAGTGAAAGGTGAAAGAGAAATGCCAAAAAATAAAAAATAAAAAAAATAAAAATAAAAAAAGAAAGAAAGAGAAATGCCAAGTTGGAATGAAGACTCCTGTCCCTGGTGGTTATACTTTAGAAGGAAGTAGATTACATTTCACAACCAGAATTCAGTTAATACAATTAAGATAAATGACTGTTTGAAAGGAAAACTCATTTATCTCCTGGGAGACTCTATACTGGGGCAATAACTGCACTACTTAACTCCAAGTTGTAAAAAAGCATGCAATTATTTTATATTCTTATAGAAACTTAGGCTGCTTTTAAAATATCTTTAATGAGGTCTCTATTCTCACCTTTTGACTGTTTTCTTTTCAACTTCACTTATCTTTCTAGATTTGAGCCTTTTAATTTAAAATATATTGTATTCCCTCTTTCATGAGAAATGCTGTTCTTATTTATAAATCCCAATGAAAACTTTACATTTTGATTGATACTTCACACATACAAACAGATACTCTACCCTAGACCCTAGGGAAGATCCAGTCAGAAATAATCTTGGTGGTTGAGCCTTTTAAATGATAGGATATACTTTTTAGAATACGAAATGCAAGAAGGCAAAATGGTTGTCTGAGGAGCTTACAAATAGCTGAGTAAAGAAGAGAAGTGAAAGGCAAAGGAAAAAAGGAAAGATAAACCCATCTGAATGCAGAGTTCCAAAGAATAGCAAGGAGAGATAAGAAAGCCTTCCTCAATGATCAATGCAAAGAAATAGAGGAAAACAATAGAATGGAAAAGACTAGAGGTCTCTTTAAAAAAATTAGAGATACCAAGGGAACATTTCATGCAAAGATGGGCACAATAAAGGACAGAAATGGCATGGACCTATCAGAAGCAGAATATATTAAGAAGAGGTGGCAAGAATACACAGAAGAACTATACAAAAAAGATCTTCATGACTCAGATAACCACGATGGTGTGATCACTCACCTAGAGCCAGACATCCTGGAATGTGAAGTCAAGTGGGCCTTAGGAAGCATCACTACAAACAAAGCTAGTGGAGGTGATGAAATGCCAGTTGAGCTATTTCAAATCCTAAAAGATGATGCTGTGAAAGTGCTGCAGTCAATATGCCAGCAAATCTGCAAAACTCAGCAGTGGTCACAGGACTGGAAAAGATCAGTTTTCATTCCAATCCCAAAGAAAGGCAATGCCAAAGAATGTTCAAACTACCACATGATTGCACTCATCTCACATACTAGCAAAGTAATGCTCAAAATTTTCCAAGTCAGATTTCAACAGTACATGAACCGTGAACTTCCAGATGTTCAAGCTGAATTTAGAAAAGGCAGAGGAACCAGAGATCATATTGCCAACATCCGCTGGACCATTGAAAAACAAGATAATTCAAACAATAACATCTATTTCTGCTTCATTGACTATGGTAAATGCTTCAACTGTGTGGATCAAAACAAACTGGAAAATTCTTAAAGAGATGGGAATACCAGCCCATCTAACCTGCCTCCTGAGAAATCTCTATGCAGAACAAGAAGCAACAGTTTGAACCAGACATGGAAAAATGGACTGGTTCAAAATTGGTAAAGGAGTACATCAAGGCTGTATATTGTCACCCTGCTTATTTAGCTTCTATGCAGAGTGCATCATGCTAAATGCCAGACTGGATGAAGCTCAAGCTGGAATCAAGATTGCCGGGAGAAATATCAATAACCTCTGATATGCAAATAACAGCACGCTGGGCAGAAAATGAAGAGGAACTAAAGAGCCTCTTGATGAAGGTGAAAGAGAAGAGTGAAAAAGCTGACTTAAAACTCAACATTCAGAAAACTAAGATCATGGCATCCAGTCCCATCACTTCATGGCAACTAGATGGGTAAACAATGGAAACAGTGACAGATTTTAGTTTGGGGGCTCCAAAATCACTGCAGATGGTGACTGCAGCCATGAAAGTAAAAGACACTTGCTCCTTGGAAGAAAAACTATGACCAACCTAGACAGCATATTAAGAAGTAGAGATACTACTTTGCCGACAAAGGTACATCTACTCCAAGCTATGGTTTTTCCAGTAGTCATGTATGGATGTGAGACTTGGACCATAACAAAAGTTGAGCACTGAAGAATTGATACTTTTGAGCTGTGGTGTTGGCGAAGATTCTTGAGATTTCCTTGGACTGCAAGGAGATCAAACCAGTCAATCCTAAAGGTAATCAGTCCTCAATATTCATTGATGCTGAAGCTGAAGCTCCAATACTTTGGCCACCTGATGCAAAGAACTGACTCATTGGAAAAGACCCTGATGCTGGGCAAGATTGAAGGTAGGAGAAGGGGATGACAGAGATGGTTGGATGGCATCACTGACTCGATTGACATGAGTTTGAGCAAGCTCTGGGAGTTGGTGATGGACAGGGAAATCTGGCGTGCTGCAGTTCATGGGAGTCACAAAGAGTCAGACATGACTGAGTGACTGAACTGAACTGATTCTTTTTAGAAATATTCATCATTTCCTTCTAGTTAAAAGGTTTATTTATTTTTAAATTTTTATTTATTTAACTGCACCAGGTCTTATTTTCAGCATGTGGGATCTAGTTCTCTGACCAGAGATCAAACCCGGGCACCCTGCATTGGGAACATGTAGTCTTAGCCACTGGACCACCAGGGAAGTCTCAAGGTTTATTTATTTTTTATCAGCACTAAAATTTTTTATCTTCATGGAACTAAGTTTTTAAGAAACAATTCCTTCTGGATGCAGGAAGACTAGGCATCAGTGGGGAAAATTCAGGTCTTCTTTTATGACTTTCCTACTCTGTCATAGATGTAGATTATATCCCCCAGGCAACTGACCAAAGTCAGCCATCACCATCATACTTGGCTAGCATTTCAGACCCTTCCCCTTTGACATTTTCATTCTTAGGTCATCAGGATCAGAAAGGCTACAGAATGACAACTCCTAAGAGGCCCAGTGACTAAAATGACTCTTTAAGATAGAGAACATCAGGGAGATACACGTTGACACAGAGAGGTTTGGAGACTTCCACAGTTACATTCAACATCTTACCATGAAGGATATTTTTAAGTCTCAGTGTAGGTATCATTGATACCTGAACCATGATCTTTGCATATGGCACCCAGAGTAACCACACACATGACCATGTGATTGAAAAGCAGATTAACATGTGTTCAAATTATATTTGCTAAAGCAGTTTACAAAATCCCTACAGACCAGTCTCTACAAATCATCCTAGTTGTATTGTCAGCAAAGTTTTACTTATTTTAGGGACTAAGAAAATCAAATTTAAAAGATTTCATCTGGGCAGGCAGGACACTTAAGAACAAAGACAACCAATATAAGATATGAGAGAATCAGATGTGAAGAATGATTATACTGTGTCTGGAGCTTGTCTACATGTGAACGCTTTGACTCTTTAGTTAAGTTTGGTTTGGGACTTCCGTGGTGGTCCAGTGGCTAAAACTACCTGTTTCCAATGGAGGGGGGTGGGTTTGATCCCTATTCGGGGAACTAGATCCCACACGCTACAACAAAAGAGTTCGCATGCTGTAACGAAAATGGAAGATCCCACAATGCTGCAACTAAGATCTGGGGCAGCCAAATAAATTAAAAATAAGTTGTTGTTTTTTTTTTAATAAGCCCTTTGAGTCACGATTGCTATTACTTGTGGCTGAAAGCATCCTATTTGATATTTTGGTAGGGCAAAAGAGAATAAACGTGATCATAACGGTGGTCTAAAACAGGAGTCATCAAAACTTTTTGAAAGTGAAATGGGCTAGATGACAAATGCTTTAGGCTCTGCTGGCCATTTTCCTCTGTAACAGTTGCTCAGTTCTCCCATGGTAGCCTGAAAATGGTCAAGACAACACATGAATGAAAGATACGGCCATGTTCCAATAAAACTTCATTTATGGACATGGAATTTTGAATTTCATATAGTTTCACTCTTCTTTTGACTTTTTTGGCCAATGATTAAAAAGTGCAAAGTCCACGTTTAGCTGATGGGCCCTAAAAATTGGGGGGGTGGGGTGGTGAGCTACATTTGACCTCTAGGCCACAGTTTGCCAACACCTCGTTTAAAACAAAAATCTTGATAGACATGAAGACAACTTCTTTGGAGGAGAAAAGAAACAAAATTGGAAGGGAAGAAAGCTCTCATAACTTAAGCTTATCTATCAGAAGACTATAACAAATATCACTTAATGAATGAAATATAATAAACATTTCTTACTAATATCAGGAAGAAAACCTGAATGCCTATCCCTACCTCTGTTCAACAGTGTAGAGGCAGTTTGTGTCAGAAAGAAGTAATTGTTCTGGTTATTTTGTCTTTCACTTTAAGAAACATTCTCTTTTTAAAAAATTCTCATTTAATAAATATTCTCCTTATTTAAAAAAAGAACTAAACATAAAAATTTAGAAGATGACCTAACAGAAACTCAATATATAACAACCAGTAGTTTCCCTCACAGTAGCAATAGGTGACTAGACAAGACATTGACAACAGCATGATTTGATGGAATGGAAAGTTCACTCATGAAGCATTCTTGTAATACATTTTCCCCTACATACTCTCATCCAACAACTCCCAAAGAACCAAATGGAATATTTCATCGAAGAAAATGCCTGTATTTAAAGAAGAGTCTGCTAGCTGCAACTTTCAAGGAAGACTGAAGAAAGTAAACCTTGATTTTAAAAAAGGAATGCTTTTCACTGCATATGAAGGTGACTTGTTTTTGTGAATGTGTTTTTTTGTCTGTGTTTTTGAAGATCTCACAGGTGTATTTTCGAATTAAAAATGTGATTATTGGTTCTTTGGCTACCTAGGTATGTTCAGGTTTTTACACTTTCCAGTATAAAATGTAGAGCCAGGGCCCCACTGTTGCAGGGTTGAACGTGCTGAGCTACTCCCACGGGCCCTGTACTCTGGGCAGATCGTGGCAAGCCCGCTGATATTGGGCAGCACAGTCATTCTCGCCACTGTCCTGGTAGCAAAGCCTCAATCATGTTGACTGCAGTGCTTCCTAAGAGAAGGGATGTCAATGAGAAGATGCACACCAAATAGCTAAGAGCAACATTTAACCCAAAGGTTTACAACTGGAGTGCAGGAACACGTGGGCTCCATCACCGCGTACTAACAGAGCCCGTCTGGCTTCACAGGAGGCCTAAGGCTTTCAGATACCTACACATCCCATGAACAGGCACACCTAGAACACCTCACTCCCAGTATTCTTAAGGGTCACTCCCTAACCGTTTCCCTCATACAAGCAATAGATGGTTAGACAAGACAATGACAAGGTAGATTTGACAGAATGGAACATACACATCACCACGCATGAAAAATCCTTGTAATACTTCTTCCACAGCCTGGCCCTTCTCCTGGCACTTGTGTGGCTACGACAGAGAAGAGGATGAACAGGGAGAAAGCTGCAGGAGAACCACCAGCACTGCAGCTGGGGCCCCGGCCAGGGCGAGGCATCCAGAGGGCCCTGAGTGCTGCATGCTGCCCTGGGACCAACTTCTCTTCTGCCCAAGATGCCTTCTCCCCATTTCCCTCTCCCCAACCTCTGGGTTATGTGTTCCCCACCCTCCACAGAGATGCCAGCCACGTCTCCAGTGCCTCCTTGGAAATCATCCCTAGTTTATCAAGCAGGACCAGGCGCATAGTAGCATTCAAACCGTATTTGCCAAATGAAGGGTGCTACATCCCTAAATACACACACGTGACATAGAACAGGACCTAACTAGTCATGTACACAGAAAAGGGACATAGCACATTTTAAAAACTAATCAACACTTGCGGCAACATGGATGGCCTAGGAACATTATGCTTAGTGAAATAAGTCAGACAGAGAAAGACAAATATTGTATGATATCACTTGTGTGGAATCTAAAAAATAATACAAATGAATATATATGTAAAACAGAAACAGACTCACAGATATAGAAAACAAACTTGCAGTTACTAAAAGGGAGAAGGAAGGTGGGGAGGGACAAATTAAGAGTATAGGACTAAAAGATACAAACTACTATATATAAAGCTGATAAGCAATAGGGAATTATACCCACTGTTTTATCTTGTAGTAACCTATAGTGGAATATAATATGCAAAAAAACTGAATCAATACACTGTACACTGGAAACTAACATAATATTGTAAATCAACTATACCTCAATTAAAACTAAAGCTACAGATTAATCCCACATTAAAAAATATAAAATAAAATTATAGCAAGAATACAAAAAATTAAAAAGACAATCAATAAGAAATCTTCTATAAGCCTAGAAGAGGAAGAAACAAGATAAAACAAAGCGCCATGATCATCTATGAAGAAGAGTGTGTGTGTGTATGTGTGTGTGCTCAGTCATGTCCAGCTCTTTGCAACCCCATGGACTGCAGCTTGGCTCCTCTGTCCAGGGGATTTTCCAGGCAAGAATACTGGAGTGGGTTGCCGTTTCCTACTCCAGGGAATCTTCCCAACCCAGGGACTGAAACTGCCTCTGTTGCATCTCTTGCATTGGCAGACAGATTCTTTACCATTAGCATGACCTGGGAAGCCTGAAGAAGGGGATGAGGGTCAACATTCTGTGTTTACAATGAGAGTAATTGTTGACACTTCTTTACACCTGTTTTCTGGGTGAGGGAGGGTGGACATGGAGCTGACATTATAGTGTAGAATGTATAAAGAAGAAACAATAGAAGAAGGAGGAAGCCTGGGTCTCCAAAAAATTGCATGCAGTCACTAACCACCTTATTTTTTCTTTCCTTCCTTTTTGTTTATACTAATGACACATACTGAGAACCTCAAAGATTCCCATGGAGAAGATATTAAAGCAATTATAAAGAAGAAGGGTCTGTTCTGAGAATCATTCATTAAACAACACTTGTTCACTCAACAACCATTATATGGTGACCTCAGGATGGGAACACAACATTAAACAAGAGAGAATACCAATCAGTATGAAACTACTGCAATACTCTGTGATACCTGCCACGAAAGGATGCTGGGGGAAACCCCCCGGCATCGAGTCCAGAGAAAACTTCTGAAAGAAGTGATATCTGAAACAAGACAGAGAAAAATGAGTAGGATTCAAGGACACAACAGAGGAAGTACAAAGGGAGCAATCTAGAGGTAAAGCCTTCTGGAAGGCACAGCATATACAAAAGGGCCCGTTTTCCATGTGACGAAATGGTAACCCATTCCAGTACTCTTGCCTGGAAAATCACACGGATGGAGAAGCCTGGTAGGCTACAGTCCATGGGGTTGAGAAGAGTCGGACACGATTGAGCAACTTCACTTCATTTCACTTCGCTTTAGCAAGCAGACCCTCCAGAGTCAGCTCTCTTGTTTTCAAATAAGATGATTCATAAAATTCTGCTAGCACCTATACTAGGGCTAAATGCATGGATTGTTTTTATAACTGCAAGTGTTCCACATTTTTTTTTAAATTTCAGTTTTCCACTTAGTCAATAAAACCTCTCTCAGAATTCAATCTATCCCAGGTCAGACTAAGAACATAGCATTAAATTACCTAGTGATGTATTGAGGGTGGGAAAGTTTTTTTATTTGGGAAAGATTTAATATATCCTCAGTTTAGCCATAACTTTATAACCCAAGAAACACAAGCAAATGCAATGGATAGAGTTAAACTCACTTTGTCTTGTGTCCCCAACTACAGTTTATATTACTCTTCAGTAGAGATCTTGCTTTGAATGCCCCTTACTCTGCCTAGAGGGGTCCCAGGCGGCTCAGTAGTAAAGACTCTGCTTGCAATTCAGGAGGCACGGGAAGACCCAGGTTCAATCCCTCGGTCGGGAGGGTCCCCTGGAGAAGGAAATGAAAACCCGCTCCAGTATTCTCACCTGGAAAATCCCATGGGCAATGGAGCCAGATGGGCTACAGTCCATGTGGTCTCAAAGAGTCAGACACACACACATACTCTGCCTAGTACAAGATAGATACTAAAGTGTGTGTTGAACAAATGCATAAATTGCTCAGTGTATTTTAAAGAAATATTATAGTTTCTGAAGTGCTTTAAAGGTTTGCTCTTTTTTTTCTTTTAATTAAGTCTCTTCTCCTTGGGAACTACCTCACTCTTGGAGAATGAGGGTAACCATGGAATAAGAATGGAAAATTCCCCTTCCATTCCACAATGCTTTCCATTCCATTCTCTTATAGATGGAAAATAGACTCCAGAGCTCCCCAAGCTGGCCCATAGGACAGGTTCTGAGTCCTGCTCAGCCTCTGTACCATCCCCAAGGGTTGTAGTCACATAAACTAACAACCCAGCCCCACCACACACACATATGTGTGTATGTACACACACAAACGCTCCCCACCCAGACACCTGGAGGTGGGGCTATGGAACGGTCAGATGACAAGCTTGAGAGTCAGACTGGCTGGACTGGAATCTTGACTCAGGCAGCTACTCATTCTATGGCGATAGGAAAATTATTTAATATTGATTAAGTAAATTAGTAATATTGATATTACTTAATACACTTCATTTCCTAATCTATGGAATAAATGTAAGATAAGACCTACCTCATAAAGTTGATTGTTTCCCTGTAATCACAAAATATTTATGTAGCTGGTTAAGTCTTCATCTTCTCCCCCAAATCTTCATTGCCCGGAAGCCACTTAGATCTCACATTCAAACCAATTCAAATTTCAAGTCTTCTGGCAATTTTTTCTAAGTTCCAGGAAATTTCAAGTCTAATATATTTTGACAACCCACTTTAAAAGTCACACCTTGAACCTTGTTACCACCTGACATCTCACACTTTTTAACCACAGCCACACTTCTTCCACATTTCTTCCACATTCCACAAATCGTCCACTTTTCTTACACAGGCATATCTTATTTTATTGAACTTTGCTTAATCGTACTTATTTAGACATTGCAAATATTGCATCTTCTAACAAACTGAAGGTTTGTGGCAACCCTGAGTTGAGCAAATCTATTGCTCAAATCTATTGCCATTTCTCCAAAAGCATTTGCTCACTTTGTATCTCTGTGTCATATCCTGGCAATTCTTGCAATATTTCAAACGTTTACATATTATTTTAGTGGTTATGGTAATCTGTGACCAGTGATCTTTACATTACTCTTATAATTGTTTGGGGGCACCACAAGCTGCCCTCATATAAGACAGTGAACTTAACTGATAGATGCTCTGTGTGTTCTGACTGCTACACCAACCAGCTGTTTCCCTCTCTTCCTCGCCTTAGACCGCTCTGTTCTGAGACACAATATTGAAATTAGGACAATTAATAAGTCCACCTTGGGGATTCTCTGGTGGCTCAGTGGTGATCCTCCTGCCAATGCAGGAGACACAGTTTCAATCCCTGATCCAGGAGGGTCCCACATACCTCAGAGCAACCAAGCCCGTGTGCCGCAGCTATTGAGCCTGTGCTCTAGAGCCCAGAAGCTACAACTACTGAGCCCGTGTGTCATAACTACTGAAGCCCAAGTGCCCTAGAGCCTGTGCTCTGCAACAAGAAGCCACCGCAATCAGAAGCCCTCACACCAAAACTAGAGGGTAGCTCCCGCTCTCTGCAACTAGAGAAAAGTCCATGCTGCAATGAAGACCCAGTACAGCCAAAAAATAATAATAATAATAATAAGCCCACCCTCGTTAGCCCACAGATATCAATATCAAGGCAAAACCCTCCACCAGCAAAAAGATAACTCTCTGAAGGCTCAGATGATGGTTAGCATTTTCTAACAATAAAGTATTTTTTAATTAAGGTATAGACATTGGTGTTTTTAGACATAATGCTATTGCACACTTAATAGACTACACTAAAGTGTAAAGATAAGTTTATATGCACTGGGAAAACAAAAAATTTCATGTGACTCACTTTAACTTGATATTTGCTTATTGTAGTGATCTGGAATCAAACCCACAGTATCTCCGAAGTATGCAACATGCTTGTACTCAGGGCTTCCTTGGTGGCTCAGACGGTAAAGAGTCTGCCTGCAACACCGGAGACACTGGTTTGATTCCTGGGTCGGGAAGATCACTCACAGAAGGACCTACTAATCCACTCCAATATTCTAGCCTAGGAAATCCCAAGGAGAGAGGAGCCTGGCAGGCTATAGTCCATGGGTCACAAAGAGTCAGCCATGACTTAGCAACTAAACAACAACATTTGTTCTCACTCTCATTCTACCTCCCCAAAACCTTGAAATCACACAAATGCAGCAAACAGAAATGTTTTGAATGCCTTTTATGTCCCAGGCACTGCTTCCTTGATTTTTTCATTTTCTTTCAACTCATAAGACCCTATATGGCCCCAATTTCCTTTTCTTCCCAACACAGGTTCTATAGCTAATTACTTGAACTGTTTTCTTCCCTAAATCCTCAAAATCATTGAACACATGCTTTGCTGTTTGAAGTCTCAGTTTCCTAGAAGGAAAGCATATTTTAATTTTTCATTTGTCCCTTGGACAGTTTCATCTTTCTGAAGGTTACAGAAGTAATAAGCAAAATGATTCACTAGATATCATCCTGGAGGTTACAAGTTAATTTGTATTCTCACCTTATACTACATATCAAATGAATCTCAAGTTATTTATAGATTCAAACTTTTTTTCAATCCAACTATTACAACAAACACAGGGGATTTATTCTCTATAAACCCTTCTTTTTAAAATGTAGAAGACCAACTTAAAAAAGAGACACACGATAAAATCACTTACAAAAAGGACAATTACTGATTCCACTAAACTATAGCACCTGCCAAAAAAAGAAAGAAAAAAAAACTATAGAAATAATGGTTGGGAAACCATAAATGTTGTGTGTGTTCTGACATACAAATATTATAAATAAATTGCAATAACACTGAAATGTTACAAATAGCAAAAGATGGAGGAGGAGAGATGTCTGTATCATTTTTTAGCCTGTTATTTAAAGATACTTTTTATTTATTTATTTATTTTTGTTGTTGTTGTTGTTTAATTTTTTTCATTTATTTCTATTAGTTGGAGGCTAATTACTTTACAATATTATAGTGGCTTTTGTCATACATTACATGAATCAGCCATGGATTTACATGTATTCCCCATTCCGATCCCCCCTCCCACCTCCCTCTCTACCCGATCCCTCTGGGTCTTCCCAGTGCACCAGCCCCAAGCATTTGTCTCATGCATCCAACCTGGGCTGGTGAAGCAACCTAGATGCCCATCAGCAGACGAATGGATAAGGAAGCTGTGGTACATATACACCATGGAATATTACTCAGTCATTAAAAAGAGTTAAAGATACTTTTTAAAGCTAATAAGTACATACACACACACACATACACATACATTAAAATATGTTTTAATAAACAAGTTATACATAATACATCTGTATATATTTATTACATATACTATTATATATATTATACTACATATTACATATGACAATACATAGTATATACTACATTATACTACAGTATAGACTTGGATTACTGTGATATTGAATGGTTTTCCTTGGAAATGAACAGAGATCATTCTGTCATTAAGATTGCACCCAAGTACTGAATTTAGAACTCTTTTGTTGACTATGAGAGCTACTCCATTTCTTCTAAAGGATTCTTGCCCACAATAGTAGATATAATGGTCTTCTGAGTTAAATTCACCCATTCCAATCCATTTTAATTCACTGATTCTGAAAATGTCGATGCTCACTCTTAACCATCTCCTGTTTGACCACTTACAATTTGCCTTGATTCATGGACCTAATATTCCAGGTTCCTATTCAATATTGCTCTTCACAGTATCAGACTTTACTTCCATCACCCATCACATCCTCAACACGGTGTTGTTTTGCTTTGGCTCCATCTCTTCATTCTTTCCGGAGTTATTTCTCCACTCTTCTCCAGTAGCATATTGGGCACATAGCAACCTGGGGAGTTCATCTTTCAATGTCACACCTTTTTACCTTGTCATACAGTTCATGGGTTCTCAAGGCAAGAATACTGAAGTGGTTTGCCAGTCCCTTCTCCAGTGGCCACGTTTTGCCACCATCCATCTTGGGTGGCCCTACACAGCATGACTCATAGCTTCATTGAGCTAAGGCTGTGGTTCATGTGATCAGTTTGGTCAGTTTTCTGTGATTGTGGTTTTCATTCTGTCTGCCCTCTGATGGATAAGGATAAGATGTCCTATTCATTATAGGGGACTGGGATGCAAAAGTAGAAAGTCAAGAGATACCTAGAGTAACAGGCAAATTTGGCCTTGGAGTACAAAATGAAGCAGGGCAAAGGCTAACAGAGTTTTGCCAAGAGAACCCACTGGTCATAGCAAACACCCTCTTCCAACAACACAAGAGAAGACTCTACACATGGACATCACCAGATGGTCAATACCAAAATCAGATTGATTATATTCTTTGCAGTCAAAGATGGAGAAGACCTATACAGTCAGCAAAAATAAGACCGGGAGCTGACTGTGGCTCAGATCATAATTCCTTATTGCCAAATTCAGCCTTATATTGAAGAAAGCAGGGAAAACCACTAGACTACTCAGGTATGACCTAAATCAAATCCCTTACAATTATACAGTGGAAGTGACAAAGAGATTCAAGGGATTAGATCTGATAGACAGAGTGCCTGAAGAACTATGGACAGAGGTTCATGACATTGTACAGGAGGCAGGAATCAAGACCATCCCCAAGAAAAAGTAATGCAAAAAAGCAAAATGGTTGTCTGAGGAGGTCTTACAAATAGCTGTGAAAAGAAGAGAGGCAAAAGGCAAAGGAGAAAAGGAAGGATATACCTATTTGAATGCAGAGTTCCAAAGAATGGCAAGGAGGGATAAGAAAGCCTTCCTCAGTGATCAGTGCAAAGAAATAGAGGAAAACAATGGAATGGGAAAGACTAGAGATCTCTTCAAGAAAATTAGAGATACCAAGAGAATATTTCATGCAAAAATGGGCACAATAAAGGACAGAAATGGCATGGACCTAACAAAAGCAGAATATATTAAGAAGAGGTGGCAAGAATACACAGAAACTATTCAAAAAAGATCATCATGACGCAGATAACCATGATGGTGTGATCACTCACCTAAAGCCAGACATTCTGGAATATGAACTCAAGTGGGCCTTAGGAAGCATCACCACAAACAACGCTGTGAAGGTGATGGAATTCCAGTTGAGCCATTTCAAATCCTAAAAGGTGATTCAGTTAAAGTGCTGCACTCAATATGCCAGCAAATTTTTAAAACTCAGCAATGGCCATGGGACTGGAAAAGGTCAGTTTTCATTACAATCCCAAAGAAAGGCAATGCCAAAAATGTTCAAACTACTGCACAATTGCACTCATCTCACATGCTAGCAAAGTAATGCTCAAAATTCTCCAAGCCAGGCTTCAACAGCATGTGAACCATGAACATCAGATGTTCAAGATGAATTTAGAAAAGGCAGAGGAACCAGAGATCATATTGCCAACATCCATTGGGTCATCAAAAAAGCAAGACAGTTCCAGAAAAACATCTACTTCTGCTTTATTGACTATGTCTAAACCTTTGACTGTGTGGATCACAACAAACTGTGGAAAATTCTTCAAGAGATGGGAATACCAGACCATCTGACCTGCCTCCTAAGAAATCTGCATGCAGGTCAAGAAGCAACAGTTAGAACCAGACATGAAACAACAGTTCCAAATTGGGAAAGGAGTACATCAAGGTTGTATATTATCACCCTGCTCATTTGACTTCTATGTGAAGTACACCATGTGAAATGCTGGGCTGGATGGCACAAGCTGGAATCAAGATTGCTGGGAGAAATATCAATAACCTCAGATAAGCAGATGCACCCTTATGGCAGAAAGAGAAGAAAAACTAAACAGCCTCTTGATGAAAGTGAAAGAGGAGAGTGAAAAAGTTGGCTTAAAACTCAACATTCAGAAAACTAATATCATGGCATCTGGTCCAATCACATCATGGCAAATAGATGGGAAAACAATGGAAACAGTGACAGACTTTATTTTGTGGGGCTCCAAAATCACTGCAGATGGTGACTGCAACCATGAAATTAGAAAATGCTTGCTCCTTGGAAGAAAAGCTATGACCAATCTAGACAGCATATTAAAAAACAGAGACATTACTTTACTGACAAAGGTCCATCTAATCAAAGCTATGATTTTTCCAGTAGTTATGTATGGATGTGAGAGTTAGACTATAAAGAAAGCTGAGTGCCAAAGAATTGATGCTTCTGAACTGTGGTGTTTGAGATGGCCCTCGAGAGTAACTTGGACTGCCAGAAGATCCAACCTGTCAATCCTCAAGTAAATCAGTCCTGAATATTCACTGGAGGGACAGATGCTGAAGCTGAAACTCCAGTACTTTGACCACCTGATTAAAAAAACTGATTCACTGGAAAAGGATTAAAAAAAATCCTTCCCTGACTCTGGGAAGGATTGAAGGAGGGAGGAGAAGGGAACGACAGAGGATGAGATGGTTGGACAGCATCACCAACGCAATGGACATGAGTTTGAGTAGGCTCCAGGAGGTGGTGATGGACAGGGAAGCCTGGAGTGCTACAGTCCACGGGGTCTCAAAGAGTCAGACACAACTGAGTGACTGAACTGAACTAAACTATAGTATAATATGCTACCCATTATAGATAATATATAGACTTCCCAGGTGGCACAGTGGTAAAGAATCCGCTTGCCAATGCAGGAGATACAAGAGACTCGAGTTCAATCCCTGGGGTCAGGCAGATCCCCTGGAGTAGGAAATGGCAACTCACTCCAGTATTCTTGCCTAGAAAATTCCATGGACAGAGGAGCCTGGGAGGCTACAATTCGTAGGGTCACAAATCAAGAGATACTGTTGAAGAAGATTAAATGTCTTACATAAATCTCCTGCACATATTTGTTAAAGACAATACTAGAACAAAAGCATAAATGTTTCCATTTTTTAGTACATATAAAAATGCCCTTAAATTTCAACCCAGTAACTCCATTTCCAGAATATATGTGCAAGATTATTAATTTCAACACTATATTAGCAGAATTTGGGGAAATCTATATGACCACCAACAGGCAACTGGTTAAAGAATGATACATCCATTCAATGAAATATTTTGTGTCCATCATCCATTCAATGAAAGATACTGTGGCCATCTTCATGAATGAATGAAATATTTTGTGTCCATCTTAAGAAACATAGCTCAATGTGTTCTGAAATGAAGATTCAAAATACATCCTGACATTAAAGCAAGGCACAGGACAATGCATATAATATTATCATTTATTTAAAAAGAGAATATATGTAGTGTGCTTGCATGTGCACACATGTGTATATATACATAGGCTCTGGAAAGATATTTACAAGAGTGACTAATGCTGGGTGTAAAACTGTGTGACAGGAGACAGGAATGAAAGAGGAAGGCTTCTTTCATACCTCTTTCCACTTTGTATCTTTTCAATTTTGTACCATGTTTGGTGATGGGTTAGTCACTAAGTTGTGTCCAACTCTTGCGACCCCATGGACTGTAGCCTGCCAGGTTCCTCGGTCCATCGGATTTTCCAGGCAAGAATACTGGAGTGGGTTGGTTGCCATTTCCTTCACCAGGGGATCTTCCTGACCCAGGGATTGAACACAGGCCTCCTGCACTGCAGGCAATTCTTCATGGTTACATGGTACCTAGTTAAAAATTAGTAAATTTTTACAAAATCTTGATATTTCAGTGCTAAAAATATTTATTGTAAGAAAAAAATTTTTTTTTTAATTTATTGTTTATTGTGATTTTTCCTTTCATTTTATTAGGACTTGGACATAGTGAAATATTCCTTAATATTTACTTCTTTCAATATACAGTTGTAACCACTTCTTAATCAAAATGTCTTAGTCATACATATTTTAGGATCATTATTTTTTAAATTTATTTATTTTTAATTAAAGGATAACAGTTTTACAATACTGTGTTGGTTTCTGCCATACAGCAGCATGAATCAGCCATAGGCATACCTATGTCCCCTCCTTCTTGACCCTACTTCCTATCTCCCACCCCATCCCACCCTTCTAGGTTGTTACAGAGTCCTGGTTTGAGTTCCCTGAGTCATATAGCAAATTCCCAAATAGCTATCTATTTTATATATGGTAGCATATATGTTTCCATGTTACTTTCTCCATTCGTCCCACCCACTCCTTCCCCCTTGCCCTGCCCCATGTCCATAAGTCTGTTCTCTATATCTGCAGCTCCACTGCTGCTCTGCAAATAGGTTCGTCAGTGCTGTCTTTCTAGATTCCATATATATGTGTTAATATATTTGTTTTTCTCTTTCTGACATACTTCACTCTGTATAATAGGCTCTAGGTTCACCCACCTCTTTAGAACTGACTCAAGTGTGTTCCTTTTTATGGTTGAGTAATATTCCATTGTGTATATGTACCTGGGATCGTTAATTTTTAATGGGCATTAATATTCTATAGATAGAAGTGACAGAAGTTAAAAATGGAATAATTGACACATATGTTTTACCAAAAGCTTTCTGCACTTTGATTGTGGAAGTTCCTGGATTTGACTCTTTGGTGACACTATATTAATAAAGATATAAATCCATCCTTAAGGTTAACAGAGACAAGTTCAGTTGTGTACTGCCGTTGTCATTTCAATTTGGGTGTGAATAAGAGCTGCCTACCTTTGTGCAGCACAGAAATACATTCAGAATGGTCTGACACCATGAAGTACCACTCGATACAGCAGTTTCACCAGCAGAGACTGAGCCAAGGATAAAGAGGATCGTGGAGAAACTAGACCAGCTGATCCCACCCAGACCCTTCACCAACGTGAGCTCCACCAGCAGCGCCACACACAGCAGAGCCACCCTCCTCAGCCCCCAAGACACATACTGCAGGGGGGACCGGCTGGACGTCCTGCTGGAGGTGAGGGACCACTTGGGGCGCAGGAAGGAGTATGGCAGGGATTTCCTCAGAGCCAGGGTGTCCTCCCCAGCCCTGAAGGCGGGTGCTTCTGGAAAGGTGACAGACTTCAACAACGGCACCTACCTCGTGAGCTTCACCCTGTTCTGGGAGGGCCGGGTGTCCCTGTCTGTCCTGCTCATCCACCCCAGCGAAGGGGCGTCGGCTCTCTGGAGGGCGGGGAACCAAGGCTAAGACAGGGTGACCTTCACAGGCCACTTTAACAGAGGCACCTCCCAAGTCAGTACTGACTGTGCATGAATGCTCAGTTGCTTCAGTCATGTCTGACTCTTTGTGACACTATAGGCTATAGCCCACCAGGCTCCTCTGTCCATGGGATTCTCCAGGCAAAAATACTGAAGTAGGTTGCTATTTCCTCCTCCAAGGGATCTTCCTGACCCAGGGATCAAACCTGCGTCTCCTGCACTGCACGTGAATTCTTTACCCACTAAATCACCTGTGTCTTGGTTTTAAATACAAAATTCAATTGTGTGACTACATGGATACCCGAGACCAAGAAGCTTTTTACTAGAGTCTAAAATAAGAAATATTGGAGAGACTGTGGAGTAAAGGGAGCCCTCTTATACTATTGGTGGGAATGTAAGCTGGTGTGGCCACTATGGAAAACAATCAAGGAGTTTGCTCAAAAAACTAAAAATAGAGTTGCCATATGATTCAGCAATCCCACTCCTGGGCACATACCCAGATAAAGTCATAATTTTAAAAGATACATGCCCCTCAATGTTCATAGCGGCACTATTTACAATAGCCAAGACACATGTGTAAATGTATACACACACACCCATACACACACATACACACACAGACACACACAGACACACACACACACACATACATACACACATACACACACAGACACACACACAGACACACACAGACACACACAGACACACACACACACACATACATACACACATACACACACAGACACACACACAGACACACACACAGACACACACACATACACACACACACACATACATACAGCACAATGGGATATTACTCAGTCATAAAAAAAGAACAAAATAATGCCATTTGCAGCAATATGGATGGACCTAGAAATTATCATACTGAGCGAAGTAAGTCAGAAGAGAAAGACAAATACCATGTGATATCATTTATATGAGAGATATAAAATATGACATAAATGAACATATCTACAAAGTAGAAATAGACTCACAGACATAGAAAACAGACCTGTGGTTGATTGGGTGGGGGATGGGGGGCATAGAGGAAAGGACTGGGAGTTGGAATTAGCAGATGCAAACTATTAAAATTAGGATGGAAAAACAACAAAGTCCTACTACATAGCACAAGGAGCTATATTCAATACCCTGTGATAAACCATAACGAAAAAGAGTATATAACTGAATCATCTTGCTGTACGGCACAAATTAATACAACATTGTAAGTCAACTATAATTCAATAACATTTTTTTAAAAAAAATAAATCTTTTACTATGTGAGGCCTCAACACATGCTCTGTGAGGTCCTGACCACAAGATCAACAGTGACTCTGAAGAGGAGACTTTTACATACGGCAAGCAAGCCTTCAGGCTAATGTGCAATGACACATTTCGCTATACTAACCACTCCAGTCATCCTAATGAATAGCGAGCATGCACTCTCAGTGTCCACATACCTACTGACTATCATCTTTGACCTCCAAAGGCCACGGTTCTATCAGTACCTGTCTCCACACAGGTCCTGTGGGCCCAGAAATGGGTGGCTCCCTGCAGCATGCCTGGTTGGCTCCCTTAAATCTCACCCTTTATTAAGCTCTCGTGGGTCACCAAGTTTGCACCTGCCATGTTTTCTCCTGGGCTCCTGATGGAACCAGAGGAAACTCCATGAGCAAATTTACCAAAAGGGTGTCCACAAAACGGAAAGAAGATGTGGTTAGGGGTTAGACAAGGAGGAAGGGGATGAAAGCTGAAGAGAGAAGGTGGCCAGTGCCAGCCATATCACAAAGAATCTGCTAAAACAGGTTTTTATGTATTTATTATTTTTGGCTGCACAGCATCTTCACTGCTGCATGCGGGCTTTCTCTAGTTGCAGCGAGCAGGGCCTACTCTTCACTGCAGTGTGAGGCTTCTCACTGTGGTGGTTTCTCTTTTTGTGGGGTACAGGCCTGAGGCACACAGGCTTCAGTAATTGTGGCTTGTGGGTTCTACAACACAGGCTCAGTACTTGTGGTGCTTGGGCTTAGTTGCTCCATGGCATGTGGAATCTTCCTGGACCAGGGATCAAACCCCTGTCCCCTTCATGGAAAGGCAGATTCTTAACCACTGGACCACAGGGAAGCCCTGAGATGGACTTTATCTTAAGTAAAATGGGAAGCTATCAAAGTGTTCCATGCAAGAAGATGCTTCTCTTTTTTATCAATCTGTATTTTATTATTGACTATGCTAAAGCCTTTGAGTGTGTGGATCACAACAAATTGTGGAAAATTCTTAAAGAGATGGGAATACCAGACCACCTGACCTGCCTCCTGAGAAACCTGTATGCAGGTCAGGAAGCAACAGTTACAACCAGACGTGGAACAATGGACTGGTTCAAAATTGGGAAAGGAGTTCATAAAGGTTGTATGTTGTCACCCTGTTTGTTTAACTTATGTGCAAAGTACATCATATGAAATGCTGGACTGGATGAAGCACAAGTTGGAATCAAGATTGCCAGAAGAAATATCAATAACCTTAGATATGCAGATGATACTACCCTAATGACAGAAAGTGAAGAGGAAATAAAGCCTCTTGATAACGGTGAAAGAAGAGAGTAAAAATGCTAGCTTAAAACTCACCATTAAAAAACTAAGATCATAGCATCCAGTCCCATCACTTCATGGCAAATAGATGGGGAAACAATGGAAACAGTGGCAGATTTTATCTTCTTGGGTTCCAAAATCACTGTGGACAGTGACTGCAGCCATGAAATTAAAAGACACTTGTTCCTTGGAAGAAAGCTATGACCAACCTAGACAGCATATTAAAAAGCAGAGATATCATTTTGCCAACAAAGGTTCATATAGTTCAAAGCTATGGTTTTTCCAGAGGTCATGTACGCATGTGAGAACTGGACCATAAGGAAGTCTGAGGGCCAGAGAATTTATGCTTTCAAACTGTGGTGCTGGAAGATACCCTTGTGAGTCCCTTGAACAGAAAGCAGATCAAACCAGTCAATCCTAAAGGAAATGAACCCTGAATATTCATGGGAAGCACTGATGCAGAAGCTGAAGCTCCAATATTTTGGCCACCTGATGCAAACAGCCAATTTATTGGAAAAGACCCTGATGCTGGGAAAGACTGAGGGCAGGAGGAGAAGGGAATGACAGAGGATGAGATAGTTGAATGGCATCACCGACTCAATGGACATGAGTTTGAGCAAACTCTGGGAGATAGTGAAGGACAGGGAAGCCTGGCATGCTGCAGTCCATGGGTTCGCAAAGAGTTGGACAAAACTGAGCAACTGAACAATGAAAAAGTTTATTAAACTATGCATATGCATTGTCCAAAACATCAGATTGAGCTCACTACAGTATCAAGCATACCAAAATCCAGAAATTTCTATGACACTCCCCACCACCCCCAGAAACAATCACTTCAAATTTTTTAACTGTTTTAAACTCTACTTACCACCATATTTTTAAAATATTATGCTTATGCATTTTCTGAACAAACAAGGGATCTATTTTTCTCAGGTAGAAGAAGCCCAGAGGCAAAGCCAGGCTATCACATGACCCAGTATGCCAGCAAAGACCCATCTGAGATCGTTCTGCTCTGCCTCCCCTCATTAGCATGAGACTATCTCTCTCATCCTTGTCACCTCAGTGTCTCAAGATGCATGCTGCATCTCCAGCAGCTCAACTGTATTCCAGACAAGAAAAAAAGGGCAAAGAACACATTTTGGCTGCATCTGCCACCCTATGACTTCTAATTGTGTATCACTGGCCAGAATGGTATAAAATGGCCACTCTTATTGACAAGAAAGGTAAGGTAATAAAATTTTTTTGCTAAGCATGTTGCTATCCAATGTTTTGTTAGGAAGGAAAGGAAGACCAGGCAGGTCTCTAGCAGTGTTTGCAGCACTGCTATGCCTCGCTTTTTCCATTTTGGCATTTTATACTAATTCCTTGAGTTGGCTGTAAAAGATTTAGTTCTCTTACATCACAGTTCATTCTTTACTATCTTGTCTAACTACACACAAGGGCATTTTAAGTTAACTTGGTAGTGCTTAGTATGGCTAATTAAATTCTGCTATCTGCTCAGCCAAGTAGTACACCTTCCCTTCCTCCTTAAAAAAAAAAGAAAAGAAAAGAAAACAATTCTTTTTGGTTTAGCTGAAATTTCATTTGTTTAGTTTTCTAGGTATTTATCTTTAATTCGTCCACATCCTCCATAATAATTGTCAAAGTTCTCCCATTCTTATTTTCCAAAACACTGACAGAAGCAAATAAGGTTTCAAGTCCATCTTTATCCCTGCAGAATTCTTGCACAGAGCCTGTTGTCCATCTACTCTGGTCAGAAATGACTTTTCCACCTGCTGTACCGGGAAGAAAATGACCTAGGAAGCTCCTCACCACTTCCTGTACAGCATCTACTGTCTCCTGAATTTACTGTTCATTTGGCTCTAGCCTATCTTTCAAAATCTTTCTTGGAAAAGAAAAAGAAAATTTAAGTTTTACTTCCTGCATATCTAAAATAGCTTTCTTCTACCTTGGCATTAGTTGGATACTTTGGCTGGATTTAGAATTCTGAGCTAACACTGATTCTCCTTTAGAATTTTAAAGCCCATTATTTTTCTGTTTTCTCTAACTACAGAGTTTGGTGCTATTATGATTCATAACATTTGCTGTGTCATCTGTTTCTCTTTTCCCATCCCTTTTCTTCAAATCATCTCTACACCCTGGTGTTATGATTATTCGATTTTAGGTGGGTAGGAGTAGGGAATTTTTTTCATTCATTGTGCCAGACACACCCTGGATCTTTTCAAACTGGAGACAAGTGCTCTTTAATTTCAGGAATATTGTATTTCCCCGCTATTTTCTTTATATTCCTTCTAAAATTCCTAGTAATCTAATATTACATTTCAAGGATTTATCTTCTAAACTTCTTAAATTTTCTATTTTATACCACTATATCCGTTGCTATATTTTTTGCAAGATTTTCTTGATTTTATCTTTTGGCATACCTATTGTTGATTTTTCCTTCAGTCATATTTTCTTTTTCCTTTTAGAGTTCCTAATTGTTCTCTCTGGAGATGTTTTTTCACAGCATCCCATTGATTCCTGGGTGCCATGTTTTCTCTTATATGGTGGAAACATTCGGATTATTATTATGTGGTTATTTTTTTCAAGTTTTAGTTCATTCTTCACATTATCTCTGTTTCTTCTGTGTTTCTCTCTTCTGTGCAATTATTCAGTCTCTCTTTCAAGTCGGGAGTACTCATCACATGCCTGACGTTCTTAGATGTCTGATCATATCTTTTCTTTGTGCACTTTAAAAACCGACATGGATGCTCGAGGTGCATGGACGGGGCTGGTCAACAAGGCAATCTCACTGTGCAGCGATAAGGTAGCAAACAGGCCGATTCAATGAAATACACACAGAGACAAATACCAGTATCTGAAAGCTTTTCTCTTGGCCTGTTCAGTTTCTCAAGAGAAAAACATTCTCTAATCTCTGAGAGATCCAGCTCCTGCCCAAAATCCTACGTGTGATCTTTCAGGCCCAACCATAGGTAATTACAAAGACTTTATCTAACAGGTCTCATGGGGAAAGCTACCCTCCTTCCCACACCAGACTTGATACACAGCCCGTGTTTTGCAGTTTCTGGAAGTAGTTACAGTCAAGGACTCAGACTTTCAGCCATGCTCTTTTGCATATACTTAGAAGGATGCCTGACAAATAGTGGGCACCCAATAATATCAGCTGAGTAAATGAAATGTCTGCAAAATGGCATCATGCGAGGCAATGCAGATACAGTAGTGAGCCAGCACCTGGCCTCATGGAGCCTATATTCCAAAGGAGGAATCCAAGGCAAACAGAGGGACCCTAAGTTCATCGGGGTATGTGGGGGTAGGGGGAGGGGAAAGACTCATGGGAGCCTTTATTTGAGCTGAGATAGAAAAGTTTGGTAGATGATAGAGACGGGACTGGAGCAGAGAAAAAGCAAAGCATGTAAAAACTCATGAAAATGGAAGAGCATGGTTGTGGTTATAACATAGTGCCATATTACAGGAGTGATATGAAATGAAGATACAGAGATCTGGGGGGGAGGGGTGTGGAATCAAAGCCACATCAAAGATTTTGGTAAAGCATCTGCCTACAATGTAGGGGACCCGGGTTCAATCCCTGGGTCAGTAAGATCCCCTGGAGAAGGAAATGGTAACCCACTCCAGTACTCTTGCCCGGAAAACCCCATGGACTGAGAAGCCGGGTAGGCTACAGTCCATGGGGTCGCAAAGAGTCTGACATGACTGAGCGACTTCACTTTCACTTTTCAAGGAGATAGTAGACCACTGAAGCTTTTATGTAGGGCAATGGGGAAAGGAAACATAATCAGATAAGATTTTTTTTAAAAAAAAAAAGATCAATCTAGCTATAAATTGGATAACAGGATAGAAGGGGTCAAGAGTATTCGTGATTTGGAGTAGAAGAAAAATGTTCTACAGTTAGATTGTAGTGATGGTTGTATATATTAAAAGCCATTCAATTGTACACGTTTCTGTTTTGTTTGTTTTTTTTGGTTTTTTTTGGCCACAACTCTCAGTTCCTCAACCAGGGACTGAACTGAACCTGGGCCTTGCCAGTGAAAGCCCAGAATCTTAACCAGTAGGCCCCCAAGGAACTCCTGAATTGTACACCTTAAATGGGTAAGTTAATGGTATGTGAATTATACCACAATATAACTGCTTGCTTTTTTTTTAAAGTACATGTGAGGAAACAAGTTTTTAGGTTATTCTTATAACCTGAATGACAATATAAGCCAGGGTGACAATGACAGAAATAAAAAGAAGCAGACAGATTCATAAGGTATTTAGTAGACAAAACAGAGCAAATGTAGTAAATGGAGAGTCAGTGAAATGGAAGGATCAAAAATATACTTCTACTCCTCACATATATAGTCAAATAATTTTTGACAGGGGTGCCAAGACAATTTAATGGATAAAGGGCAGTCTTTTCAACAAAAAATGTTGAAAAAACTGGATATTCATATGCAAAAAGAATGAATTTATCTTACACCATGAAAAAAACTCAAATCAATCAAAAACTCAAAATCAATCTAAGCCCTAAATATAAGGTCTAAAATTACAAAACTCTTAGGAGAAAACAAGGAAAGTTTTATGCCATTGGATTTGGCAATGACATCTTGGATATAACACCCAAAGCTCAGGCAACAAAAACAATAACAGGTGAAAATGACTATTTCAAAATTTAAAACTTCTATGCATCAAAAGATACAATCAACAGAATAAAAAGGCAACCTTATGGAACTGGAGAAAATAATTGCAAATCAAATATCTGTTAATATCTAGAATATATAAAGAATTCCTATAGCTCAGTAACAACATAGATCCAAAGAACCTAAGTTTTTAAATGAGCAAAGGACTTGAAAAGACATTTCTCTGAAAAAGATATACAAACAGCCAGCAAGCATATAAAAGATGCTCAATATCACTAAACATTAGAGAAATGCAAATCAAAACCACAATGATATCACCCATTAGGAACAGCTGCTATAAAAAAAATTTTTTTAAAGAAAATAACACATGGTCACAAGGCTGTGGAAAAATTTGAATCCTTGTACACAACAGACAGGAATGTAAAATAACGTAGCCATGATAGAAAACAGTATGGTGGTTCCTCAAAAAATTAAAACTAGAATCACCAAATGACCTAGCAATACCTCTTTTACATTTATATATCCAAAAGAACTGAAAACACCTTCAAACTATACCCAGAATTTTACCATTTCTGACCATAATCACCCAAGTGCACACCATCATCACCTCTCACCCACAATACCACAATAACCTTCAACTTTGTCTCCCTACTTTCATCCTTGGACTCCATAGTTTATTTTCCAACTGCCACCAGACAAACCCATTTAAATTATGAATCACATTCATATGAGTCACATTCTTGAATGTCATACCTTTGCTCAAAACCCTCCAAAGATTTTTCATCTCACTGAGAGTATAAGCCAAATATCGTGCCATGATTCACAAAGTTTTACATGTTCCTGCCTCTCATTACCTCTCTGGTATCATGTTCTACCATCATTGCCCCTCATTCATTACCCTCCAGCCTCACTAGTTTCTTATTTTCCTTCAAACAGGAGACAAGGGGCCTGAAATTCCTGCATAAGCCTAGCCTTTAAAGGGCTATTTCCAGAGAAATGGAGATCTAAAATATATATATATATATCTCCCATTGATGATGAAAGATGACAGGAGGCTTGTCTGTTTTGTCCTAGACTAATAAAGAAGGTGAAATCTCCCCTTAAGAGTTAATAAGCACAGACCTGCCTTGATAAAGATCTTAAATCCTAATCCATAATGCTTGCTCAATTCAGGAAATCTTCATCCAATAATTAAGTAAATAAATAAACAAGCAAGCTGGAGCTAATTCCCTGGGGGAACTTGACAGAAACAAATGCAAGCTGTTTCTGAGTTCACAAACTCAAACTAAACCACACAGAATTCCCACTGTAAAGTCCCCATTCATAATGATTCACCATTCAGAATTACACAACGACACAAGAAAACCATGTAACATTAGGAAGAAATCATAGGATTAGACCTCCAAGAACTTCAGATGAGAGTTATCTTTAAAGGCTATAAGCAGTTAAAATTATTAAAGGTGCACAAAATAGAATCCAATACATGAAAAAGGAAGAAGTCACCAACAAAAACATCACACTGATTTGTAAAAGAGCTAAACAATACCTCTAGACGTGAAAAATATAAATACAGTCATTAAAATTGAAATTCTGTGGATAAGTTAAACAGGAAATTAGAAAGAGATAAAGACAGTAGCTGTGAAATGGGATATAGATCTGAAGATATTACCCAGGACACAGTAGAGAGAAGGGTAGAAATGTGAGACAGAAAGTTAAGAGACATGAAATACATAATGAAAAATTAGTATGAGGGTTGTTTGGTTTTTTTTTTCCTTTGGGGGTAGAATTTTAAAAGATAATGGTTAAGAACTTTCTAGAAGAAGTGAAAGGTATGACTCCTCAGATTAAGATGCCCAGTGTATCCCATGCAGCATATATAAAACTAGGTCTTCCCTGGTGGCTCAGTGGTGAAGAATCTGCCTGACAATGCAGAAGATGCGAGTTGGATCCCTGATCCAGGAGGACCCACATGTCAAGGAGCAACTAGGCCCACATGCCTCAACTGTTGAGCCTGTGCCCTGGAAACCATGCTCTGCATCAAGGGAGGTCACCTCTATGAGAAGCCTGCATACTGCAGTTAGAGAGTGGTCCCCACCCCTCACAACTAAAGAAAAGGCTGGAGGAGGCACTCCTCTAAGATGGTGGAGGAATAGGACGGGGAGACCACTTTCTCCCCCACAAATTCATTGAAGGAACATTGAACACTGAGCAAATTCCACAGAACAACTTCTGAATGCTGGCAGAGAACATCAGGCACCCAGAAAGGCAGCCCATTGTCTTCAAAAGGAGATAGGACAAAATATAAAAGATAAAAAGAGAGACAAAAGAGGTAGGGACAGAGATCTGTCCCAGGAAGGGAGTGTTAACAAAGAGAGAAGTTTCCAGACACCAGGAAACACTCTCTCCAGCGGGTCTGTGGCAAGCCTTGGACTCTCAGAGGGCAACATAACCAGGACGAAAAATAAATAAATAATTAAAACCCACAGATTACGTGACTAACAGCAACTCCCAGCGGAGCAGCAGCCCAGACGCTCATATCCCCCACTAGCAAGCGGGGGCTGGACAGGGAGGCTCGGGCTGCATTGCTTGGGGTAAGAACCCAGGCCTGAATGCCCTGAGGGCAATCTGAGGGAACTAGCTTGAGATAGCAACCCAGACTGTGGGACAGCTATCCTGCGGGGGCAAACCCAGTGCAGCTGAATCACTGTGAGCAAATGCCAGTGATATCTGTTCACAGTGTTCCTCCCTCCCCAAAGCACGACTGAACAAGCGAGCCTATAAAAAAGTGACCACCACCACGCCCCTTGGGTCAGGGCAGAAATTAGACACTGAAGAGACCAGCAAACAGAAGCTAAAATAAACAGAGGGAACTGCTTTGGAAGTGATAGGTGCAATAGATTAAAACCCTAGAGTTAGCACCGACTACATAGAAAAGGACCTATAGACCTTAAGAAGTACAAGCCGGACCAAGGAACTATTTGCAAATGAACTCACCCCACACTGTCCACAACAGCTCCAGAGAAAGTCTTAGATATATTTTTACTATTATCATTTTTTTAATTAAAAAATTTTAATTTTATTTTATTTTTTAAATTTTTAAGTCCCCATTACTCCTTTGATTTTCATTTTTATAACCTATTACCTTGCAAAAGAAAGAAAGAAAGACACTATTTTTAAAGCAAACTTCATATATATAATTTTTATAATTTCTGTGACTGTTCTTCTTTTGTTTTTTTCTTTCTTTCTTTTCTTTTTTTCTGTTTTTCAATATTGTATTTTTGAGAACCTAACCTCTACTCGAGATTTTTAATCTTTGCTTTTTGGTATTTGTTATCAACTTTGTACCTTTAGGAACCCAATCTTTAGTACCCATTTTTACTTGGGAGCAAGATCACTGGCCCGATTGCTCTCTCCCCCTTTTGACTCTCCTTTTTCTCCACCAGGTCGCCTCTATCTACCCCCTCCCCCTTTTCTTCTCTACCCAACTCTGTGAATCTCTTTGTGTGTTCCAGGCTGTGGAGAACACTTAGGGAACTGATTACCGGCTGGGTCTGTCTCTCTCCTTTTGATTCCCCCTTTTCTCCTCCTGGCCACCTCTGTCTCCTTCCTCCCTCTTCTCTTCTCTGTGTAACTCCATGAACATCTCTGAGGGATCCAGACTGTGGAGAGCACATAGGGAAGTGATTACTGGCTAGCTTGCTCTCTCCCCTTTTGATTCTCCCGCTGCTCCTCCTGGTCACCTCTATCTCCCTCCTCTCTCTTCTCTTCTCCATGTAACTCTGTGTACCTCTCCGGGTGTCCCTAATTGTAGAGAAACTTTTCATCATTAACCGAGATGTTTTATCATTGGTGCTGTATAGATGGAGAAATCTTGAAGCTACTGTAAGAATAAGACTAAAAACCAGAGGCAGGAGGCTTAAGTCCAAATCCTGAGAACACCAGAGAACTCCTGAATCCTGGGAACATTAATTGATAGGAGCTCATCAAACTCCTCCATACCTGCACTGAAACCTAGCACCACCCAAGGGCCAACAAGCTCCAGAGCAAGACATACCACGCAAATTCTCCAGCAAAACAGGAACATAACCCTGAGCCTCAATATACAGGCTGAACAAAGTCACACCAAACCCACTGACATCTCAAAACTTATTACTGGACACATCATTGCATTCCAGAGAGAAGAAATCCAGCTCCACCCACCAGAACACCGACACACGCTTCCCTAACCAGAAAACCTTGACAAGGCACCCGTCCAGCCCCACCCACAGCGAGGAACTTCCACAATAAAGAGGAACCACCAACTGCCAGAATACAGAAATATACACAATATAAACAAGATGAAAAGGCAGAGAAATACCCAGCAGGTAAAGGAACAGGATAAATGCCCACCAAACCAAACCAAAGAGGAAGAGATCGGGAATCTACCTGATAAAAATTCCAAATAATAATAGTGAAAATGATCCAAAATTTTGAAAACAAAGTGGAGTTACAGATAAATAGCCTGGAGACAAGGATCGAGGAGATGCAAGAAAGTTTTAACAAGGACCTAGAAGAAATGAAAAAAAGTCAATATATAATGAATAATGCAATAAATGAGATCAAAAACACTCTGGAGGGAACCAACAGTAGAATAACGGAGGCAGAAGATAGGATAAGTGAGGTAGAAGACAGAATGGTAGAAATAAATGAAGCAGAGAGGAAAAAAGAAAAAATAATTAAAAGAAATGAGGACAACCTCAGAGACCTATGGGGCAATGTTAAATGATCCAACATTCGAATCATAGGAGTCCCAGCAGAAGAGGACAAAAAGAAAGACCATGAGAAAATACTTGAGGAGATAATAGTTGAAAACTTCCCTAAAATGGGGAAGGAAATAATCACCCAAGTCCAAGAAAACCAGAGAGTCCCAAACAGAATTAACCCAAGGCGAAACACTCCAAGATACATATTAATCAAATTAACAAAGATCAAACACCAAGAACAAATATTAAAAGCAGCAAGGGAAAAACAACAAATAACACACAAGGGGATTCCCATAAGGACAACAGCTGATCTTTCAATAGAAACACTTCATGCCAGAAGGGAATGGCAGGACATACTTAAAGTGATGAAAGAAAATAACCTACAGCCCAGATTGCTGAAACCAGCAAGGATCTCATTCAAATATGAAGGAGAAATCAAAAGCTTTACAGACAAGCAAAAGCTGAGAGAATTCAGCACCACCAAACCAGCTCTCCAACAAATGCTAGAGAATCTTCTCTAGACAGGAAACACAGAAGGATGTATAAACTCAAACCCAAAACAATTAAGTAAATGGCTCTGGGATCATACTTATCAATAATTACCTTAAATGTAAATGGGTTGAATACCCCAACCAAAAGACAAAGACTGGCTGAATGGATATAAAACCAAGACCTCTACATATATTGTCTACAAGAGACCCACCTCAAAACAAGGAACACATACGGACTGAAAGTGAAGGGCTGGAAAAAGATATTCCATGCAAATAGAGACCAAAAGAAAGCAGAAGTAGCAATACTCATATCAGATAAAATAGACTTTAAAACAAAGGCTGTGAAAAGAGACAAAGATGGACACTACATAATGATTAAAGGATCAATCCAAGAAGAAGATATAACAATCATAAATATATATGCACCCAACATAGGAGCACCACAATATGTAAGACAAATGCTAACAAGTATGAAAGGGGAAATTAACAATAACACAATAATAATGGGAGACCCCACTCACACCTATGGATAGATCAACTAAACAGAAAATTAACAAGGAAACACAAACTTTAAATGATACAATAGACCAACTAGACCTAATTGATATCTATAGGACATTTTACCCCCAAACAATGAATTTCACCTTTTTTCTCAAACGAACACGGAAGCTTCTCCAGGATAGATCACATCCTGGGCCATAAATCTAGCCTTCATAAATTCAAAAAAATTGAAGTCATTCCAAGCATCTTTTCTGACCACAACGCAAAAAGATTAGATATTAATTACAGGAGAAAAACTATTAAAAATTCCAACATATGGAGGCTGAACAACACTCTGATGAATAACCAACAAGTCACAGAAGAAATCAAAAAAGAAATCAAAATATGCATAGAAATGAATGAAAATGAAAACACAACAACCCAAAACCTATGGGACACTGTAAAAGCAGTGCTAAGGGGAAGTTTCATTGCAATACAAGCTTAACTCAAGAAACAAGAAAAAAGTCAAATAAATAACCTAACTCTACACCTAAAGCAACTTGAAAAGGAAGAAATTATGAACCTCAGGGTTAGTAGAAGGAAAGAAATCTTAAAAATTAGGGCAGAAATAAATGCAAAAGAAACCAAAGAGACCATAGCAAAAATCAACAAAACCAAAAGCTGGTTCTTTGAGAAGATAAATAAAATTGACAAACCATTAGCCAGACTCATCAAGAAACAAAGGGAGAAAAATCAAATCAACAAAATCAGAAATGAAAATGGAGAGATCACAACAGACAACACTGAAATACAAAGGATCATAAGAGACTATTTTCAGCAACTATATGCCAATAAAATGGACAACTTGGAAGAAATGGACAAATTCTTAGAAAAGTACAACTTTCCAAAACTGAATCAGGAAGAAATAGAAAATCCTAGCAGACCCATCACAAGAACAGAAATTGAAACTGTAATCAGAAATCTTCCAACAAACAAAAGCCCAGGATCAGACGGCTTCACAGCTGAATTCTACCAACAATTTAGAGAAGAATTAACACCTCTCCTACTCAAACTCTTCCAGAAAATTGCAGAGGAAGGTAAACTTCCAAACTCATTCTATGAGGCCACCATCACCCTAATACCAAAACCTGACAAAGATGCCACAAAAAAAGAAAACTACAGGCCACTATCACTGATGAACATAGATGCAAAAATCCTTAACAAAATTCTAGCAAACAGAATCCAACAGCATATTAAAAAAAATCATACATCATGACCAAGTGGGCTTTATCCCAGGAATGCAAGGATTCTTTAATATCCACAAATCAATCAATGTAATACACCACATTAACAAATTGAAAAATAAAACCATATGATTATCTCAATAGATGCAGAGAAAGTCTTTGACAAAACTCAACATCCATTTATTATTTGAAGAAAAAAAAAAAAAATCCAGAAAGCAAGAATAGAAGGAACCTACCTCAACATAATAAAAGCTATATATGACAAACCCTCAGCAAACATTATCATCAATGGTGAAAAATTGAAAGCATTTCCTAAAGTCAGGAACAAGACAAGGGTGCCCATTCTCACCACTACTATTCAATATAGTTTTGGAAGTTTTGGCCACAGCAATCAGATCAGAAAAAGATTGGAAAAGAAGAAGCAAAACTCTCTTTGCAGATCCTCTCTTTACAGGATCCTCTACATAGAAAACCCTAAAGACTCCACCAGAAAATTACTAGAGCTAATCAATGAATATAGTAAAGTTGCAGGATGTAAAATTAACACACAGAAATCCCTTGCATTCCTATACACTAACAATGAGAAAACAGAAAGAGAAATTAAGGGAACAATTCCATTCACCATTGCAATGAAAAGAATAAAATACTTAGGAATATATCTACCTAAAGAAATGAAAGACCTATATATAGAAAACTATAAAACACTGGTGAAAGAAATCAAAGAGGACACAAACAGATGGAGAAATACACTATGTTCATGGATCAGAAGAATCAATATTGTGAAAATGAGTATACTACCCAAAGCAATCTATAGATTCAATGCAATCCCTATCAAGCTACCAACGGTATTTTTCACAGAACTAGAACAAATAATTTCACAATTTGTATGGAAATACAAAAAAACTCAAATAGCCAAAGCAATCTTGAGGAAGAAGAATGGAACTGGAGGAATCAATCTGCCTGACTTCAGACTCTACTACAAAGCCACAGTCATCAAGACAGTATGGTACTGGCACAAAGACAGAAATATAGATCAATGGAACAAAATAGAAAGCCCAGAAATAAATCCACACACCTATGGACACCTTATCTTTGACAAAGGAGGCAAGGATATACAATGGAGAAAAAACTATCTCTTTAACAAGTGGTGCTGAGAAAACTGGTCAACCACTTGTAAAAGAATGAAACTAGAACACTTTCTAACACCATACACAAAAGTAAACACAAAATGGATTAAGGATCTAAATGTAAACCAGAAAGTATTAAACTCCTAGAGGAGAACATAGGCAAAACACTCTCCGACATAAATCACAACAGGATCCTCTATGACCCACCTCCTAGAATGTTGGAAATAAAAGCAAAAAATAAAAAAATGGGACCTATTTAAATTAAAAGCTTCCACACAACAAAAGAAACTATAAGCAAGGTGAAAAGACTGCCTTCAGAATGGGAGAAAATAATAGCAAATGACGCAATGGACAAAGGATTAATCTCAAAAATATACAAGCAACTCCCGCAGCTCAATCCCAGAAAAATAAAAGACCCAATCAAAAAGTGGGCCAAAGAACTAAACAGACATTTCTCCAAAGAAGACACATGAAAAGATGCTCAACATCACTCATTATCAGAGAAATGCAAATCAAAACCACAATGGGGTACCATTTCACGCCAGTCAGAATGGCTGCTATCCAAAAGTCTACAAGCAATAAATGCTGGAGAGGGTGTGGAGAAAAGGGAACCCTCTTACACTGTTGGTGGGAATGCAAACTAGTACAGCCACTATGGAGAACAGTGTGGAGATTCCTTAAAAAACTGAAAATAGAACTGCCATATGATCCAGCAATCCCACTGCTGGGCATACACATCAAGGAAACCAGAATTGAAAGAAACACGTCGGAGAAGGCAATGGCACCCCACTCCAGTACTCTTGCCTGGAAAATCCCATGGATGGAGGAGTCTGGTAGGCTGCAGTCCATGGGGTCGCGAAGAGTCAGACATGACTGAGCGACTTCACTTTCACTTTTCACTTTTATGCATGGAGAAGGAAATGGCAACCCACTCCAGTGTTCTTGCCTGGAGAATCCCAGGGATGGAGTCGCACAGAGTCGGACATGACTGAAGTGACTTAGCAGTAGCAGCAGTAAAGTCTACTACTACTTTATTTAGAGGATAGGTGTAGGTGAGAGCAGGAGAGAGAGGGGTAGACACGCCTGTCCCTGCTTTCCTCATCCCACCTGGACCCTTCTTTGCCCTTGAATCTATTCCTCCCTTTCCCCAGCAGTCTATTTATTAACTAGCAAGAGGGCAAATAAGGGCTCTTCTAGGATTGATTTTGCTAATTTTTTTGAGGATACTGAGCACCATTTCACCATATTCTGTACCCTTATCTGACAGTCCCTCCCAGAACTGAGTTTTCTTTTCATCCAGGTTCAGATGGAAAAACAAAAAACAAACCATATCGTCATGCACCAATAAAAAGTAAGCTGTCCAGATGGAAATAAAATCTAATTAGGCAATAAAAGTAAAAAAAAAAAAAAAAAGAAAGAAAGAAAGAAAGAGACACGTGCACCCCAAAGTTCATCGCAGCACTGTTTATAATAGCCAGGACATGGAAGCAACCTAGATGTCCATCAGCAGATGAATGGATAGGAATGCTGTGGTACATATACACAATGGAATATTACTCAGCCATTAAAAAGAATACATTTGAATCAGTTCTAATGAGGTGGATGAAATTGGAGCCTACTATACAGAGTGAAGTAAGCCAGAAAGCAAAACACCAATACAGTATACTAATGCGTATATGTGGAATTTAGAAAGACAGTAATGATAACCCTGTATGCGAGACAGCAAAAGAGACACAGATGTATTGAAGAGTCTTTTGGAAACTCTGTGGGAGAGGGTGAGGATGGGATGATATGGGAGAATGGCAGTGAAACATGTAAATTATCATATGTGAAACGAATCGCCAGTCCAGGGTCGATGCATGATACAGGGTGCTCGGGGCTGGTGCACTGGGATGACCCAGAGGGATGGAATGGGGAGGGAGGTGGGATGGGGGTTCAGGATGGGGAACACATGTACACCCATGGTGGATTCAAGTAAATGTATGGCAAAACCAATACAATGTTGTAAAGTAAAATAAATAAATAAATTAATTAATTTTTTAAAATATTTTAAAATTTAAAGCTTAAAAAATAAATTAAAAAAAAAATTTTTTAAAGGCTGCATAGCAACAAAGATCCAACAGAGCCAAAGTTGGATAAATACATAAATAAAACTTTAAAACATATATATAAATTATGCAAATCTTGACTTAAATAAATAAAACTAAATCCACATCTCCATAGCTATGACAGAACACCAAAGAGACATAAAGTGTTAGACCTAGATTTTTAGTTTGCACAATAGAATGCATTCTGGTAACATTTCCTGAGATAAAGAACACTGAAAGAAGCCCAAAATTTGGTGGAAAAAGACAGGGATTGGATTTTGGACATGTTGGTTTGAGAAATCTTTGGACCATCAACATTAGCTGCCAAATAGTCACTTGTAGCAAAACCTTCTTTCTCATTGTCTAAGACAGCGTTTCTCAATTATAGCACTACTGACATTTTGGACTGGATAATTCTTTGCTATGGAATGCTGTCCTGTAGCACTATAGAGTGTTTAGAAGCATCCCTGGGGGACTTCCCTGGAGGTCCTGTAGTTAAGAGTCCTCCTGCCAATGCAGGGGACACAGGTTCAATCCCTAGTCTGGGAAGTAAGACCCTACACGCCACGGAGCAACTAAGCCCATGAACCACAACTACTGAAGCCTACTTGTCCTAGAGCCTGCACATCACAACAAGAGAGTAGCCCCCATTTTCTACAACCAGAGAAAGCCCACACACAGAACTGAAGAGCCCATGCACCACAATGAAAACTGCCAAAAATAAAATAAGTAAATAAACAAACAAAAGAAGCATCCCTGGCCTTTACTCATTAGATGCCAATAGCACCCCTTCCAGTTGTGACAACAAAAAATGTCACTAGATACTACCAGAAGTCCCCTAGAACAAAATACCATGCCCAGTTGAGAAGCACCTATCTAAAGTAAGACTGTCATTTTTAAAATATAGCATCTACTGAGAAACTTTTTTTTTTTTAATATTCCCAACAATATATTGAGATTGTAAGTCTCTCCAAAAGTGCTCCCTCTGGTCCTAAATGTAGTGCACTCCATCTGACAGTTCTCTGAGCTTTCTTGGAGCTTTCTTGATCCACTGGCTCTTGAGTAAATAAGGCACTTGTCTCCATGCACCAAAGATTCCTCCCTAAAACTTTAAGTTCCCATACTTGAACAGCAAAACAGTCATCCAGAATTCAATAGTTTTTAACATAAAAAATATTTTAAGTATACAGCAATGAGAATAGATATTGCATACTTCCAAATTTTAAAAAAGGTCATTGAAAGATGATCTGAAGTTCATGCTCATTTCAGCGTCTGAAGAAATAACAGGCTAGTTTTCTATTTCCCTTTTTTTGGAAGGTTGAGTCTATGCACTGAAATAATGGAACACATTGAACCCTCTGAGGTCTCAGTGTGTTACCATAAATCTGCTCTTTGCTGTTAAGAGGCAATGCCGAGGGCAATGGTTCTCAAATTGACTGAACCACCTGGAGGGCTTTTTAAAGACAGAAATTTCCCAGTTTTTACACTGAAAATTAGGCCCGAGATAGAGTTCCAAAAACTGTTCTTGTTTGTGAACTCCTTGTGTAATGCTACTAAATTTGAGAAGCGTGGTGTTATAGGATAAACAAACAATCTTAGGATTATAACCATTGAGCCTCAGTCCTAACCTGGCCCCAGTGAAATGGTCTTCCAGGTCACAATTAGAGTTGTTGCTAAAGATGGCAGCATATTCCTAAGGAACTCATGGGTCAAAGAGGATATCAAAATTGCAATTACAGAAAGAGACTAGAAAGACTAAAAGTAGACCTACAAAATGCATTCAACTGATTTTCAGCAAAGGCACCAAGACAATTCAATAGGAAGTGCAGAGTTTTTCTACAAATGGTATGGAAACAATCTAATATTGAATAGCTAATGAGAAAAAAATAATGAATCCTGACCTCTACACTTCATCCAAATGATAACTTGGATGAATGATAAGATCAAAAAAAGTTAAAACTGTAAAGCTTGTAGATGAAAATATAGAATATATTTGCAATGTTTCAGGTATGTAAAGATTGCTTAAATGAAATAAGAAAGCAATAACCACAAAAGAAGAAATTACAAAAATGGACTTCATTAAAACTAAAGCCTCCTAATCTCCAGAAGACACTGCAAAAAAGAAAAAAAAGATAAACCACAGACTAGAAGAAAATACTTATAATACATAAATCTGGCAAAGACCTTATATCCAGAATAGATAAAGAATTCCTGTAACTCAATAATAAAAAGACAACTCAGTTTAAAAACAGACAAAAGGCTTGAACAAACCTTAACAAAAAAAGTTATATAAATGGCCAAGAAGAAGCACACCTAATAGTCATTGGTCATCAGATAAATACAGATTAAAATCACATGAGATTTTATTTTATAATCCCCCAAAAATGACAAAAATTAAAGACTGACAATGCCAATCATTAGCAAGGATGTAGAACAATGAAGTTTGGTGCATTTTCAGATGGAGTCTGTAATTGTACAACCACCAGAAAAACTGTTTAGAACTTTCTTTAAAATTAATCACACATCTACCCTTGAGGGGCTTCCCCAGAGGCTCAGTGGTAAAGAATCCACCCACAATGTGGGAGATGCAGGAGAGGTGGGTTTGATCCCTGGGCTGGGAAGATGCCCTGGAGGAAGAAATGGCAAACCACTCTAGTATTTTCACCTGGGAAATCCCATGGACAGAGGAGCCTGGTGGGCTGTAGCCAATGGGGTTGCAAGGAGTTAGGGGACATGACTGAGATTCTGGGCACACACAAACACTAGCCCTTGATCCTCTGACTCTATTAAGTAGTTACCCAAAGGAAACAAAAACAATTTTATTCATAATAGCTCAACATTGGAAACACCCCAAAAACCCCTCCAGAGGAGATAGGATAACCAAATTGTGGTACAGTCATGGGGTCGCACAGAGTCGGACACGACTGAAGCGACTTAGCAGCAGCAGCAGCAGCAGCATATGATACAAGTTCTGAAATTCAGCAATTTTAAAACTCAGCAGTTTAAAAAGGAAAGTGTTCATTGATACCAGCAACAATATGAATTAATCTAAAAATCATCATGCTGAGGGAAAGAAGTCAGACACAGAGAGCACTACTGTATGATTTCATTCATATGAAATTCAAGCATCAACAAAATGACTCTGGTGACAGGACTCCGAACAGTGGTTGACTGGTGGGGGACTGACTGGAAGGGGACAGGAGGAACATTCAGGGGACAGGGAAGTTCTGCATCTTACTTGCTATATTGGTTACACAGACTTATGAAAATTCATCAATTAAGAAATGCATTTCACTGTACGTAAAATTTGGGCTTCCCTAGTAGCTCAACTAGAAAAGAATCCACCTGTAATTCAGGAGACCCTCGTTCGATTCCTGGGTCGGGAAGATCCCCTGGAGAAGGGATAGGCTACCCAGTCCAGTATTCATGGGCTTCTCTGGTGGCTTAGATGGTAAAGGATCCACCAGCAATGCGGGAGACCTGGGTTCAATCCCAGGCTTGGAAAAATCCCCTGACAGAGGGCAAGGCTACCCGCTGCAGTAGTCTGGCCTGGAGAATCCCCATGGACAGAGGAGCCTTGAGGGCTACAGTCCATATGGGGTCACAAAGAGTTGGACAGAACTGAATGACTAGGCACAGCAGAGCACGTGAAAAATTTACTTCGATAAAAAAATTACCAAATTGTACTCTTTCAAATATGTGCATTTCTCTCTCTCTCTTTTTTTTTTTTTCTTGGCCTCCCCATGCCCTGTGAGTACTTCTCCAACCAGGGATGGATCCCATGCCACCTGCACTGGGAGCATGGAGTCTTAACCACTGGACCACCAGGGAAGGCTCAAATATGTGCATTTTAATGTCTGTAAATTATACTCAAAGTTTACAAAAGCTAAAAAAAGAAGAAAAAAAAAAACAGTCCATCTATAGAACATTAAACATATAGAAGTAACAAAATCTACAAATCAAAATTGACATGACGGGGAGAATGGATACGCGGTACAAGGATGGCTGAGTCCCTATGCTGCGCACCTGAAACTATCACAGCATTGTTAACCAGCCACGCTGCAACACAAAATAAAAAGATTTTTAAAACTGATACGATGAGGACAACTTCAGAAGAAACCTCACAGCCTTAAATATTTATTCTTAAAATCAGAAAAATAAACTTGAAAAAATGTCAAAAAAAAAAAAGAAGAGAGACCTAAGAGGTAAGTAGAAATGAATTGATAAATATATAAGTAAAAATTATTAGACAACAAAAACAGATTTGATAAATAACTCCTAGAAATAATTTCTTTAAATATATCAACAAAATAGGCAAAGCTCTTACAGATTTAGACAACAGAAAATATATTCTAATCATTAAAACTGAGAATCAGGCTTTATTTACAGATATTACCAATACTTTGTAATCCCATGAGAAATTTAAATGCATCACTCTAAGCTAAACATTCTGAAAATAAGAATGAAACACATGATTTTCTAAAAAACACATTAACTTCCAGAGATGATTTGAGGAAGTAGTTCATCTGGGTACTAATAACCATGGAAGAAATGAAAATATTGGCCTGGAAATAACTCCAAACGCTGTACCATGTCTGGACAATTTTACTACTGAGTTCTAGCAGAGCTTCAAGGGAAAATAATTCACATATAATTTAAATGGTTCCAGAGCACAGAAAAAGATGGCATACTTCCCAATTCATTTTCCCAAGCCAGCAGAACTCTAATCCCCAAGTCCAACAAAGAGAGCACAAAAAAGGAAATCACAAACTAACCTCCCTATTAATATAAATAACATGCTAACCCAGTAGCATGTTAAATATACCAATCAGTCACTTCAACACCTCAGAAGATTAAAAAATAATTCTTTTAATAAATGCAAAGACTAAAAGTAATTAAAATAAATGAAATATTAAAATAAATATAAAAGCTTCCTGATAACAGAAGAAAACCTTAATCTATTAGAGAATAGTTATTGCATAAGGATAGCCAGTATTAGCGACAATGATGAAATACTAGAGCCCATTCCCATTAAATTTACCAACAAGAACAGTGTGCTGCTTATTATTTAGCACTTTTCTGGAAGTTCTAGTCAATGTAACAAAGAACAGTAGAATTTTTTTAGTTGGTAAATTTTAGAAACATGGGTCCAAATTAATCTCTATTTTCAGATCATGCTTCTCTAAATGGAAAACCAAAGTAAATCAAAGGAAAACTGATTAGTAGAACTCAGTAAGATAATTAATTTTAAAATATACAAAAAGTCCACAATATTTTTTTATATACCACCAGTAAACAGTTAAGAAATTTAATAGGAAAAAAGTCCCATTTTCAGCAACAATCAGAAACATAAAAGGCTTAGGAAATGTCTTAATAAGAAATGTGAAACAACTTATATGATGAAAACTACCAAATTTTATTTATTAAGGTCCAGAAAAGAAAACCTGTTTATATGAATGTTTAATATCATAAATATAAAAGGAATCTTAATGAAAATACATGTTTGATGCAATAGACATGAACTTGGGCAAACTTTGGGAGAGGATGAGGGACAGACAGACCTGGCCTGCTGCAGTCCATGGGGTTGCAAAGAGTCAGACACGACTGGGCAACTGAATGACAACAACAAATGAAAATACTAAAAGATGCTTAAGAAGCTAACACAATAATTCCAATGTTCATTTTGAAAGAAGGAACAAGTTTTAATTGCAAAAATTATTTTAAAAGATATGTAATAGGACAGTAGTAAAAGATGTATAATACTTGTTTCACCAACTATTAAAATATACTATGAAAGTGAAAGTGAAGTTGCTCAGTCGTGTCCGACTCTTTGCGACCCCGTGGACTGTAGTCTACCAGGCTCCTCCATCCATGGGATTCTCCAGGCAAGAATACTGGAGTGGGTTGCCATTTCCTTCTCCAAGGGATCTTCCCAACCCAGGGATTGAACCCAGGTCTCCTGCATTGCGGGCAGACACTTTAACCTCTGAGCCACCAGAGAAGCCCAAAATACACTATAAAGACACAGAAATTAGAATAACAGAGCATTACAACAGGAAAAGACAGAAAGAATCAGAACCAATTATATATAATCATTTTCCTCTATGGTAAAAATGTCATCTTGATTCAAAACAATCCTCCATGGGAGGAAAATAAGGAATTAATCCCATTTTAGCAGAGGAGGAAACAGGATCAGAAAGTAAAGTTACTGCTCTAAGTCACCCATTAAGTTTATGGCAGAAAGTGAAGAAAAACTAAAGAGCCTCTTGATGAAAGTGAAAGAAGAGAGTGAAAAAGCTGGCTTAAAGCTCAACATTCAGAAAACTAAGACCATGGCATCCGGTCCCGTCACTTCATGGCAAATAGATGGGGAATCAGTGGAAACAGTGGCTGACTTTATTTTTCTGGGCTCCAAAATCACTGCAGATGGTGACTGCAGTCATGAAATTAAAAGACTTACTCCTTGGAAGGAAGGTTATGATCAACCTGGACAGCATATTAAAAAGCAGAGACATTACTTTGTCAACAAAGGTCTGTCTAGGCAAGGCTATGGTTTTTCCAATGGTCATGTATGGATGTGAGAGTTGGACTATAAAGAAAGCTGAGCACAGAAGAATTGATGCTTTTGAACTATGGTGTTGGAGAAGACTCTTGAGAGTCCCTTGGACTACAAGAATATACAACCAGTCCATCCTAAAGGAGATCAGTCCTGGGTGCTAATTGGAAGGACTGATATTGAAGCTGAAACTCCAATACTTTGGCCACCTGATGTGAAGAGCTGACTCATTTGAAAAGACCCGGATGCTGGGAAAGATTGAGGGCAGGCGGAGAAGAGGATGACAGAGGATGAGATGGTTGGATGGCATCACTGACTTGATGGACATGGGTTTGGGTGGACTTGGGAGGTGGTGACAGACAGGGAGGCCTGGTGTGCTGCGGTTCATAGGGTTTCAAAGAGTCGGACACGACTGAGCGACTGAACTGAACGGAACCCATTAAGTACCCAGCTAAAAACATAACTAACTGTTATTGTTTTCTGGAGATGAGATTACAAATGATTATTTTTTTTCCTACTTTGTGATGATCCCTTTCTCTAATGCAATAATAAAGACGATATGTTTTAAATGTTAAACTAATGTAAATTTCATTTCCCATTTGTTGTGCTATCCTGGCTCATCAACAGCATTCATCATTCTGGGGAGAAAAAGAAGTATTGCTCAGTTTTGATCTTCAAACCAGAATTCTAACATACTAACAAGAAGACCTGAAAGCTAGGTTTGGTTCGTTGTTTTTTGAGTGGACCCACAAAAGGGTATTTAATATCGTCCATATTTTAAGAGACTCAAGTCTAGCCAACTTGATCGGAGTCTTACAAAATCCATAGAATAGGCAAGAAAGAAGATACAGCATTCCTATCACCTAGAGAGGAAAAGTAGAAAGCCCTTTGGCCACTGGGAAAAGTAGCTGGAAGAGAAGAGAGAGAGAAGTTATCAAGGAGAGAAATCAGTTCTGCCCCCATACCTCCCACAGTCAAACCCTGGATAAGGTTTGCAATAAAAATACTCCAGATAGTTTGAGGTCATGCCAAAAGCAAAGGTCGGTGGGGGGGGGGGGGGTCGAAATTCCCTTTCCATTTGGAACTCTGATAAAAAGATAGCTTGCAGGTACACTGTGCCAACATATAGTAGAATGAAAATGATGACACAGGCAAACGCCACCAAGGGATGAGGGAGGGAGAGGGGACCAATGTTGTGGGGTCACATAGGGCATCAACATCAATAGAAGTCAAGTAGGGGCTCAGGTATCAGTGAGACAAAATGCAGAACTTTCCCAAGAGCAACCATCTTGCATCTCCCTTGATAGAAAACAAGCTACACTGGCCACAAAGGCATCAACAGCAGCTGCAGAAAGGACAGAAGCAGACACTCAGAGCTGACGTGGCATCTAGTTGTTTAACTCAGTTTGCTAAATCACAATTTTGACAAGACCAGTGTCATGAGTGTGCAGGTCTGCTAACTGCCTTGTTTCAGAGCTAAAGGATGCTTTCCTAGCCTCAGAGTCAGTGGTGAAGAGTTTGGGCAGTATTGCCTTTCACATTTGGAGTTATCCTAGACTGTGGTCCACTTAAAGGCAGGAGATACTTTTTTTATCTCTGTGTTCATAGTCTTGCAGAGCGATGGGGCAGTCACTTGATAAACGGGTGAGGAAAAAGCAGGCTTGCAACCACCACGTGCCAATGAGCACAAATGGACATGTTCTTTAATGTGTCTTTCAGCTGAAATCTGTGCATAAATATTCTTAAAACAGTAGCTGTGCTACATTCCTCTACATGCCAAGGTAGGAGAAACACATCGTTGATTTTTCTGATACTTACAAGTGTATAGGAAGGTCTGTAACAAAAACAGCAGTGCTGAATATAATGGGTGTTTGTTTTACCAGAGAGTGAAAAGATGGGAACAAGGAGATTGAGGTAAGCTACCAGCTCCCAGTGGAAGGGAGGACAGATTTCAGAAGTCTGCAAACAGATTGAATCAAATGCCATCAACAATCCTCTGAAAGAAAAATCAATTCATACCTCATGTGAGATTCTACCCCAGGGGATTGACTACTTCCCAAGAGTTTTTGAAAGTACATTTCTTCTATCTTAACTTTAAAATTCAAGCATTTTTAAAAAATTTCTTAAAATGTGATCTTTCTATGCTATTTGTCTTATTTGGGCTCATCCACCCTTTCAGCTTGTGAATTATTTTTATCACTTCTCCTGTCACAAGAAATATTAAATATATTCTTCCTCTTTAAGTGTTCTAATAAACGTATCTGTCATCGCAGTTTTAATTCTTCAGAGCTAGGGTTCTGCCCTTTTTAGGGTTCATGCTCGAAATCTGATTATCTTATCATGTGTTTTAAAACCTTACCAAAATCTGAGATGAGTTCCTTTTCGGTGCTGGGTTTACTTTGAAATTTGTTAAGCAATGAGGCAGAAATTTCAGGACACCAATCAAAGGTCAATGTTCATTCATTTCCACGGCAGGACTAGGCAATAGTAAACATTACTTCACAGTTTTCAGCTGTCTGCCAGTGATACCTCTCCCCCACCCGCACAGTAAGTTAGGAACTCACTTGGTACCAAGGGTCAGATACCCAAGGTCTGTGCATTCTATAAGGTAAAGGTTCTGACTTTTTTGCTCACCCCCTTGGACACAAATAAGTGGTCCTTGGCAAATCCAATCATACCTCTAGAATCTCAAGTGAGGCAAGTTCAGTGGGCAGAGTTCTCTTTCTGATCTCTACTTAAACATTAAAACAGCAAGCAAACATCATTTCTAGAGAGAGATTTCTCAAAATAATTAGCAAATATTGTATATTCTCTTATTGTAATAAATATCATTTATTTTTCTGAAAAGAAGCATACTGTTCTTCAGTTCAGTTCAGTCGCTCAGTCATGTCCGACTCTTTGCGACCCCATGAATCGCAGCACACCAGGCCTCCCGTCCATCACCAACTCCCAGAGTTTACTCAAACTCAAGTTTATCGAGTCAGTGATGCCATCCAGCCATCTCATCCTCTGTCGTCCCCTTCTCCTCCTGCCCCCAATCCCTCCAGCATCAGGGTCTTTTCCAATGAGTCAACTCTTCGCATGAGGTGGCCAAAGTATTGGCATTTCAGCTTCATCATCAGTCCTTCCAATGAACACCCAGGACTGATCTCCTTTAGGATGGACTGGTTGGATCTCCTTAAGTGACTTAAAATTAAGCTATAATTTGATAATCCCTTTTTTGTTGTTGTTAAGTATAGGGGAATAGAGTAGTGGACTTCAGGCCCATAAAGGATGTTTAATAAATACCTCTGAAAACATTAGAGTGAATACCTACCTACCAGGTCACTGAATTAATTAGGACTCTCAGTTGTTAATGACAACAATCTACCTCCTATCAGTTTAAGGAAGGGTATTATGTTAAGTGGGATGCAGAAATTTAAAGTGAGCACTGGACTCAAGGCTCACACTGGTTTTGAAGCTTATCTCTCTCCAACTCTCAATTTTTTTTCTGATTGGGGGCCAGGGTCCTTCAGAGAAGCCCCTCACCATGTATGCAGCAGCAAAGGCAGTTACCCACAGACCCAGATGCATCCTTCTAGCTCAGCCTTTGCTGCTGCATACATGGTGAGGGGCTTCTCTGAAGGACCCTGGCCCCCAATCAGAAGCAAAACTGAGAAAACAACCTGGTTAAAAAATGGGCAGAGAATCTGAATAGACATTTTCCCAAAGACAACTTACAGATGGCCAACAGGTGCTGAACAGCACTAATCATCAAGGAAATGCAAATCAAAACCCAGTAAGGTATCACCTCACATCTGTTAGAATAGCTATTACCAAGAAGACAAGCAATAACAAGCATTGGCAATAACAAGGATGTGAAGAAAAGGGAACCCTTGTGCACTGTTGGTGGGAATGTAAATTGTTGGTTCCTCAAAAACTAAAAAATGAGAATTTCCTGGCAGTACAGTGGTTAGGATTCTGTTCTTTCACTGCCAATGGCTTGGATTCGATCCCTGGTAGGGGAACTAAGTCCCTGCAAGCCACATGGTACGATGAAATTAAAAAAACAAAAAAAATATAACTACTGTATCACCTAGCAATTCCACTGCTGGATATTATTTGAGAGGATATATGCAGCCCTATGTTCACTGCAGCATTACTTACAATAGCCAAGAAATGGAAACAGCCTAAATGCCCACCAACAGGTGATTGGATTAAAAAAAAAAATGTGGTTTATAAATACAATGGACTCTTTTTCAGCCATTAAAATGAACGAAATCTTGCCATTTGGGACAACATGGATGGACCTTGACTATATTATGCTAAGTGGAACAAGTGAGACAGAGAAAGACAAGTACTACATGATCTCACTTATACGTGTATAATCCAAAAACAAAACAAGCAAGAAACAAACAAACAAATCCTGAGCTCGTTTATAGATACAGAGAACAGACTGGCAGTTGCCAGAAGTGGGTGGAGGTGCAGGGAGTTGGGAAAAATGAGTGAAGGGGGTCAAGAGGTGCAAATTTCCAGTTGTAAAATACGAAAGTCACGGGGATATAATGTGTACCATAGTGACTATTGTTAACAATGTTACTATTTTGCTAATAGAGTAGATCTTAAAAGTTCTCATAGTAAGAAAAAAAATTTTTTTAACCATGTATGGGTACCAATATTAACTAGACTTACTGCAGTGATCATTTTGCCCTATATATCAAATATCAAATCATTACATTGCACACCTGAAACTAATATAAAGTTATTTGTCAAATATACCTCAATTCTAAAATTAATTTAAAAAGAAAGGAAGAAATGCCATTTCTCTAGTCCCACTCCAGACACTGGAGGTGTGGCCCACCAACCTGTACTGGACCAAACCTTCCAGGCAGTTCTGACCTATACTAAAGTTTGAGAATCAGTGTCCTAGCTGTCTTTCCCATTTGAGTGAAAAGATTTGCTTTTCAACCTTATGTAGTTAAGATCAGGGATTGCAAAATGTTTCCATAAAAGCCTAAATAGTTAACATTTTAGGTTTTGTGGGCCAAGAGGCAAAATCATGGTTAGGTAGGTATTTAGGTAATCACTTAAAACACAGCCATTTAAAAGTGTAAAAACCATTCCTGACTGGTGGACTGTACCAGAGCAAGTGGTGGGCCTGGTCAAGAGTTTGGGGTCAGGCAGACTATAAAAATATAGAAAATATTTTTAAAGAAAAAGAAAAGAAATATGTGCTTGTAGATGCAGGGGGGAAAAAAATCCACATGCAGGAGGAAAGATAAAGACTTATCACCCCGAAGAATGTCTCAGGAAAGGATAAACACATCACCCAGAAACAGACCCAAGTGCAGATCCTTTCCTATCGATGTTTTCATTCACAGGGTCAAAAAACCATTGAATGTCTGCTCCGGAGAAGTCCAGACACCAAAGTGAGATGGAAAATAGCAATGATGTGCGTATGGCTTGGGACTTGGACGTCTGAGGCTGTATTAACTCACTTACCCTGAAGGACATGTTTTAAGATCTCAATGCGAATGTGACTGATGGCTGGTGTTGACTTAAAAAAATAATCACAACCTAAAAGTTGAGAGTTATATTTTATTGAGTGGGAATTCTTAGGACTTCAAGCCCAGGAGACAGCATCTCAAGTAACCCTGAGAGAACAACTCCACGGAGGCTGGGGAGGAGCAGGGTTATATAAAAGTTTTACAACAAAGGGCAGGTAGTCTGCACATCAAAATATTATGATCATTTAAAAGAAGCCAGATATCTCAAAGTAAGGAATGTAGTTCTTTTCTATGTATGGGAAGATGGAAGAGTCTGGGCTCCCTGAAATCATTCCTTTCACATGCACCCCCACCTATCTGGGAACGGAATCCTGTGTTTTTCACATGCTGAGCTCCCTTGGGGCTTACCTTAGAGAGTGGCTGCAATCTGATGGCTGGTAGATTACAGCCTTCCTGAGTGCCCTTAAGGCTCACCATCTCACATCAGAGGGCTGTAATCACTGATGACTATTACATCCTTGCTTACTGATATGGCATGCAATAGTTCCTTTCTCACTGGGATAAAACCATTGTATGTGGGACTAAGAATATCCACCCTCTGGACTGTGTGATTGGAAATAAGACTGAAATGTCTTTACCTTACTTTTGCCAAATTACAAACTTAAAAAATCACTGAGGGCTACTCTCCACAGATGTCCACATGGGTACTACATGCTCCCAGTTTCCCTACCATCGCCTTGGTCATTACTTCCAATATCAACTGCTGTATTTTGATACACCCTGACAATGCTCACGCTTCATTCCAGACCTTCTTCCCTTCTCATCTATAGCCTTTCTTTGGGTGATTTCATCCTTTCCATTCAGTTATGTTGTCCATTCACCTTGTTGTTGTTGCTGTTTGGTCATCCAGCTGTGTCTGACTCTTTGCGACCCCATGGACTGCATTATGCCAGGCCTCCCTGTCCTTCACCACCTGGAGTTTGCCCAAGTTCATGTTCATTGCATCAGTGATGTCATCCAGCCATCTCATCCTTTGATGCCCTCTTCTCCTTCTACCCTCAATCTTTCCATCAGGCACTTTTCCAATGAGCCGTCTGTTAGCATCAGGTGACCAAAATACTGGAGGTAAGGGCTTTAGCATCAGTCCTTCCAGTGAACATTCAAGGTTTATCACCCTTAAGACTGACTGGATTGATCTCCTTGAGGTCCAAGGGACTTTTAGGAGTCTTCTCCAGCACCACAGTTCAAAGGCATCTGCCTTCTTTACCGTCCAGCTCTCACAACAATATGTGACCGCTGGGAAGACCATAGCCTTGACCTGACCACACTCAAACCCTCAAAGAATTGCCAAGAGCTCCTGAGTTCCAGACTACTGTGTCCAACTGCTTTCTAAACATCTCCCTAAGCCTGTCTCTGGGTCCAAATATAAACTTCTCAACACTACCCCTACACTCCAATATGCTCTTCCTCCAATGTTCATTATCTCAAGTAATGATATGACCTTCCAGCCCATTACTGGAATATGAAATCTGGGATCATCCCTGATACCTCCTTCTTCTGCAGCATCTCCTTTCACATTCAAACAATTACAAAATCCTATTCCATCTTGTAAATTTCTCAAAACCATCCACTTCTTTATCCAAGCCACCATCATTCTTTCCTTAACTACTGCAGTAGCCACCTAACTACTCTAAAAGCTTTCTTGTCCCCTCCCTCCACCAATCCATTCAAATCCAGTTATATCAATCTCTGCCTTTTATATTTTTCAAAGGTGATGAAGTCCAGAGAGTCTCAAAGGCATGTGTTGGAATTCACCGCCCCAGAGTCCTATAGAAGAGCATACTAACACATTGGCACTTGAGTTGCATCAAACCTCCCAAAAATCAAAATTTTGAGGGGGGCTTCCCTGGTGGCTCAGTGGTAAAGAATCCACTTGCCAATGTAGGAGATATGGGCTCAACCCCTGGTCCAGGAAGATCCCACATGCCATGGAGAAACTAAGCCCATGTGGACAACTACTGAGCCCATGCTCCCGAGCCCTGTGCTCTGCAATAAGAGAAGCCCTCACAACGAGAAGCCTGCACACCCCAACTACAGAGTTTTCTCACCGCAACTAGAGAAAAGCCCACATGGCAACAAAGACCCAGCAAAGCCACAAACAAATAAAAATTTCAAAATCTCTAGGGGTAGGTCCAAGACACTGAGTTCTTAATCCCAAATCCTCACTAAAGTTTACAGGCCCTCTGTCATCAGATCCCTTGAGTTCTCAGGCTAAGATACATACTTTATTCACCAACTACCCTGTACTTCTAGAGCTGTACTCAAGCGCATTGATTCCTACATATTAAACTGAGGCCCTACCAGAGAGTAAGTTCCAGGAGGGAAAACACTGTGGTTGCTGTGTTTAACATTTATCCCTAGTGCCCAGGACAGTGGGGGCACAGCATCTGCTGTTTAACATTCATTGCCACTCAGAATCAAAGAGAATTTAGTGTAAAGGACTTTCTCCTTAGCATGGTTAGTTAAACATGCCTGAAAACATCTTCATTTGTTGATCTAGCATGCAGGCCACGAAAAGAAAGGGTTCGGATAACAATGATTGGAGTAATTAATTAGTGGCCTAAAGGAGAAAGTTTAATCTTCGAAATCAAAGTAATTATTTGGAGGTTGATAACAAGCTCTCCTCCTGTCTCCAATGAGATCAAATGAAAAGAAAGAAGCTTTGGACTATGTTCAAAGACTTTCTGATCCTAAGTACTGTAACGGCACATAGGGAAAGACACCTCCCCCCTCCAGTTCCCTTTTAGAAAACTTGTAATCATAAATTCTTTCTCTGTCCTTTTGAGATATATGTAAATCCTTTTAAAAGCTAAATAAGCTTCTTGCCGGTTTCACAACTCTGGAATGTCTTTCTCAAGGACCTAGGAGCCACCTCTTTAAAGTGTACACATCAAGGGAAAGACGGGCCCCGTCTCCCAGTCTCCATGAGAGTTCAATTTAGCCCTCTGGCTCCAAATTCTACCTACCTACCTGTCAGAGAGAGAAGGGAAACTTCATTATTCTTCCAGACGAAGACAATTAACAAACACAGGTGGTCACCCCAATTACCAAGTGAATCTAGGATGAACGGTTGGTGATCAACAGTGCCAGCACGTCCTCTTACCTGAGGACTGCTTACTGTTTATCTTGAGAACACAGATATGGAGGGTTTTAACTGCCTGGCTAGATGAGAGGGTGAGACTTCCTTCTGCCTATACTTTCTCTTTAGCTGACTGCCTATACTTTCTCTTTAGCTGACTGCCTGTGATGTGCATTCCATTCTGCTTAAACCCTCATTCAATAATAAACTGGGGGTAGGAATAGAGATGCAGACATTGAGAATGGATTTGTGGACACTTGTGGGGGAAGAAGCTGGGATGAATTAAGAGAGTAAGACTGATATATACACACTATTTTATATAAAATAGCTAGCTACTGGGAAGCTACTTGTATAGCACGGGGAGCTCAGCTCTGTGCTTTGTGATGGCCTAGAAGTGTGGGATGGGGGTGCAGAGTGGAAGAGAGGCTCACGAGGGAGTGGGTATGTGTATATATATCACTGACTAACATCAGCTTCCCTAGTGGCTCAGACGATAAAGAATCTGCCTGCATTGTAGGAGACCTGGGTTCGATCCCTAGGTAAGGAAGATTCCCTAGGGAAGGAAATGACCACCCACTTCCGTATTCTTGCCTGGAAACTTCCAAGGACAGAGTAGCCTGGCGGGCTACAGTCTATGTGGTTCACAAAGAGCTGAACACAACGGACCCACTAACATTTTCATGGCTGACTCACACTGTCACACAGCAGAAACTAACAGGACACTGTAAAGCAATTAGACTTCAATTTAAAAATTAATTAAAAAATAAAATAATAAAACATTTTTGTCTTCAGCCTCTGTGGAACAGTTTCCTGGTGTAGCAAGAGATTTTGTTTTCAACTCTATTTTCCCAACAGTACCAACCACCAGCAAGACTGACCAAAGGAAAGATGGGGGATTTGTGTCTGAAAAACTGTATACCAGCAGAGAAAGCAAACTGAAGCTGCTTACGAGTTTCATCATCTCTTGTGCACCCAGAGGGCCCTCACGGCTGAGTTCAGGTGAGACAGCCTGTCCTTAGGAACCAGTCTTTCCCTCTTGCAGGTTACTTGCCCACTATAGTCCTGCTCTACTGGCTTCTTCCTCCTAGTCTCAGAAAAAAAAAAAAAATTTTTTTTTAAACTTTGGCATGTAACAACATGCGGGGCGCACTCAGACCCAGATCCACAGAGGAGCAGATAAGCAGCCTGGGAGACTTAGTGAAGGAAGTGGTTGTGATGAAAAGGATAAGATGTCCCAGAGGGACTGATCACCACAAAACTTCACATTAAGTGAACCCTCAGAACTATTTCACAACATAGAAAGAGGAAAGGCTGGAAGGTGGAAGCTGATCCACAAATGTAGAGAAGAAGCCAAGCACTGTTCAAACTAATCTTGGTACGTTACAGTGAAACCAGCAAACACTTTCTTTCATCTTTAACGTTTCTAATGTTTTAAATTACAGTGTACTAAAATATTAGCTTTACTCATTTGTTTCACTTCCCAATACATTAATAACTAACAGAGCTAGTTAAAATGTTGAATGTTTTGACAAAAACTTTAAAGGTCACAGAACATCATAATCTTTCCCATTGATTTTCAAGATTGCTTTACATGGTTTTAGCGGGTGTAGTATTAGATTATCATGCAAACCAAAGACCTGCTATATTTGTTGTTCCTCAGTAAACATGTTGGGCTTCTCCAGTGGCTCAGATGGTAAAGAGTCTGCCTACAATGCAGAAGACCCAGATTCAATCCCTGGGTCAGGAAGATCCCCCGGGGAAGGAAATGGCAACCCACTCCAGTATTCTTGGTTGGAAAAATCCCATGGACCCATGGGGTTGCAAAGAGTTGACACAACTGAGCTACGAACACTTTCACTTCCACTTTTGAAACAAGTTAGTACAAGTGCCTATAATACCGTCTGTCACACAGTAAGTACTCAATACATGCAACCTATTATTTCAAAGACATTACATTCTGCTTATCACTTTCAATATAAAACATTTTAATGTCCGTATTTGTTGACCCTATTTCTCTTCTTACCTCTTGAAACCATTCCAACCAAGCTTTTGTCCACACCCATCCACCAAAATTGCTGTCCTCAAAGTCAAAAATCACTGCTGAATGGCTAAACCCAACAGCAGTTGTAAATCTTACTTAATATACTAAACAGCAGCATTTAATTCAATTCATCACAAACTAATTTCCAAAGACCACACTCTACTGGTTTCCTCCTACCGTGCAGACTGATTTCCTTTGCTAGCGTTCTCTCTGTCTCATACACACACACACACTCCTTCTCAAAGCCATCAGCATATTCTGTCAACCTAGTACCTTCCAACTATTAGAATGAATTATCCTTGTCTTACCGATGAAGAAACTGAGCCACAGAAAAGTTATGTACTTCTCCAAAGCCGTGCAATTAATTAGTTGTAGAAATGGGATTATACCCAGGTGGCTTCCCTAGGGGCTCAGCTGGTAAAGAATCAGTCTGCAATGCAGAAGCCCCAAGTTTGATCCCTGGGTTGGGAAGACCCCCTGAAGCAGGGAACGGCGACCCACTTCAGTGTTCTCGCCTGGAGAATCCCACAGACAGAGGAGCCTGGCGGGTGACAGTCCGGGGGGCCCCAACAACAGACACCACCTAGTGACTACATCACCGCCACCAGGCTGGCTTTAAGAATTTCAAAATGGGAAGGGTCCTCAACTCTAGACATCGAGCTTTTAAAAAAAAAAAAAAAAAAAAAAAACCTGATGTCTAATTTCAGGAGTGTTTAGGCAAAGACAAAAATCATCATTTTCTAGCAGTTTCTTCCAACTAGACAGTTCAGAAAACAAGTGTACACCCAACACAAGACATAGTTTTGTAAACCAAAATATAGCTTTATAAACCAAAACATAGCTGTACAGGCCAAAAGACAGCTTTAACAGTCTGTGACGGAATCTCCCTTTCACTTTTATAAACTTTGTGTTTGTATACATAATTTTTAAAAATTAGAATATCTTTTCTCTTTTTTGAATTTGCTTTTTTAATTCAAATGTACTGAAATGTTTTACCCATCATAATAAAGTGCCCTCAGTAAAATCAAACTTCAATTTTTTAGGAAATCCTAAGAACTAGGATTAAGAAAATTTGCCATTTTAAAACTGTGAGAACTTTTTCCATTTCTCCCGAAATAGAGGATTACTTCACTTTTAACACACTGGTTGTTTTGACAAAAACATTTTGGTTTTGCGAAGATGGGGCAAAGAGCCTACTCTGAAAAAGGAAATGTTGAGAAAATGAAAAGCTAAAATTGCTCAGTAAGGAAGCAAGAAAATGAGATACACCTGATCTAATCTGATTTAGTCACTGACCCATTACTTCTGGGTTTCCTTGGACGAGATTAGTGTTTGAATCAGTAGCCTGACTAAAGCAAGTCAGTGTGAGTAGGCATCATCCAATCTATTGAGGATCTGAATAACATGAAAAGGCAGAGGAAGATACAACTGGCTCTCTGCCTGACTACTGAACTGGGGCATTGGTCTTCTCTGCACTCAGAACTTACTGGATTTACATCATCACTTCCCCTGGTTCTTGGCCTACAGACTCCAACTGGGACATATACCACTGACTCCCTAGTTCTCAAGACTTTGGGCCTGGACTGGAACTACACCACTGACTTCCCTGGGTCTACAGCTTTCAGATCATAGGATTTTTCAGTCTCCATAACTGCTTGAGCCAGTTCCTTATATCAATCTCAATCTCTCTGAGATTAAGAGGTCATAAAAGAGTCGGACACAGCTGTCTAAACAAAAACAAAAATACATCTCTATATATGAACATAAAAGATTTGAACAGGCATTGCATGAAACAAGATATATCAATGATAAATTAGCATAGAAAAAGATATTCAACATCACCTGTTACTTACACTAGAGAATACAAGATACCACTCCTGGTATGGTCTGAATGTTTGTGTTCTCTCAGTATTCAGATGTTGAAATCCTAACCCTTAGGTAATGGTATTAGATAGTAGGGACTTTTTAGATACTCAGGTCATGAGGGTAGAGTCCTCAAGAATGGCAATAGGGCTCTGAGACCCCAGAGAACTCCCTCACCCCTTTCACCATGTGAAGTTACAGTGAAAATACAGTCATCTATGAACCAGGAAGCAAGTCCTTACCAGAGCCCAAGATGTGATCTTAGACTTGCCAGCCTCCAGAACTGAGAAGTAACATTTCTTCTGTTTATAAGCTACCCACTCTATGCTATTTTGTTACAGCAGCCCAAACACAGATAACTACACACCTATTAGAATGTCTGAAATTATAAAGATGCACCATAATAAATACTGAAGAGGGTGTGGAGCAACTGGAGCTCTCTAACAAAGCTGGTGGGAATGTAAAATGGAACAATAACTTTGAAAAACAGTTTGGCAGTTTTTTTAAATATTAAACATATTCTTACCATATGATCCAGCCATTTCATTCCTAGATATTTACCCAAGAGAGACAAAAGCATCTGTTCATACAAAGACTTGTTCATGAAAGTTTATAGCATCTTTATTTGTAATAGCCCAAAACTAGAAATAACCAAATGTCCATCAAAAGGTGAATGGGATAAGCAAATTGTGTATCTACATAATGGAATACCATCTATCAATAAAAAGAAATAAACGGCTGATATATGCAATGACAAGGATGAGTCATGAAATAAACAATGAAAGAAAACATATCCCTCCAAAAAAAGTAATTACTGGATGAGTTCACTTACAAAAAAAACTCCAGAATATGCAAACTAATCTACAGTAACAGAAAGTAGATCAAAAGTTGACAAAGACTGGAGAAAGGACCAGCAAGTGAGTGAAAGGAAAAACTATGTATTATAAAGGCAGGAGAAATCTTGGAGTGATAAACATGTTCATTACCTTGATTGTGGTAAAGATTTCAGAGGTATAGACATATATCAAAACTTATAAAATTATATTTTTTAACTTGTGCAGTCTATTATATGTCAGTTATACTTTAATAAGGCTGTTTACAAAAAAAAAAAACTACTACTATATTTCAATTACTTCCTACATGTCCAACAGTTTTTGCTCTATATATTTCAGGGTTCTATTATTTGGCATCCAAAGTTTCATAACTAAAATATTTTCACTGGGGATTATACTTTTCCTTAATAAAAAAATATACACATCCTCCTTATAAGTCATCTTACCTTAAGTTTTATTTAGGTTCATATTACTATAATGGCAACCCACTCCAGTGTCCTTGCCTGGAGAATCCCAGGGACAGGGGAGCCTGGTGGGCTGCCGTCTTTGGGATTGCACAGGGTCGGACACGACTGAAGCGACTTAGCAGCAGCAGCAGTATTACTATAATAGCTCCTCTCTTTAATGCTTGCATTTATCTCCATTTGGCCTAGCCTCTCTATCAGGTAGATAACATTGGACAAGTTACTTTTCTGCCTGAAGGGTTGCCATAAGGGTTAAATGAGTTCATATTTGTTTTATTATTTAAAACAGGGTTTCTCAATCTTGGCACTATCCACATTTGGGACCTGATAATTCTCTACTGTGAGGGTTGTCCTGTGTATTTCAGCACATTTGGCAGAATCCTTAGTCTCTACCACTAGATGCTGATAGGAGACTCTTCCTAGTTGTGATAACCAAAAACATCTCAGACCTCCAAATGTCCTCTCGGGGGACAAAATCACCCCCAGCTGAGAACCACCAATTTAAAACAATGCCTGGAAATTAAAAGGCCGTATAACCTTCCCTGGTGACTCAGCTGGTAAAGAAGCCACCTGCCAATGCAAGAGAAGCAAGAGACAGGCGTTTGATCCCTGGGTTGGGAAGATCCCTGGAGAAGAAAATGGCAACCAAATCCAGTATTCTTGCCTGGAAAATTCCATGAACAGAGGAGCCTGTTGGGCTACAATCCATGGGGTCACAAAGAGTCGGGCACAACTGAACATGCACATATGCGCTCACACACACACATGCACACACAAGTATTTCTGCAATAACTGCTCTGTGGCTTTAGCAGTGGCCCCACTCCTTTCTAATGACACAGGCCACTATACTGTGGGAAAGCTCAGTGGTATCACTGCCCACATACCACAAATTAAAGTGTCATGTTTATCCTGGGGCCCCTCGGTTCAACTGCTTCAGATGCTGTTGATTCATAAGTGTTTACTTTTTGTCCCACAGCCCTCACCTCTAGCTCTCACCCCTCTAAATGAGGGCTATCAGTGAGGTCCTTCCATCATCTTCCCTCTTCATTTCATGTGATAGTGATGACTTTTTAAAAAGCAATATTGAAGGGACTTCCCTGGTGGCCCAGTGGCTTAGACTCCTCACTCCAAAGCAGGGGGCCCAGGTTCGATTCCTGATCGGGGAACTAGATCCCACATGCCACAACTAAGTGTTCACATGCCTCAACTTAAGGTCCTGCATGCCACAACTAAGACCGGGTACAGTCAAATAAATAAACTTTTTTTTTTAAAGCAATAACGCAGGCCAGTTCTAATGTTTCCTTTCAAAAAAGTGCCTCCTGTTCTACAGATGTTCTCTAGTGTTGGGGCATGTGGATGTCTATCTTTCCTACTTTCAGGGTTATCTTGGATTTGTCCTATTTTGGGGTCATCTTAAGTAAATTTTGGGGATGTGGGAAAACCTGTGCTGAGGCTTATGTATTTCCTAGACCTCTAATCCCACATATATCTCCTTAAACACACACACAAACACACACACAAACACACACACACACACACACACACACACACTCTTTTTATTGTTTTCCAAAGAGCAAAGATTTGGCTTATCAAAAATGTGGAACAGATTGGATTTTAGCATTAAAAAAAACATGTTTAGAAACTCCTGGTAGGAATTAAACATGGTTTTAAAAAACCCTGCAATATTCTTTTACCACCACAATATAAACATACTAGCAGTTCACAGACGTATTAATAAGTTAAATTTATGAAGCTCTGACCTTTGCCAAATGTCAGCATTATTCTTTCACTGTAGACAGAAGAGATGTTTCCCTGGAGTTGTTTGATAAAGTCTGCACAGTGTATTTATGAAGTCACTTATGATCAAATTTTGTCAAGGAGTGAGGTCATATTTTCTTGACATGCTTAAATCTGAGGTCACTATTGTATCATAAGGAAGATTATATTTCAGTTATCTATTACAAAGAAGCTGTCTGAATAGGTGTGATATTCGTTGACTTATGGAATTGGAGAGGATCAGTGATCACATTATTTAACCTTCAACTCAGTTCTGCAATCTGAGCTACATTATCTCTGCCAAATGATCATCATCTCCCTGTAATAAAAGAAGACTAAACTGCTCTACATTAAATAAGATGAAAAATCTGGAGAAATTTTTTCCTAATGAAGAGGAAGAAAGGAAAAAAGAACAAATGGGCACTAAAAAGCAAATACCAAATGGGGTGGGGAGGATTCCAACAAGAGATGATATCATCCCAAATACACAAATAGGTTTTAAAAATTAATTTTAAAAATTGCTCCTACATACAAAATTACATGAACAACTCACAGAGAGTGACAACTGCACAATATATGGATATAAAAAAAAAGTTAAAGATTAATTATAAAGACTAAAATATAAGTGAAAGACACAGAATAAAATATGTGAATGATATATACAGAATAAAATATAAGTGAAAGATATATGTTTCAAATTGCCAAAAATTATTTTTGAAAGATATTATCCAGTACTACTGACCAAAGGACAAAGAAAGGGGCCCTCCCATACATTGCTGGGGGTAGTCTAAATTGACACTAAACAATACATTAAAACACAAAAGGTCATAGTCTATTATGTATAAAGCTACAGTACTAAGAAACCTCAGCGTAACAGAACTAGAGATTAAAATCAAGGCTATAATGGGAAAAGGGGGGAATGGAGCAGAGAGTTTCAAAACTGCAATACTAAAATTATTTTCACTGCATGAAATTTCAAAAGGTATTTTTATTCACCTAAGTACAATTTGTTATTTCAAGCTACAAATAAATGTATTCAACAAATGTCAAAAAGATTACCTTCAGAGACTGTTTTCTATAATGTAGCACTATTATAAAACAGAGAGAGAGACTGAACAATCCCATGTGCCTGGAAACTATAGTCTACTAAATAACTTTCATTTTAAAGAGAATATCATTAGGGAATTTTAAAAAGACTTTAAGCTAGATAAAAGCACTATGTGAGAAATTTGTGAGATGCAGCTACAGCTATATTTAGAAGGAAACATTCTGATAATAATAATAATAATGTTGAAATTTTTTATATGCCATGCATTTGTTAAAGTTCTTCTATTTAAATTTCTAATTATATTTTTATTATAATATTATAAAGTATATACCAATGAAAATAAAACATATATACTTTTCAGAGAATATTCGTTTTCAGAAAGCAAACACCTGGGCATAAAACACATCTTGTGAAAGAATATTTTCCCAAAACCTTAGACGATTCCTATGTGCCCTTCTTCCAATCACATCCCCTCCCCCACCATGAAAGGGGCCCACTGTCTTGATTCTGACTTCATAGTTGTTCCACATAAGTATACATTACACTGCTTACTTTTGGGTGCTCCTTTAACTTTACCTTAATGGAATCAAATTGCATGTATTCTTTTGTGGCCTGATTATTTTGCTTATCACTCTCTCCCAACTCATCCATGTTGCTGCATGTAGCTATATATGTTTTCACTACCATATCACCTAAACACACAACTATACATTCTACTGATGAGAAACACTTGGATCATTTTCATGAACACACTTATACTTGTCTCCTGGGGCACACGTGCAAGATTTTCTCCAGATTAAATATCTAGAACCAATGGATTTTAGAATTTGCACATATTTGAATTTACTAACACCTTCCCTAGTGGCTCAGACAGCAAAGCATCTGCCTACAATGCGGGAGACCTGGGTTCGATCCCTGGGTTGGGAAGATCCCCTGGAGAAGGAAGTGGCAACCCACTCCAGTACTCTTGCTGAGAAAATCCCATGGATGGAGGAGCCTGGTGGGCTACAGTCCACAGGGTCGCAGAGTCGAACACGATTGAGCGACTTCACTTCACTTCACTTCAAGTAATGCCAAATTACTCTCCAAAGTAGTTGAGCCAATTTACATTCTCACCAGTAGCGCTTGAGAGTTCCTATCACACCATATTCCCTTTTGCCCCCAGTTTTATTTATTTAAAATGAATTCTGGGGACCTCCTGGGTGTCCAGTGGTTAAGATTCCATGCCTCCTTTGCAATGGGCATGGGTTTGATCCCTCATCTGGAAAGTTTCACATGCCCTGCATTGTGGCCAAAAAAAATACAATAAATTTTTAAAAATACATTTTTATTGGGGTAACACTGGTTTATAACATATGTTTCATGTCCACATTGTATTTCTATTTCTGTATATCCTACAGCTGCATCATTCTTTTTATTTTATTTGGTGGTGCTGGATCTTCAATTGCTCTGCATGGGCTTTCTCTAGTTGCAAGGAGTGGGAGCTACTCTTCCTTGCGGTGCACAGGCCCTAGGCTCTTGGGCTTCAGCAGCTGCAGCACGTGGGCTCAGCAGTTGGCGGCTCACGGGCTCCAGAGCACTAGCTCAGCAGTTGCAGTGCACAGGCTTAGTTGCTCCAAGGCATGCGGGGTCTTCCAGGATCAGGGATGGAACCCATGTTTCCTGCATTGGCAGGTGGATTCTCAACCACTAGACCACCAGGAAAGCAAGCCCTGCACCACATTCTTAATTCCAGGTATAATCAGACTTTATAATACTGCCAATCTCATAGGAATGCTTTTATTGTGCTTTAAATTTGCTAATTAATAATGAAGTTGAACATATTATCATATTTACTGACATTCAGATTTCCTCTTTCACAAAGTACCTCTTCTCATGTTTTCCTCAGTTTTCTACCAGGTTCTTTCACTTTTGGTTATTGGTAGGCATTCTCTCTATATATACTGAGAATCAGTTTTTGTCAATTATATGATTTGCAATTGTCTTCAACCAGTTTGTGACTTGTGCCTTTGTTTTTATGGTAGTTTTCGAGAAAAGAAACTCATTTTAACAATCTTTTCTTTTACCCTATCTGTATGCATGTTTCTGCACATTAACACACATGACTATGCTTTATTTTATTTTGCTTTTGGCATGTATGTTTGAGGGTGGTCTTAATTAGGAAATCCTTCCCTTTGTGAAAAATACAAAGATATTTTCTCTGGAATTTATTTGTGTATGGTATAAAGTAGGAGTCGTAGTCCATTTTTTAAAATATGAACACCTAATTATCTGGGCTTCCCAGGTGGTGCTAGTGCAGGAGACATAAGAGATACAGGTTCGATCCCTGGGTCTGGAAAAACCCCTGGAGGAGGGCACGGCAACCCAGTCCAGTATTTTTGCCTGGAGAACCCCATGGACAGAGGAGCCTGGTGGGCTACAGTCCTTGGGGCCACATAAAGTCAGACACAACTAACGTGACTTAGCATGCACGGAGCATGCATCCAATTAATATTCATTGAAGGAAAAAACTATCCTTTCTCCACTGATTTGAAAACCATCTTGTTATATATGAAGAGTTGTGTGGTTTTGTTTCTGGATTCTCTGTTTTGCTCTGTTGGTCTATTTGTCTATCCCTGCAACAATACCACACTCACCTAAATTCAACAGCTTTACTAGTCATTATATCTATGAAGGCTATTTCCCCAACCTTATCATTCTTCAAGAGTGGACCAAGGGCTTCCCTGGTGTCTCAGTCATAAAGAATCCACCTGCCATTGCAGGAGACACAGGTTTATCACTGATGCAGAAGATCCCACAGGCTGAGGAGCAACTAAGCCCGTGTGCCACAACTACTGAGCCTGTGCTCTAGAGCTGGGGAACCACAACACCTGAGCCCATGCGACCTTCAGCCCACGCTCCGCAACAAGAGAAGCCACCACAGTGAGGTGCCCTCACACTGCAACTAGGGCAGTCCCCACTCACAACTAGAGAGAAACCTGCACAGCAATGAAGACCCAGCACAGCCAAAAAAACACAAAAAGGGTGGACCAATAGTTAGGCCTTTGCTCAGTCACTGTCATGTCCAGCTCTTTGCAGCCCCATGGACAGTAGCCCACCAGGCTCCTCCATCCATGGAACTCGTCAGGCAAGAATACTGGAGCGGGTTGCCATTTCCTATTTAAGGCCTCTGAATCTCAATATATATTTAAGAATCATTTTATCAAAGGCCTACAAAATTAAAAGTTTGGGATTTTATTTTTATTAGAATTATACCAACTCAATAAATAAAATTGGGGAAAACTGACATTCACATTATCCTTAGTCTCTCTTGTGTATCTCTCTTTGCTTAAGGATCCTTTCATTTTTTTTCAACATAAGCTTTATCATTTTCTCCACTAGGAGCTTACAGAGCTTTTGTTAAATTGTTTCATATTTTTCTATGCTGTTGTAAATGGCATGTTCTTAAATTTTCATTTTCTAACTGACGTTTGCTGGTATATAAACATGCAATGTGGGTTTTATAACTGTTTTTTTGTATCTAGCCGACTTGCTAAATTCTTATTTCTAAAAATGATTTGTACTTTCTTTTGAGTCATCTATATAGATATTCACATTATCTATGGATAATCAATTTTATTACTTGCCTCCAAACCCTAACATGTTTTTATTTTTTACTGACTTACAATGTTGGCAAGCTCGAGTATGATGATCAATAGAATTGGTGGTGGACATTCTTGACAAGATCCCATTCTCAATGGGAATTTTTGAACTTTCAGCTAATAAGAAGAATGATATTTTGAAAGCAACCAAGGTGTCCTGTAGTAGTATGTGAATGGATAAATAAAAATTAAGAAAACTGTGAAAGACGTCCAGTTCATTTTTCAGGGGAGTACAACCTTAAAAAACAAAAACTTGAGAAAACCATAATTTAAAAAGACACATGTACACCAGTGTTCATTGCGGCACTATTCATAATAGCCAGGACATAGAAGCAACCTAAATGTCCGTTGACAGACAAATGGAAAAAGAATTTGTGATACATACATACAATGGAATATATTGTTGTTGTTTAGTTGTTAAGTCATGTCTGATTCTTTGCAACCCATGGACTGTAGCCCTCCAGATTCCTCTGTCCATGGGACTTCCCTGGCAAGAACGCTGGAGTGGACTGTCATTTCCCTCTCCAGGAGCTCTTTCAAACCTGAGGCTCCTACACTGGTAGGTAGATTTGTTACCAAGCCATCATGGAAGCCCACGATGGAATACAATTCAGCCATAAAAAGGAATAAAATTGAGTCATTTGTAGTGATGTAGATGAACCTAGAGTCTGCCAAACAGAGTGAAGTAAGTCAGAAAGAGAAGAACAAGCATTGTACCTTAATGCATATATACAGAATCTAGAAAAATGGTACTGACGGGACCTATTTGCAGGGAAGAAATGGAGACAGAGACATAGAGAACAAACTTGTGGACACAGTCAGGGAAGGAAAAGATGGGATGAACTGAGAGAGTAGCATTGATATATACACACTACAATGTGTACAACAGATAGCTAGTGGGAAACTGTCCTAACACAGGGAGCTCAGCTGGGTGCTCTGTGATGACCTAGATGGGTAGCAAGGAGGGGTGGGAGGGAGGTTCAGCGGGGAGGGGATATATGTGTACTTACAGCCAATTCACGCTCTTGTACAGTAGAAACTTACACACTGTTAAAGCAGTCATCCTCCAATTCAAATTTTAAAAACTGACGAGGACAACATTTAAAAGAAAATTACAGGTCAGTTTCATGAATGAACAGAGACGCCAACTCCCTAAATATCAGCAAATAGACACCAACTGAGAGCTTGAAAAAATAACCCTAACAATTCTTTTATTAAGTACTTTATCAAGAGATTATTCTAGAAAAGGAAAAAGATAATTTAATACCAGAAGATCTATATATTTATTTCAACACAGCAATGGAGTAAAGAAGAGCCATAAAGAAGGCTGAGCACTGAAGAATTGATGCTTTTGAACTGTGGTGCTGGAGAAGACTCTTTAGAGTCCCTTGAACTGCAAGGAGATCAAACCAGTCAATCCAAAAGGAAATCAACCTTGAATATTCACCAGAGGGACTGATGCTGAAGCTGAAGCTCCAATACCTTGGCTACCTGATGCGAACTGCTGATTCATTGGAAAAGACCTTAATGCTAGGAAATATTGAAGGCAAAAGGAGAAGAGGGCAGCAGAGGATGAGATGGCTAGAGAGCATCACCAACTCAATAGATGTGAATTTGAGCAAACTCCAGGAGACAGTGAAGGACAGGTAAGCCTAGCATGCTGTAGCCCATGGGGTTGCAAAAAGTTGGACATGACTTAGTGACTGAGAACAAGAAGAAAATACATCTCAAAACACACAGGATAAACATTTGATAAAGTTCAACATTCAATTCTAATTTCTTTCTAAAAATAAAAAATAAAACAAGGATAAAACAGAACTTACTTAACTTTTTGAAGGCTATGTATTAATGCCCTAAAGCAAACATAATTAATGAAAAAAATTTGATGCTTCCTTTTCAGGTCAATAACAAGATAAAAATGTACAACCACAGATACTGTTCAACATAGTATAGGATATTCGAGCCAATGTAATTAGACATGAAAAAGAAATAATAAGCAAAACCACAATTTATTAAAAAAAAAAAAAGCCAGTGATATAGGATAGACAAAGACCAGTGTAATAAAATTAAAAGCCCAGAAACAAACTCATTTGTATATGAAACTTGGTGTGTGACAGAGGGTATCTTAAAAAAGTCAGCAGAAAAGGATAAATTATTTAGCATACAGTGATGGAAAATTTGTACACCCTATGAAAAATATTAAGTTGAATCCTTACCTCACATAATCTCCAGATGTGGACTCCAGATGTAATAATACTAAAAACCAAAATGTAAAAAGCAAAACTAAAATATAAAGCTAATAAAAGGTTATACAGGAGAATGTCTTCATCATCTTGATGTAGAGAATAATTTCTTACACAATATTCTCAAAAACAAACCTTAAGGAGGAAAAGTGACAGATGTTACAATAATAAAATCAAAGGTCTCCATTTAAAGAAAGTCACCACAAAGTCAGCAGGTGGGTAACAGATTGGGAGTAAATAACTGAAATGAAAATCATTGGGATAAAAAAAAAAATTCCACCGAAAAGTGGACAACAGATATAAATAGGCAAGTTACAAAAGAAGCCAGACAGCAATACATACACATGAAGACATACTCAAACCCACTTGTATTCAAAAGAATACAAATTAAATAAGGAAATACTATTTTATACACATAAAAATGGCAAAATTATAAATCCATATGATGCAAATTATTGACAAAGGCCTAAGGAAATGGTCACTCTGTATTTCTGGTCACAATTAAAACTGCTGCAGTCATTATGGAGAAAATACCACCAGTGCTTAGAGAAATTAGGTACAGAGCTATCCAATAACCCTGAACTCCTACTCCTGGCTCTATACTGCAGAGAAACCCCTGCCCAGGCACACATACCAAGATATTCATGGCAGTATTGGTTGCGGTACCAATAAGGAAAATGAAAAATGTGCATATAAAGAATTACTTTAAAAAGTGAGATTATTATAGCCTCATGAACAGCTTCCCAAGTGGCACTAGTGGTAAAGAACCAGCCTGCCAATGCAGGAGATGTAAGAGACACAGGTTTGATCCCTGGTTTGGGAAGACCCCCGAAGGAGGGCAACCCACTCCAGTATTCTTGCCTGGAGAATCCCCGTGAACAGAGTCCATAGGATCACACAGAGTCAGACACAGTCCATAAGGTACAGTCCATAGGGTCACACAGAGTCGGACACAGCGACTTAGAACACACACACACATGCACATAGCCTCATAAACAGAGTATGGCATTTAAAAAAAAAAATGAGCACTGTATCATAATGCCATCTATATCGAGTTAAACACATACATATAATATCATGTGCATTAAGAAAAAAAAAGGTAGAATGGAGAAACAGAGAGTCAATAAAACATGGATGAGAGGAGATAAATGGAAGCAGAAATGGGGAAACTAATATGTAAAACAAGAGGGCTTTTGCATAGACCAATAATAATGTGCTGTGTGAATTAACTGAAAGGTGGAATTCAGTGACTGGATTGGGTGGAATTTAATTCAATTCAGTAAATGTGGGACCCAAAAAGGAAAGTAAAAAAATTTTTTATAAAATCTGAGGGAAAAAAACAGATCTGATAAGCCTTTAAATGTATATAGTTACAACCTTTTAAAAATTCATTACTATTGGTCTTGAACTAGCAATTTTGGTAACTCTGCCACTAAGAGTAAACACTGCCACTAGAATAAACAAAAGAATAAAAAGAATTAAATTTAATTTAAAAAAACTAAGTGGCCAGTCATTCAAATAAAGAGTAATGTGTTCCTATGAGTTACTACCGCTATCTTCCTATTAAGCTCTATGTTATATTCAAAACACTATCACTTTACAACAAATAGAGGTTCAATTAATAAGACTCTCACACTGTAATCCCTAATCAATTCCTCATGCTATATCCATTTTGCTTTATGAAAACATGTATGTATCATGAGTAGCCCCTGAACTCCAGCCTTCTGGGGTCACATTTTCTTTAAGGTCTAAAGAAAGGAGGGACGTTCCTGGCCGTCCAGTGGTTAAGACTCTGCGCTCCCAATGCAGGGAACATGGGTTTGATCCCTGGTTGGGGAACTAAGATCCCACAGGCTGCCCAGCATGGCCAAATAAAAAAAAAAAGAATGGAATTCAAGCCTCTTCTTCTGTGACAGGAAACTGAAGTTCTCCTGAATGTTTGAGGATTCCCACGAGAGGCTTCTGCTTTGGCTGCTGTCACTTGTCACATTTCACTGGTGACTACTGTTCTGTAGCTGCTCCTTGAGAACCAATGGCCAGCTTTACCTTCTCACTTCTCTCAGCTAACTAATGCTGATGCTACACAGGTAGGAATTTAACAGATTTCACTGCAAGTATAAATTATAACACACAAAAAGAAAACCTAAAATTATAAACTCGCCATCACAGCTCCTACAGTTCATCAGCCCAGGGAGCTCCCTTTGGCCATATTTTTTTTCCTTCATAGTCTCCTGGAATATCTGTTCAGCTCTGAATCCTTTCTACTGTCTTCAACTTCAGACACAAGGAGACTACCAGGGTAAAAAAAAAAAAAAAATTATTTGACTTCAGAATAACTCTCTGAATTCCTCCCCCTTTCTCCAGAAGGTAGAGGTTCATCTTCTTCCTCCTGGAATGTGGGCTGCACTTAGCAACTAGCTTCAAAGAATTTTGAATACGGAAAGAGAAACAGTTAAAAAAAAAATCAAACCTAAGTCTCAACCACCCATTAGACACAGCTGCAAATCAGACACACATTTGCTATATGATACTTAAGAAATCATTGTTAAAATTTTAGGTATAGTAATATCATGGTTACCATTTTGATTTTTTAAGAGTCCTTACAGAGCTACGTATCAAAATATTTACAGAAGAAATGACATGCTGTCTGGGGACTACTACAGAATAATCTGTGAGGGAAGAGACCAGATGGGGGTGCAGATGACATAAGAGCACAGTGACCTGTTCAAGCTGCATGAAAGCCTATGGGGGTTCATTATACTAGTCTTTTAACGTGGACATATGTCTTCAATTTTCTATAAAAAATTTAAATAAATTCCTGCTGAGATGTACCCTCCCTCAATGAGAACCATTTACATTATTAAATGTTAATCACTTTGTATTTCTATTTGACTTATTTGTATTCTGACTACTTTACCCACATTATTAAAATAAATAAGAATATTATAATTATACAACCAAAGAGGCATTTTGATGATCTTTATAAAGCAGAAAGAAAGAGAGTGCTAAGTCATGTCCGACCCTTGCGAGCCCATGAACTGAGGAGCCTCAGGAGCCTGAGGAGCCCGCCAGGCTCCTTTGTCCATGGAATTCTCCAGGCAAGAGTACTGGAGTGGGTTGCCATTTCCTTCTCCAGGGGAGCTTCCCGACTCAGGAATTGAACCCAGGTCTCCCACATTCCCATGTAGCTCAGTCGGTAAAGAATCTGCCTGCAGTGCAGGAGACCCGGGTTCGATTCCTGGGTTGGGAAGATCCCCTGGAGATGAAAATGGCAACCCACTCCAGTACGCTTGCCTGCAAAATCTCATGGACAGAGGAGCCTGGTGGGCTGCAGTCCATGGGGTCGCAAAGAGTAGGGCATGACTGAGCGACTAACATGCTCCCGCATTGCAGGCAGATGCTTTACCGACTAAGCTACACAGGAAGCTTACTAAAGCAGAAGTCTGTTCAAAGATGATTTGCTGTCACCTCTGACACAATCTGCTACCAACTTTAAACATTTATGGCAGGAGACATACACTTTAAAGTCTGCCTCGCTGAGCGGCCTGCTACATTTATTAATAAATACAAAGGAAAAGGACAGGCATCACTACACTAACAGTGGTCTTCCTTTACAGTGTGGCTATTTTGTATAGCATTCACTTGTTATTGTATAATCAGGAAAAAAAAAAAAAACTGTCATATAGAACAAAACAAAAAAATACAGACGAAACAAAAAAGAAAGATTGTGCAAAAGATGATGAGAAAGGAAGCCTAGAAAAAGCAGACCAGTGACTCCCAAATTAAACATAAGTCCAGTCTTATTCTAAAAAGTGTTCATTGTGAAGCAAAGATGTTGCTTTATCAAGCCTCGGTTGAACCCATGGAGAACATTCCTTGATACTTTCTTGAGCCTATTCTAAATTTACTGAGTAGGTTTCTCCTTACATACTTATTTTCCCAGTGCCTCAATGCTGGAAAAAGGGCTGCCCAATACAACACACATTAATATGGCATTTTAGTCATTAGACAAGGAAACCACATGTAAATGGATCAGCATTTAGAATCACACAACCGTCCCATGTGTGTTTGCTGGGAATAAGTCCCTCCTTAAGGCGCTGGTTTACTGCTGACTACTGATGACATCAAGTTTCTGGGCCAAGAACATGGAACCTAAAACTTGGGCACCCAACTGAGATCCTTTTCCAGACTCTCTGAGTTGATCAGCTGACCATCATTTCTAGTGACACCCACCTCTCATTCATGATCACCCTCTTTTAATCTACAATAAGGATGTGAGGTAAAAATCTTATTCATTCACTCAGCACTTACTAGAGCCCTATTAAGAAGAGCCTAGAATGCCCCATCTCCCTTAGCTCTCTAAGCTCCATTGACATTGACTTGCAAAGACAAATCCAAGAATACACCAAGTTCTCTGCCACCTTAAGGCCATAGTCTTGTGTGCCTCCTACAGCCTCCTTCCTCTCCTTCTGGACTAAAGTGTTACCTGAAAAAGGCAACCTGCACTAGCCATTCTAATTAAAGTAGCCCTTTCTCTTCCTCAGCCCCACCACCACTTGTCTTCACCTCAGCACCTTCTCATTTAATAGCACGATAATTTTTTTCTTATGTATTATCTGTCTTGCTCTCTAGAACATAAACTCTATGAAGCCAGGGTTATGTCCAAGTCCTCACTGGACCCTCAATTTGTAAAACAATACACAGCACAAATCAGAATCTCCAGTAAGTATGTACTGAAATAATAAGTGAAAAATAAAATCTTATTCATAAAATTATTTTCTCAAGATTAACTAAACAGTACCTAATTTCTCCAGATATCTGGACATATGCCATCACATTTAAGCACTTTGTCTTCAGAGAAGAAATTCCCAAGGCAATGACCATCCCCCCATATAATTTTAGAACCGTTTTATCAAGGGGCTGTAATACTCCATTCCCACGGGCCTTTTCAGGAACTCAAGTGTTTAAAAGTCTTTGTCATGTTTTTCTCAAAAGCAGTGTTCACCTCCGGAACACTTCCCTATTACATATTCTTCAAACCTAAACTAGCTTTAGGACTAAATTCAGATGAAATCACTTGAAGAATTTCCAGAGTTTCTGTATCTGAAACTCAAAGAACTTTCAGACTCATACCTGGTGCCTTCCCACTGCCCACCCATCCTCAGGAAACCAGTGTTCGAACATCAAAGACTTTACAGTTAAAGGTCACACAAAAACAAGTTCAAAACGTCAAAACTGGAAAAACAAAAGTTTCAAATGACCAAGGAATTCGCAGCATTCCTAGAATTACTTGGAAGGGCTATACAAGGCCAACATCAGTGTAAAACACAGGAACAAATCATCTTCCTTTGATGCTCTGATCATGAGCACACCACAATTTTATCCCAACTAAACCACCGTGAGCTGCTTGTGTAGCTTCCAAGTCTTTTCATTTAATAACTTGCAAAAAAGAATAATTTGGGTTATACAGAATGTAACTTCTCTCTTTTCTGCTCCTCCAGGTGAGTGTTCTGTCTAAAAGTCCCAGGCCTACACACACCAGTGATTCTCAAACTCCAGTGTGAACACTGGCCCAGGATGAAGTATGTTTTAATCAATCTAAAGCACAATAAAAAAAAATAACGACACGATTGGATTTTTCACAAAGTTAAATACATTCAAGTGCCTGTCCTTTATTTTGAAATTAAGTTTTTTGTATGTTTTTAGATGTCTTTTACGAAATGATGTTGCAAAGAGATGGTATTTTTAATGTCCTTATTTGGCAAAATAAAAGCTGGCAATCTCTATAGAATATCCAAATAACTGGAAGTTTTTACTGTGTGTAAAACCTGAAGTTACGAAAACAAATACTGGTCATCTGAGGACAAGGATCTGTTCCTGGTGCATGTGAAGTCAACCCCCACATTTCTGGAAGTTTGTATTTATCATAACTCATTCCAACAGGAGCAATGTTTACTCCTATCCCACTCGAGGGAGGGCTAGGAATTTTCCTCAGCATTCCTTACATCTGTCCTATTTTTCAGTTCTTCTAAAATTGCTTTCTGAAAAAAAAATAATAAAATTCCTTTCTGCTAGTTGTTAAACGTGAACAAAAAAAATGACTGGGCTATCATGCCAACCTATCTCACAGAAGACTGTAAGAGAGTAAGAAGGCAGAGGGACATAACAAGGTACTTTAGAACCCCTAGGATGGTACGATGAGAGTGTGTATAAGAAAAATGATTTGGACAGAGAGAACACAACCAAGACAAGTGAAAATATAAAACGATACACAGCCTCTAGTCATGAATTCCATTGCTCCGTTTGAATTGTGAGCTGGTGAGATGGAATGCAAAGTGGAAAAAGTTTTTCCACAAAAACAAAATGGGATTGGGTTCCAGGACAGCCTAGATTGGCCATTAACCTAGATTAACCAACAAGTACACTTAACTTGGAATTCAGAAACCTCTCTCCCACCCAACTCATGTGGCTAAATTTGGGGAGAAGAAGGAAGCAGCTAGACACTGCTACAGGATATTAATTTGTTAAATTTACTTTGTCTGTAAACAAAGCCAGCAATTCCTCCTACCACTCTGATGCTGACCTAACAGAAAACATCCTAAACTGCCCACTTCCTGCTATTCCAAATCAAGGAAACAAAGGGAAGTTACTCCTCCCAAGGGAACATGCAAGGGTCCCAGATTCAGTTCCTGCAAGTTGGCTCCCATTTTGAAAATGAGTCATGGTCAGTTATGCATCTTTTTTTGTGGCAAAACATACATTACATAAAATGTACCATTTTTTGCCATTTTTAAGTGCACAGTTACGTGGTATTAAGTACATTCATGCTGTGCAACCCAAATTCTGCAACTTATATGGGCCCCCTCAAGGATTCCACAGACTGTGTGTTTTCATTTGCACAAGAATATATTTTTGCTCCACACTCCCCAATCTTCCCATTTTCTAGTGCTCGTTCATAACCTGAGACTGTTTTCGAACCTTGAAGTGAAGTCGCTCAGTTGTGTCTGACTCTTTGCGACCCCATGGACACCAGGCTCCTCTGTCCATGGGACTTTCTAGGCATGAGTACTGAAGTGGGTTGCCATTCCCTTCTCTAGGGAATCTTCCCAACCCAGGAATCGAACCCAGGTCTCCCACATTGTAGACAGACGCTTTACCGTCTGAGCCACCACGGAAGACTACCAGTGAATACCACTGTAACTCAGGTGCCAAATTAAACTTATTAAATCATCTTGAAGACCAAGTTAAGTTTCAGGTCCTAAGCATTCAACTTGGCAAGTCAGTTATGAAAGCAACTATTGCATCTGTTTGTATTCTAGTGGAATGAAAACTTTTAATCCCTTCTTTTCTGCAGACTTTTTAACATGTATATTAACAACTTAGATATTGCTGAAACATAGAAATGATACATTTAAGGTGTACAACTTAATGATTTCATATATATATACACATATGTATGTGTGTGTGTAAATATAGTGCGTAACACACGTGTGTGTAAATATAGTGAAAGAAATCACCACCAGGCTAACATATCAATCACCCCTATATAGTTGGTCTTCCGACCAATCTTGCTGATTTAAGGTCTCTTCTCCTAGTGTATTCCAAGTATGTCTTTACCCAATAGAAAATACTCAACCAGGGAGGAACTCTTCATTTACATCACCACGGTCACTATGGTTTTATCAGGAACCACATAAGGGAGGGTCAAAAGGGAAAAAGAAAAAAAAAAGAACCACATAAAATTAAAAATACTTTGCTGGAACAACTAAAATTCAATTAATTTTCACCATCTCACAGCATCTGTCAATAGATACAAAGCATAACAGCTTTTGCTTCATCAATTGATACAAAAGATAATAGCTTTTACATCAATCTGCTACATACAGCTTACCCTTGCAACAAGCAACTTTCCACTATCCTTGCTACTTATTAATTTTTCAAGACAGGCATTTGAGTGTACCTAGTACTTTCACACACTATCACAAGGCAATCAATATGCCGAAATGTATTTAATGACAAAATTGCACTTGACCACTATAACTACTCATTTTTTTAAAGGCTTACACATGTAAGAACACCAGTTGTGCCAAAGGAAACTATCAATTTCTTCCATGAACTTGTCAGCTGGCTTATTAATAAAGGGATACATTATTTTTTAAATGAGAAAACACAGGGATCTCAAGTTCCATTCTTGTCTCCTATAGCTAAGCTGCACCAGAAAAGGGGGTCTCTTTTGCCCACACATTCAGTACAATGGCCAGATTACCATGAGCCCTCAAGAAGTACTGACTGGAGACTATCTTCATCGTACTGATTCATTTACCTCCCAAGTTTAATGCAGGGGAAGCATACCTGGATGATCCTAAGAATACAGCTTTTAGGATAATTATAGCACACACAGAAGAAACCCCAAATGAAGAGCCCCAGGAGCTCTGGAGTGGCGAGCTCTGCTAAACAAACATACTGATCATTTTTAAGGCTGGTTATATTTAAGATAATTTGCACTGCAGTTCATTTCACAGAAATTACTTCCTAGCTTCAGGAATCCCTTGTGAAATCAGTTACCAGCACTACAAATTTAAATTTCTTATATTTAAGCAGACTAATAAATAATGAACTAATCACTGAACCATCATGTCTTCACACAGACCTGTATCGAACCAAACTTGCTTATCTCACAGGCTGCCAATTATTTTACAAAAAATTAACACATGCTCCATTAGGAAATAAGAGAGTTCTGTTATAGAATTAAGATACAGAGCAGAGGATTAAATTAGGAAGCTGGCCATTCATGTGACAGAAGATTTAAAATGAATAGTAGGAGTTAAAAGAGTCTCAAGAAAACTAAATGGTAGGGCTCAGTTAACCTGATGAAGAAACAGGCCAGCTTGGTGGGAGAAACCCACTGCATTAAGAGTAGTATCTGCTTCCCCTGAACCTTCTCAAGCCTAGAGGTTTCATACCTATTCTTGCATTAAAATGTATAACATTCCTCACAGCCAAGTAAAGACACAGACCATCGTGTCAAATTTTAGTTAGAAGTGCTAGGCCGGGTCAAGGTCACCCTGTTAGTGAGGTCTGAGCACACTCTTCAGCATCACGGTCCTGGGCATTAAGTGAACACCGACTTAAGATAAAGCCCCCGCCACCACAGCTACGGCTCAGAGCAGCCTTCCCAGAGATCCTGGCCTGAGTCAATCCATCACCATCACAATCAGCCGTCGGGGCAAAGTGCCCGCTGTGGACCAAGCGCTGAGCTCAAAACCATGGGTAGTATGTAGTTTAATCTCGACAATTCTTTGAGTTAGGTACTGTCACTCTCACTAATGAGGCTTAGAAAACTTGCTAAACTCACTCAGTGTGTTACACAGCTTAAATATGAACCCAGAATTTGATTCAAGTGCCCAGTTCTTAACTACTACACAATTCTGTCTTCCCATCCACTGAAGGTGATACCTAAGCCACTCTGAGAAATGGAAAGAGCACTGGTCAGAAAAGTCAACAGATTTTAATGTTTCCATGAACTCACACTTGCAATGTTTGTCAATCCGAGTCTTCATTTCCTCATCTAGAAAAAGTTCCACTAAAGCCTCTCTCCACTCATAGGTTGTTGTATAAGGTAAAATAACTTAGTGAAATTATGAGATAATTAATTCCAGTTGATAGTCCTGTAACTCTCTGTAACTCCCACATGAGGATCACACCTCTATGTTCATATAAAGGCCATGTAATTGAGATAGGATGAAGTCTAAGATCACCACAAAAGGCTTCTAGTCCACTGTCCTCTAGGAGAGGTGGGGTACCTGTAGGCCCTTCCCAATTCTGATTCCTTCTTTCATGGGGCATCAGTCTGAAGGAGATTTGTTGTACAGACAGATGACTTTAATGTGCCCTCTGACTGAGGACTCACCTTACTACTGAACTCTAAAACACACAAACTTAGGAGTTAAGATATTCAATCCGAAATCCTTCCTCAAATATTTACTGACCATTATACCTAGGGCAGCCAGTTATTTACATTCTACAAACTTAGCTGCCTTGCACATAGTATCTATTTAGTAACCCTTGAATAAAGAGTAGCTATTCCAGAGCTCTGTTAGTTCTGTAACTATTACTAATCATGAGCCCAATTTGCTTCTCTGAATCTATCTCCAATTTTTCTATTATTAACTTGTAAAGCGAGACAAAGTAAGTTCACTTCCTACTGAACAGAAGTGAAACTTAGTTCACTCCTAATGGCACTATGAGAATGTAAACATTAGGCACACCACCTAAAAAAGGAAAAAAAAAAAACAAAAAACCACACCATTTTCCAATCAAAATACTAAAGAATCGATAGTACAAAAAGGATTGCATTTCAATAGAACTAGCTTTATTATTTTTTTTTTTAAACAAAAGAAATGTCTAAAAGCAAATACAGGTATGTACCAAGGGGTGGACGTGACCTGGTACTTACAAAGGAGTTGCTGTGTCATAAATGAAAACAGCATGTTAGGAGAAAAATAATTTTCAGGTGCTGTCTGCTTGAAAAATCTGGAGATGCAAGTTAACTGAAGGAAGGTGATTGGCCAAGCAAACAGCGTGAGCCCAGGGAAAAAGAAAAAAACCACCAGAAGTTGCTTCCAGAGAACTACGTGGTGGCAGCGTGAGAACTGGCATCAACTCACAGTCTTCTCATTTTCCCCATTTTCTATAATTTTCCTCTTCTTCTCATCTGTTTTTTTCTTGAAGATGTTATTTCGGTAAAACTGAAGTTCTTTGATGCTTTCGCTAATGTCATCAAGTGCCCTACAAGCAAACACACCACGCTGAGTTGAAATGTCCAAAAGTCAGAGGAGATGATCACCATTCTTCAAAGGTGTAACTTTTTATAAATAACTTAAGAACAATCAGTACTACTGTGAACATAACGATCTGATATCAACAAGAAGTGGAACGCTTCAGTGAAACAAATCTAAGTGCTTGTTTTTTTAAAAAAAAACTGTTTGATTTCAGAAAAAGATGTCTAAAATTTAACAGATAAAGGTTTCCCAAACTACTCCATAAGACAGTGAAGTGTTCTGCCGGGGGCCAGGGGTGGGGGGGTAGTTCCAGGGTCAAATAATTTAGGGGAAACTAGATTAAACAATTCCTCTTTTGAAGTTTTTTGTAAAGTATTTAATGTACTGACATGTACTTGGAATTCCCCAGAGGAGGCTGTACGGTAGACATGATATTTCTAAAACTTAGATCGACCACACTTGGGGGATTCCCAGCACATGGCACACAGTTTGGGAGACACTGCAATACTTAATGACGTCCTGCACAAAACAGATTCACATACTCAAGCATAACTGGTGACTCAGCCATCATAATAAACACCCATGAGCAGACAGCACCTAACCACAGAGGGCCTCCCTCCTCTCGAGGTGATCTGCGCTATCATTAGGGGCCGCCTGCCTCCTTCTAACACCCTTCTTTCTTCTCTAACATGCTGTTTCTCATGTGTTGCAGTCTGAGAAATCAGGTACCCAAGATTATTAGAACAGCGGGCAAGTAAATCAATTTGCTCTCAAGATGGGCCAAGGGCCACTCCTAGAGATCAAACTGCACAAACTTTAGTGCGAGAATTTTATGAGTTACTTTCGTGATTAGGGCAACAGTTTTGCTTTCTTTCCAGGTCTTAGGTATGTGGTGGAGAGCTGAAGCTGTCAAAAACACAGCCTCTGGTTAAATCACGGGACACCACATCTTAGCCACAGTAATGAAATTTAAAAAGAGCTGAAAACCCAAAGTCCTTCTGTAGCCCACTTTGTGGCCAAACCTGGCCCACTTGATGTGAGGCTGTGACTGGTTATGCCACATGGTGTGAATATCTGTACCTTTCCCTGTAGAAGCAGCCACGTGTTTGAAGATGAGTGCTTCCCCAGAACTCGTTAGGGCTATTACTCCCCTTCTAAAGCCTGAAAAAGTCTGAAATCCAAAACACCTTGAGACCCAGCTGCTCCGCATGAGGTATTCCAGACCTGTATTATTGTGCTGCAGTCCATGAAAGCCCAATAAAAAAAACACATCAGAATGCCAGGCTCTTTAGAACAAGGACTCGGTCTTCCTGTTTGGCTAGAAGTGTGCCTGGCACACAGTAGGGACTCAGTATATCGAGGAAACAAACGCTGCCCTTAGAAGCCAGCTGCTGCATCTCCCATCACGTCTTATGTCCTTCCTGAAAGGCCACAATGCCAACAAGTAAAACAGGACTCTAGATACACAAGATCTTTAAATTCCCTGTGTACTTGGGTCTAAGGTTGCAGACACAAAAAGAAAAGAATCTGAAAAACTAAGAAGTGTCGAAATCAGGCTAACAGCCTTGTACAACTGTACACAAAGTGCTCAAATTTTAAATAGTTACAAGCCCATATGCTTGCTGGGAAGAAAATTAATAGTGCTCACTACTAGAAAAATTACACCATTTCACATACGTTCCAGACTGTTATCCACAAGTTTCAAAGCAATAATAAAGATGTGAGATCATACATTATCTCATAAGGGAATGTTAGAAAACTGACCAGAATTCCTGATAATCTTAGCAAAAGAAAGTTATCTCTATGTAGTTGTCCTTTACTTTTTCCCCAAGGGATAAGTGACATTATTTCAAACAGTCAGGAATTCAGGGGTTATGTATGTGTCAGATGGCCAAACACTTAAAAGGACCCAAACTTACCTGTGAGAAGCAGCCTTCTTTGGTGCAAATTCGTATTCTTCAGGATACCAGCGTCTATACACAGCAAAAATGCAACTCTCAAAGGAAACTGTCTCAAATGCACTGAATAATTACATCCTTCAAGTGATGTAATAACACTGAAAAAGGCCTTTGGGTTGTGACTATGGAGTTGCCACCTTGTCTGGGACTCCATCTCCCTCCTTTACCTCTCTTCATTCTATAGGTTCTTTTCAGGCAAGATCACTATGTAAGATTCCCAAACTGTGCACTCCAGCCCTGCCCTCTCCCTTGCTTCTGTCATGGGTATCCAGGACAACTTCACCTAAAATCCACCAGACATCTCCAACCCCCTACACACAGGGTCACTCACCATCCTCCACACCTCCCTTGCCCCAGCAGCCAAATCTACTCTTCCTCTTATGTTCCCCTTTGTCTTTGAACAGTTCCATCAGCCACCAAGCTGCCCAAACTAGAAACACTTTATACCTCCTCCCTGTCTTCACGCCCCCATTCCAGCACTCAAGGCCCTGCTACTGACCTTCTCAAACACGTTACATCCACACGACTTCTGCCACCCACTGCCACTAGCTCTTCTCTCCAAGATGGTGCAAGTCTTTCTCCCTCTATTCTTACCACATTCTAATCAGAATTATCTCATCGTATCACCCTTACCTTCCTGTTCCCCTATATCTTCGTACCTCTGCCCATTCTCTAGAATGCTCTCTCCTCACCTTAAACATCTGGAAAATGTCCACTCTTCTTTAAATCTCAATTGAAAGCCATTTTCTACATGAAGTTTCCACTAACTCCCCACCCTCCCCACTCCTGCAGTTGGGTGCTCCTTCTCTTATGCCTGCAAAATTCTACGCACACTTTCCCCTGACCAACATCATCACACAGTACACACCCCAGGTGGATTTTTTTTTTTTTAAACATATCTGTCAGTTCACTAGACTCTAAGCATTTAAGGGCTTTTCGCCTATATGTTCCCAGCACATTAGCCAATATGCAGCACAGAGATGGGTATTCAATAAATTCTCTGGATTAATGAAATTTATATGGAAGATTTTTGATATTCTTTCCCCAGGGCTCACCAGTTCAAGCAAGAATAGGATGAGGAAGTTATACACCCACTTGGCCCCCTCAGTTTTACAGCTCTATTCAATTACTCTGTACAAATTCTCAAGGAAAACATGCTAAATGAGGCAACTGAATGGATCCTAAATATAGCCCTTACCTGCACAGCTCTTTAACAGTGCTCACATCAATTATCCTATAGTGAAGATGTTTCATGAACTGGGGCATGTATTTGTCAAGAAACTTCTTATCTGCATGAACTGAATTTCCTAGAAAGACACGAAGCATACCACATCTGTGTATTTCTAGTGGTACACAAGAGGACATAAAAATTCATAGACTGTATTTAACTGGAGATGATTTTTTTTTATAAATTCAAACAATTTGTAAAAGCATCTCAAAACTTCTAAATTAGGTTTGAGTGTATCTGATTAGATTACAAGTGCAGATTTCAGCATGTTTAGTCAGTTTAGCTCATAATAAATTTGTAAATGGCACTCTAGACAAAAGGATGAATCTATCATTCCACTTAAAGTAATGCTCAAATCTGTTACTTTTTAAGCTAATACCAGATGTGCAAATTTTCTCCCAGTATCATAAAATCCACACCACTAACACTAAAAATTTAACTGAATCATATAAGTAGATAAGCCTTTATTCAAATTTCAGTTTTAAGCATATCCACATTCATGTTTTCACACAGCAATTTATATTTTAAAAAACACTAAATTTTTAGTCAGAACTTTGAAATAGACTGCACTGGCTAGGGAGAAATTTTATACAATACATGCTCTAGTACTTAAGGTCAAAATTTTTTATGAAAATACTTAAGAAAAGTGTTAGTAACTATACCAGTTTACATTTACAAATACACGACCACTGGACATTAACCTCCCTTTGACAATGACAGTTGTTTCGAAATACTAGCAGAACTGGCCTATTTCTTTAAAAAGTCAGTGTCACAAGGGGAAAAGACAGGTACATGTTTTTGATTAAGAGACTAAAGAGACAGAATAACCAAATGAAATGCATGAGTCTTGACTAAATCCTGGCTAAAAAACAGACATTTTAGATATGGCCTCGATATCAGACTATGTTACTGAATTATTTTTAATCATCTTAAATGTGACAAGGATCCTGTGGTTACTTAAATGTAACAATGATCTTTTGGTCCTTATTCTTAGGAAATTCTGGGTGAATTATTTAGGAATTAAGTGTCATGATGCTTGCAATTTACTTTCACAGGTCCACAAAAATCAGACAGATAAATATGGCACAAAATTAACAACTACTATATCCAACTTTCCTGTATATTTAAAATCTTCCCATAATAAAAATAAGTGGGAAAATGTTATTGAGCTAATCTGGGTATCCCAGAGCTCATGTCAGGTTTCAGGCCATTTTCCCTGATATTCATGTATAAATTATACAAGGAAATTTGAGCACAAAAGTAAGAGGCATAATCCAAATCGGGGTAAGTGGAAGACATGACGGTCTGGGTGGAGCTTTCTGGAACCACAGTCTCTTGAACCGCTACAATGGAAGACTACCCACAAGGCAGACACAGGACTGGATTTTACCTGCAAGTGGACAGAGCCCTGGAGGAGTCTGCTGTCGTACAAAGGAGAGAAATTCATACTCTGCCTGCTGCAGCGTCATTGTACTCTCCTTCACTGCTTTGGTTAGACCAGACTGCAAGAGAGAATCCCCAGCCCCACAAAGACACATGAAGTCAGTTTTCAAAGGCATCCAGATATGAAATTCCACTTCTAAAGAGGGCAAACATAATCAGAGTTGGACCATTTACAGACCTCAAGTTCAAACTGAAACTGCCATCTTTGCAGTGATTTTTTTTTTTTTTTTTTTAAAGAATCCAACTCAAATAAGTTATGTTCCTGACGGTTAACAGCACTTCCCCATGGTCAGAAAACATGGTGCTCAAGGTCCAAGGATAGAACCTCTGGGAAGAAACACCTAGTGAGAGGAGAGCAGGGGTCTCCTTTCTCTGAAAGTTGATGTCTAACCTTATCCAAAAGACTGACTTGAGCAACATTGGATAACCCGCAATGCACTTGTGATAGACTGAATGCAGGAGAGGTGAAATAGAGGACATTCAGGGGAAGATGGTCTCGAGCGATCCCAAAGATGAAAAGTGAACAAGCAAGCAGTGTCCCAGGCTTGCCAAGCAATCTTCGTCTATCCCTTTTAAAAGTACCATCCAACAAGGGTCTAGGACTCAGATGTGGGGGCAACAAGTTTGCTACTGATCCCCAAAGCGGCAGTCCTACCATGTGGTAATGTTACCTTCCCGTGATGCTCCTTACACCAGTCTGACATGCTGTCCAGTAACTCATCTGGCTGTTTTATGATCAGGTTAGGACCCTGTGGATAGGAAAAGCTGTTAGTCATCCAGAATCACTGGGGATACACTTGGTTTCGGAGTTCAAGCTGCTCTAAGAAGTAAATATATATACCAGAGAAAGGAAAAAAGATGAGGGCGCTTTGATAACTCTAAAAGTGGTCCTCATTCACTCCAGCATTGTTTATGACAATAAAAAAAATAACCAATGCACATGTACACAACTGAAAACTGAAATGCCTATTAATGCCTGTTATACAGAGTAAGGTAAATCAGAAAGAGAAAATGCAAATATTGTATGTTAATGCATACATATGGGATCTAGAAAAATGGTAGTGATGAATCTACTAGCAGGGCAGGAATAGAGACACAGACATAGAGAACAGACCTCTGGACACAACAGTTAAGGTGAGGGTGGGATGAATCCAGAGTAGTAGCACTGAAAAACCGTTACCATGTGTAAAGCAGATAGCTAGTGGGCAGTGCTGAATGACAAAGGGAGCTCGATCTGGTGCTCGGCTCAGCCTACAGGGGTGGGGTGGGGTGGGGCAGGGCGTGGGGGGAGGTTCAGGAGGGAGGGCACAGATCTATACTTAGGGCTGATTAACACTGCTGTATGGCAGAGACCAACACAACATTGTAAAGCAATTAGCCTCCAATTAAAAATAATATTTTTTTCATTTATTTTTATTAGTTGGAGGCTAATTACTTTACAATATTGTAGTGGTTTTTGTCATACATTGACATGAATCAGCCATGGATTGACATGTATTCCCCATCCCGATCCCCCCTCCCATAGATAGCTATCAAGGGTTGGCAAACTATAGCCTCAGCTTCTGGCACTTTTAATTGCCAGCAAGCTAACAACGATTTTTACATTTGTAAAGGGGGCTGTAAAACACACAAACATGTGACAGAGAGGTATGTGGTATCTAAGCCTAAAACATTTAATCTTTTTTAGGGAAGGCTTGCCAACCACTGACTATAAACAGTTCCTATCTTGCCAAGTAAAAAACAAAAAGCAAATTGAAGAACAGTATATATATGCTTAAGAGTTCACTTACACTTGTTTAAAAGAAACACACACATTTGTATATGCATACAAAATACTAAAATGCTACAAAAATACAAAGACATTGGGGAGTAAGATCAGGCAAGAGAAGAATAGCTGTTGAAAAAACCAACAGCTCACAATACATATGTTTGGCATAAAGCTACACTGTTTAATTTTAACAGTATTGTCACATTTAACAGTTGAAAAAGTAATTGGAGGCATCTGAAAGATTAAAAAAAAAAGAGAGAGAGAAAAAAAAAAAATGTCCCCAGCACAGAACGGATTAAAAAAAAAAAAAAAGAAAAAAACCCTGACCCGGAAATTCTCAGCTCCAGCTAACTAAACAATCACCTGAGAGTCAGAGCTCCAGCAGAAAAGAGAAACTCACCCTGTGGCATTAAAGCAAGTCACCTCCCAGTCTCTCCTCCTGGGAGATAGAGATAACAACCCGCCCCTCCCCCTTCCCTCACAGGGATGTTACCAGGATAAAAGAAATTATAGATAGGCATATTTGAACTGAGGGGGGGGGGAAAAAGACTCTAAATCCAAGGTATTAAGGTGGTAAAAGTAGTTTGCAGTTACTGAGATGAATGGCAAGAATTTGACTAAAATAGGCCTGACAGCTACAAGGAGTTTTAGCCAAACAAGAAGACGGGTGATGGTAATCTCCATGAAGAAGCAAAAATATGTGCTCTGATAACTTCTTTTTTTTTTATTGAAGTATAGTGGATTTCCAGTGTTGTGTTAATTTCTGCTGTACGGCAGAGTGACTCAATTATACATATGTCCTTGCCCATTCTGGTTTATCTCAGGACACTGAATATAGTTCCCTGTGCTATTCAGTAGGACCTTGTTTTTTTGGTTGGTTGGTTGGTTTTTTTTTGTGGTTTTTGGTTTTTTTTTTTTTTTTTGCTGTGCTACACAACATGTGGGATCTTAGTCCCCTGACCAGGGATCGAACACACACCCCCACCACCCCACCCTGCACTGGAAGCAGGAAGTCTTAAGCACTGGAGCACCAGGGTAGTCCCCAGGACCTTGTTTTGGTAACTTTTTTTTTTTTTTAACAAAACCAAAAACCTCATATCACAAAACACAATTCTAAAAAACTATGGTGGAAAAAGCCGACATCTATCAACTTAAGGCTATATAACTTACTCTAGATCACACTGATCTACTTGCAGAAAAATGTCTGGGGTGGGATGTCTGCTCTTCTAACATAAAACGTCTTTCCCAGACTTGTATACAAAAATAAAACATTTCCCACAGAACTGACACTTCAGTGCCAACAGGCCCGTAGCAATTTTTTTTTTTTTTAAACATCCTTATCCTCATCCGACTGGGTCTATTTACAAATGCCACACTCATCTGCAGCTGTGAGACTACAGGCCCAAATTTCCTCCAGGGTACATATCAAGTAACTGGTCCATTAAACTGTCAGTATTTCACATTATATCAACAGTCTGAGGGGAAAACTCTTCTCCAGCCAAGGGTAAGTAAGGTTGGTGAATAAAGACACTTCTCTTCTCTATTCATCTCTAGAAAATTCCAAGTGACAGGAAAAAACAACCAAACCTAAAACTCAAGATTTATATAAAGTTGTGGTGTTGGGAGGGGTGGGAGTGGCTGTTTATTTGTTTAAGAAAAAAAAAAAGAGGTAGTTGCTACTATGAGAAATACAAAGTATCATGATTCTCCCATAGCTGATATACCAGAAGGTATATGTGAAGTATCCGAATGTCTGCCTCCTACTCCACAAAAGTAACAATTCATCTAAAATGGCTCCTCCTCCCTTACCTCACCAAGAAAATAAGTGGAAGTCTTACAGTTAGATCTGTGAAATGTATCCAGTGCCAGTAACACATCAATCACACCCTTCGGAAACTTATTTTAACAAACCTGTGTTAGTTAAACTTGTGTTCCTACTCTGGAGTTCCTCACTGCCTCAAATACAGCTGACAGTATGACAAAGGCCCCGAACTTCACCCTCTACCAGTCAGATGCTGTCATATACTTATTAAATGCTTTGTGAGTGTCTGAAAGGCAACCGGAAACAGGTGTGTTTTATTTGTTTTGCTTTATGTTCAGTTAAAAGCAGCACGTTAAAACGTTAACCATGCCCCTTATGTCAACAGGATAGCTCATGGCTCTGTATCAACAGAAATTCTAAAATCTTAATAATGATCTAGATGAATCACATGCCCTGGTTGAAAAGGTAGATACTGGATATATGAAGTCGAGTTAAAGCTCAGGCTATGATACAAAGAAGTCAACTTTGGCATGAGTCACCGATCCTGGCGTGACTGTAGTTGGTTGTCTTATTGGTTGGGAGCCCTTTCCTCAGACTGCCTGGTTAAACTCTTGGCTTGCCCAATAACTAGCCAGGTGGCTTTGGCAAATTACTCAACAACTCTGTACCAAAACTTCTCTTTCCATAAAATGAGTATAACAGTACTTACCTTATAGTTGCTGTAACGATCAAGAGTGAATACATGTAAAGCACTTAGAATTGTGCCTGGCAGGCACTAAAGAAGTGAAGTGAAGTCGCTCAGTCGTGTCCGACCCTTTGCAACCCCATGGACTGTAGCCTACCAGGCTCCTCCCTCCATGGGATTCTCCAGGCAAGCATACTGGAGTGAGTTGCCATTTCCTTCTCCAGGGGATCTTCCTGACTCAGGGACCGAACCCAGGTCTCCTGCACTGCAGGCAGACGCTTTAACCTCTGAGCCACCAGGGAAGCCCCCGAATTTTTGCCATAACTATTGAAAAATACTAGACTCTGAGATGGATTACTTTGGTTCTAGTACCAATCCCACCAGGACCTAAAATGTTACTTTGGACCTTAATCTATATCAGTTTTATTTTTTAAATAAAGAGATGAGGGGGGTGGGGAGAGACAATCTTTAGATTTCCAATACACTGTAAACAGTATGGCTGCATTACAAGGCATCACCTACTTCAGCCAAAATGTTGAGATCAGAGTCAGTTATCAGACAGGCCATCTCAATAATCTGGTCCTTCTCAATGTCCAATCCTGTCATCTGCAATAAAAAAAAAATATATATATATACACATATACATACATATAGCAATATATATATATATATATACACACACACACAAAAACCATCTTTATAGCCTACTGCACCCAAGTTTATTTAATAAGACATCCCTCAAGCACATTTAACTTATATTCCACAGCCAGGATAGAAGAGACAATACTGCTCCTTGAGCAAGTCCTCAAGGCACTCAATATGGGCTGTTTATTCAATAACCATTTACCAAGGGCGGGCTACATGTCAGGCGTCACGGTCCTACTCTAGGGTATATGCAAAGTTAGCAAAATTGAGTGCTGACAGCATTCAATTTTGGAAGAGTTAGACAACTAACTTCACTACACCTCTGCAGAGTTTACAAAGTTTTCATATTAATTACAGCACTTGACATTCATCATAATCGAATGTTATTATCCCCGTTTCAAACAGGAGAAAACTGAGGCTCAAGAAGAAGGGAATCTTTGGCTGAGTATGGAAAACCTAAAGGGATCAGAACTGGGTTGTAGCCCCAGCTTCGACCCTCACTAACTGCACGACCTTGAACGAGCTGAATATCTCTCTCTCTCTCTCTCTCTCTCTCTCTCTCTCTCCCTCTCTCTCTCTCTCTCTCTCTCTCTCTCTGGGCCTCAGTTTTCTCCTTTATGGAATGTGGGGCAAGGCTGAGTCATCTCCGGAGTCCCATCTGGCTCTAACATGGTCCCGTGAGGCTAGGGAAGTAGGGTCTTAGCGGAGCTGCTGTGTCCACCCCCTACCCCAGGGACCCGAAGCCCACCACCGCGTTAGGGAGCTCCAGATCTGGGCGGAACTGGGGGTAGGAGCCATACAGATGACACTTCCCTTTGGAAAAGAAACCCCACAGTCCGGCACAGTCTTCAACACCCGCAGGACTCCGGTCCCTCGACCTGCCCCGCGCAGCCCGCAGCCGGGAGGCGCTCACCTGCCACACCTGAGATCCAGATACCGCTGCTCTCCCCGGACACGCTCGGCTACTCGGTCCCACCCGAGAAAACTCACTCGTCTTCCCTCTCCCCCTGACCGACCTGACTCACCTCCAAGTCCACCCAGACCATCCGCTGAGCCATGCTCTCCCCCGCCGCCATGGCTGCGCCACCTTCGCGGACACCCCGCGCCCCGAACTGCCCGCGAGTCCCACCCACACCTCGCAACAGCCTGGAGCCCAGGGAGCCGCCTAGCATCACCCGGCACGAGCCGCCACGGCCCCAGCCTCTCAGCCGGCGCTGGCGCAGGCGCGATAGTCGCTAAACGTCGCAAACCCGCGGGGAGGCGCAGGAGTGAAAACTACAAGTCCCAGTAGCCAGTTCACCGACTCTCCCTGAGTAGTTCGGCTTAGCTGCCGCATGGGCTGATGGGACTTAGAGTCTTGCATGCTATTGCGCCCGATTCCCCGCCCCCGCCACGTGTTTTCGGATGTTACTGGACGCGCATGTTTTTCAGAACTAAGTTTATTCTTTTCCAAGAGTTATTTCCTGAATTTGGATGAGTTGCAAATCTCCTAGCTGAGAAAGAGCTCTCTTACTTTAACTCGAAAAAGAGCTAGTTACTTATTTCAAATGTATCCTTCTTTTCTTTTTTTTTTTGCTGTTTTTCCCCCCTTATTTTTTTACTTACCTGTCACTCCACACACTTTCTTATTTACATGCGACAGCAGAGCGGTGTGCTTTTTAAGCCGGAAGATCATCTCCACCTTTAGAAATATTTAAATGATATCTTATCTGAGTGATCACTTAGCATGCTTTAGGTGCTGAATAAAATACTTTTCCTTCATTGGCAAAGGGTTACTCCTTATTCCTTACGGAGGGACTTGCCGCCATGGTCTGTGTTTCAGTTCACCTGTTAGATGTCAGGGGTAATGACTTCCTACTCCACCCTTAAAAGTTCTCATAGTTAAATATTGTGCTTGTATCTATGCAGCAAATTAAATTAAAATGAACTAAAACCAGCTTTGCCCGCTCTGCAATCTGCTTTGATTTTGATCAAAGTTTTTTCATCTCCTCCACTAACAGCTATAGTTTCCATTATTTCCATGAGTAGAGGTGGCCCTCAAAAGGATCTTTCGACCCTGGAGTGTCAAATTGCATGAATCTCTTAAACCTTTGGCTATTCAGTAGCAAGTTGGAGTGCTGAGTACGACTTTGTCACAAACATTGGTCTAGGCCTGGAATTATATCTTCTGTATATTTTTCTGAAAGCCATATTGGCTCTAATTACAGAGTTGGTGGTTCATAGCACAGTAATTCATACCCAGTGAGCTGGTTTTGTGAGAGAGAAGACACGTTGCCTAAGAAGAGCCATCAGTATAATTTAGTGTCCTGGATTTCACCTTCAAGTTCTCTGTATACCCAACCCACCACCTGCCAAGGCACCCCAAAAATCTCTTCAAAATATCATCAAATCATGTGCAGGTCGTGTGTGTGTGTGTGTGTGTATTCTAATAATGAATCACATTGTTTTCCTGTAGCTTTTTACTCACTTGTAGCTTACTTTATGGAGAAGGCAATGGCACCCCACTCTAGTACTCTTGCCTGGAAAATCCCATAGACGGAGGAGCCTGGTAGACTGCAGTCCATGGGGTCGCTAAGAGTCGGGCACGACTGAGCAACTTCACTTTGACTTTTCACTTTCATGCACTAGAGAAGGAAATGGCAACCCACTCCAGTATTCTTGCTTGGAGAATTCCAGAGACAGAGGAGCCTAGTGGGCTGCTGTCTATGGGGTCGAAAAGAGTCGGACACGACTGAAGTGACTTAGCAGAAGCAGTCTACTTTATAAGAAACAGTGTACAAAAAGTAAAAACTTTAATCTTAAAACATTGGGTAGTTAAAATTATGTGTGGGCATTTTTGAAACTTCAGTTTTCATAGAAATGTACTTTCATTATAACAATAAAGACACACTTTAGATGATTGGTATTATAAGGAGATTTATAGTTTATTGGGTTTTGTGTGTAATAAAATTCAATTGGTAATTGAAAAGGTTAATATCTCAAAGCAAAACAATGCATGCACCAAATTCACAAATCCAATCCATGTAAATAAGTAGGAGGGCAGGGAGTTCCCTGGTGGTCTAGAGGTTAGGATTTTGGGCTCTCACTGTTGTGGTCGATCCTTGGTCAGGGAATTGAAATCCCACAAGCCGTGTGGCCAAAAAAAAAAAAACAAAAAAAAAGAGGGAGGGCAGAGAGAAGAATATTGGGCCCTTGAATCTGAAATCAGCCTTGTCCCACAGTGGACTCAGTCATTTCATTCCATTTTCATTTCATAACAATTTATCTCAAAGCCACACCACTCTGTTCAGAGATTATGCTTTTTCACTTCTGTCATGAACCTGTAAGAACTGCTTTTGTTGTGTTGTTGTTAAGTTGCTAAAGTGAAAGTGAAAGTCACACAGTCTCGCCCAACCCTTTGTGACCCCATGGACTACACAGTCTATGGAATTCTCCAGCCCAGAACACTGGAGTGGGTAGTTGTTCCTTCTCTAGGGGATCTTCCCGACCCAGGGATCGAACCCAGGTCTCCTGCATTGCAGGCGGATTCTTTACCAGCTGAGCCACCAGGGAAGCCCAGGAATACTGGAGTGGGTAGCCTACCCCTTCTCCAGGGGACCTTCCCAACCCAGGAATCAAACGGGGGTCTCCTGCATTGCAGGTGGGGTGGATTCTTTACCAGGCACCAGGTAAGCCCTTTGCAACTTCATGTACTATAGCCTGCCAGGCTCCTCTGTCCATGGGATTTCTCAGGCAAGAATACTGGAGTGAGTTGCCTTTTTCTTCTCTAGAGGTTCTTCCTAACCCAGGAATTGAACCCACATCTCCTGTGTCTCCTGCACTGCAGATAGACTTTTTACAACTGTGCCACCAGGGAAGCCCGCTTTTGTTAATTAACAAGAGTAAATGCCAAGAAATCTCGTTCTCTAGAATCATAGACAATGAGAAACTTTGCTGTTTGAAGTAATTTCAGAGAGAATGTAACAGCTCCTCTTAAAGAATCTGGGCCATGTGTGTCACTTTGACACAGAGAAACCGCCTCAATTTTCAATGCAGGGGCAGAGATTCAGATAAGAGTTTTCCAGATGCAGCATTCCACTTTTATCTTAACTTGTAGTTTCTAAGGAAACAGGACCTGAGTCAGCTTTTCAACAATGCTGGTAGTCAGATGTAATGTTCCCGTCCCTCTGGGCTTAAGGTCACAAGGGCAGGAGTAGGCACAGTGACTGTTCTAGACCCCACTTCCCCAGCCTCAAGAGGCCCTAGGTGGTTTGAGTTAGAGGGGACTCTGGCAGTGACTCACCCTTACCCCACACTCCATAAAGGAGAAAACTGAAGGCCAGAGAGAGAGAGGGGATTCAACTCACTCAGGGTCGTGCTCTGTTAGGAAGGGTCTGAGTTTGGACTACAACCTACATCTGATCTAACAGGACATGGCCAAGACTGCACCAACCCTCTCCTCACTTAAAGATCACTACTTTTTCAAGTGTTTTTTTATCTCCATTTTTTCAGTTGTGGTAAAATATCATTAAATTTCCCATTTTAACCACTTTTAAGTCTGCAGTTCAGTGGCATTAAATCCATGCATACTGTTGTGCCACCATCACCACCATCCATCTCCAGAAATTTTTCATCTTCCCAAACTGAAAATTCCATACCCTAAAGTACTAATTCCCTGTTTTCACCCACACCCTTCTCAGCACGAGGTCACCACTGTTTTACTTTCTGTCTCTATTAATTTGACTATTCTAGGTACCTCGTATAAGTGGAATCATACAGTATTTGTCCTTTTGTGTCTGGCATTTATCACTTAATGTCCTCAAAATCCATCCAAGTTGTAGCATGTGTCAGAATGTCTTTCCTTATTTTAAGGCCAAATAGTATTCTATTGTATGTATTTACATCTTATTTATCCATTCATCAGTCAATGAACACTTAGGTTGCTTTTGCCCTTTGGATACTATGAATATTTACACGGATTTTTTTTTTTATTGCTGCTTTCTTACCAGGACTTCCGAAGCCCTGCTTTGATCTTCTCACCTGCTGAGTAGAGCTTGCTGTGATAATCAATCCAAAGGTAATCCCTACTTCTCCTGGTTCTTATTTAGAATTATCCAGACCCTATTTTTAAAAAGGGCTTCCATACTCCTTCTGAGAGACCCCTAGTTCCTCGTGTTAATTGTTACAGCAAGTTCATAAACCTAACATTGTTACAGTTATGTCTCGGTGAGCTTTATCTGATATGCTTTATCACTATCCTATTTAGGTTGAGTTTAATTTCCAGAATGCAATAATTTTTTTATTTGTGCAGGACTAGCACAGAGCCGTATAGTAATGGTAGTAATACTAGTTAATAGTCACCAAAGTAATGTGACTATCTCACAGCTGTAAATTGTCCTACTGTTCATAAAGCATTTTAAAATAGGCAGTAGGTGCCTCATGAATAACTGTTTGGTGATAATATCTCTTATTTTCCTGTCTCGTGATACCTTGTCTTGAGAAATGTCGACGTCAGGTTTACTGCCGATAACAGAAAAACTGCTGTTTATTTCCCTCTAGTGATTTTTGGGAGGAATAAAGGATGATAAACCTTTTGCCTTTTACACTATACCACCGTAAAAAAATTCAAGCCAAATATAATCTTGCATAAAATGGACGCGCTATAGGTTTTCATGAAATTTGATTTGCATCCTATCTCGCTTTAGTCCAAGAAACTTGTATGATACTTGATACTTAACAGTGACTACTTAGTATGTATCAAACAACTGTCCTAGAATGCCAAAGGAAAAATATATTTGTAAGCTGAAATTATACCAGACACTAGAAGTATTTAAAATACTGATGGTTCATTTTAGGTTTAGAGTTTATTTTTTTGTTTGTTTGCTTTTTGTTTGTTTCTTTGTTCTACAGATAATGAAAAAGCTTTCATTTTTCCATCTGTAAAATAGATTATGTGATAACTACATAAAAACATAGAGCTTTCTAATACATTATATGGTAGCTGCTCATTTCTTTCTGTACAAGAATCAGGAGATAAAATTGAATATAAGGAAGATGAGGCCAACGCTTTAAAGAATTACAGAGCACTATGGGAATGTGGATGGAAAGGGTCAGTTCTGACCAAAGAGGCGCAAGATAGAAACTGGATTAGATCCTGAGAGAAGAGAACTTTAACAACACATATTATGAGTAAGACTATCCCAGTTAGACAGAACATCTTAGATCTAAGCAGCTAGAGTGATTAGCCTTTCGAGAGAGAGGGACTTCTCGGTGGTTAAAAGTCCAGGGTTTGATCCCTGGTCGTGAAGATCCCACATTCCTTGGAGCAACTAAACACAGGCACAAGTACGGAAGCCTGCGGGCTCTAGAGTCTGAGGTTGCCCACGGTGCAGCAAAGAGCTAGGGAGCCAAAGGTGAAATAATGAAGTGGGAGAGAAACCAATAGGAAAGTACAAATCACAGAAAGAAAAAGGAAGAACTGGTGAGTTCTGTTTTGGAATTGTTGACATGTCAATGTCCCTGGTGTGGACCGGATAAGTTGCACTTCAAAGGGAACAAGGAAATGGAGATATCTAGCAAGGAGACAGAGATATCTAGCAAGAGAGAGAAACCAACAGGAAAGTACAAATCACAGAAAGAAAAGGTAAGAATCGGTGAGTTCCATTCCAAAATGGAACTTGAACAAGGGCGGGGATAGAGATGTGAATTTGGAGGTCATGTACATACAGAGCATAGCTGAAGCTAGAGGAGAGGGTTTGCAAGTTGTCTACAAAATACAATCACAGGCCCAGGCCAAACTTGAGAATTTCAAGTTTGTGCAAATTCAAAAATCTAATTAGCACATCAAGAGGTTCCTCAGCTTGATTTGTACACTTTGGCCCATATTAAATAAACTGGTGAAGCAAAGCTACTGGAAGTCTGTTTCTGGGACTGGTAAGGAATATCTTGGGGGAGAAATCAGCTAAAGGCAGAAGCAGTCCGAAACAAACAGCGCAGTGCAGCACAAAAGCTGACAAGTTCAGAGGAAGAAAAAGAAGGACTCTGACAGAGCAGCAACAGTCAGGAGCAGATTTGTTTCCTGGTTTAGTCCCTACTGGAGTCATGGCCAAAGAACAGACAGGTATTCTAAATAGATTTCTTAAACAAAAAGCACCTTTAATAATGATATCAAACAGCCCTACCTGAGTTCTCTGCTAGCCCACAGACACACAAGAAGACAAACCTGAAGCAAGACAGTAACAGAGATGAGGAACAGACAGAAAAATTTCTTTTCACTCCTGATATTTCCTTTCGCGTGGAGGAAGTGTCACTGGCATAACAGTGCTGGCCTCTTGTATATGGCCTCTCTTATTTCTCCATAAAAAGGTGTGGTAAGGGCTTCCCTGGTGGCCCGGGGGTTGAGAATTTGCCTGCTAATGCAGGGAACACAGGTTTGATCCCTGCTCTGGGAAGATCCCACAGGCCTCAGGGCAATTACCATGAGTCCATGCTCTAGAGCCCAGGTGCTATAACTACTGAGCCAGACAGCCCTAGAGCCCATGCTCTGCAACAAGAGCCCACTGCAATGAGAAGCCTGTGTACCTCAACTAGAGAGGAGACCTCCTCTCTCTGCAACTAGAGAAAGCCAGCTTGCAGCAACGAAGACCAGGCACAGCCAAAAATAAATAAATCTTTTTTAAAAAGAATAAAGAAGATAGGGTAAACTTTCAAGATTTAGGGCAGATGTTAGATGGACATGGAGAACCCAGCACAAAGGCAGTATTTTAGGAGTAGGTGAATGCTGGACTGGATGAAGCACAAGCTGGAATCAAGATTGCCGGGAGAAATATCAATAACCTCAGATATGCAGATGACACCACCCTTATGGCAGAATGTGAAGAGGAACTAAAAAGCCTCTTGATGAAAGTGAAAGAGGAGAGTGAAAAAGTTGGCTTAAAGCTTAACATTCAGAAAACTAAGAACATGGCATCTGGTCCCATCACCTCATGGGAAATAGATGGGAAGACAGTGGAAAGAGTGTCAGACTTTATTTTTGGGGGCTCCAAAATCACTGCAGATGGTGACTGCAGCCATGAAATTAAAAGATGCTTACTCCTTGGAAGGAAAGTTATGACCAACCTAGATAGCATAGTAAAAAGCAGAGACATTACTTTGCCAACAAAGGTCCATCTGGTCAAGGCTATGGTCTTTCCAGTGGTCATGTATGGATGTGAGAGTTTCACTGTGAAGAAAGCTGAGCGCCGAAAAATTGATGCTTTTGAACTGTGGTGTTGGAGAAGACTCTTGAGCATCCCTTGGACTGCAAGGAGATCCAAGCAGTCCATCCTAAAGGAGATCAGTCCTGGGTATTCATTGGAAGGACTGATGTTGAAGCTGAAACTCCAATACTTTGGCCACCTCATGCAAAGAGTTGACTCATTGGAAAAGACCCTGATGCTGGGAGGGATTGGGGGCTGGAGGAGAAGGGGATGACAGGGGATAAGATGGCTGGATGGCATCACCGACTCCATGGGCATGGGTTTGGGTAGACTCCGGGAGTTGGTGATGAACAGGGAGGCCTGGCATGCTGCGATTCATGGGGTCGCAAACAGTCGGACATGACTGAGTGACTGAACTGAACTGAACTTAACCTGTTTTGGAAGCCCAGAAATAACCAGGTAGGAGGCTTTGCAGAGAGCTGAGGTCCTGTAATATTCAGGCAGAGGGCAGCAGAAAGTTAAGTTTTGTCAGTGTGATCTCCTTTGCACCCATACAACTGTTGAGATTTAACCATCTCCTATACTCTCAGTTTCCCTGGTGGCTTAGCTGGTTAACAATCTGCCTGCAATGCAGAAGACCTGGGTTCAATCCCTGGGTTGGGAAGATCCCCTGGAGAAGGAAAAGCCTACCCATTCCAGTATTCTGGCCTGGAGAACTCCATGGACTATATAGTCCATGGGGTCCCAAAGAGCTGGACCTGACTGAGTGACTTTCACTCACTTCACTATGCTCCCAGTTTACTGGGTAATCTCTGTCTTGATAGAAAGCTTAAATCAAGTAGTAATTGCCATGACAGCCAAACTTCAACAATTGTTTCATTTTGAATAGTCCAAAGTCAATGCCACATTATTGGACAAAAGACTGTGGGTATAAATATTCAGCATGGGCCATGTATAATGACGGCTCAGACAGTAGACAACCTGCCTGCAACACGAGAGAACCAGGTTCGATCCCTGGGTCGGGAAGATCCCCTGGAGAAGGGAATGGCTACCCTTTCCAGTCTTCCTGCCTGGAGAATTCCACGGACAGAGGAGCCTGGTGAGCTACAGTCCATGGCGTCACAAAGAGTCAAACACAGCTGAGCAACTAAGCGCACAAAGGAATATTCACTGCGGGCCATGACAAGGAAAGCGAAAATGGGCTTTGGAACCATTCTAACTGGATTCAAACCCAACCTCAGTTCCTTTCTATTAATAAGTCATTAAACAGTTGACTTTCATATCTTTGCAATTCATTTTCCTCCTTAATATAGTCACAGCACTTCTTCATTTGAAGAATTATTACCAGTTTGAGGTAATATACAAAAAGGCAGCATGATTTCTGGCCCATGGCAGTTCAGTTCAGTCGCTCAGTCAAGTCTAACTATTTGTGACCCTGTGGATGGCAGCACACCAAGCTTCCCTGTCCATCACCAACTCCTGGAGCTTGCTGAAATCCATGTCCATCAAGTCGATGATGCCATCCAACCATCTCATCCTCTGTCATCCTCTTCTCCTCCTTCCTTCATTCTTTCCCAGCATCAGGGTCTTTTGCAGTGAGTCAGTTCTTTGCATCAGGTGGCCAAAGTATTGGAGTTTCAGCTTCAGCACTGGTCCTTCCAATGAATCTTTAGGACTGATTTCCTTTAACATTGACTGGTTTGATTTCCTTGCAGTCCAAGGGACTCTCAAGAGTATTCTCCAACATCACAGTTCAAAAGCATCAGTTCTTTGGCACTTAGCTTTCTGTATAGTCCAACTCTCACATCCATACATAACTATGGGAAAAGCCATAGCTTTGACTAGACAGACCTTTGTCAGCAAACTAATGTCTCTGCTTTTTAATATGCTGTCTAGATTGGTCAGCTTTTGTCTAGATTGTCTATCTTTTCTTCCAAGTAGCAAGTGTCTTTTAATTTCATGGCTGCAATCACCATCTGCAGTGATTTTGGAGCCCCCAAAAATAAAAGTCTCTCACTGTTACCATTGTTTCCCCATCTATTTGCCATGAAATGATGGGACCAGATGCCATGATCTTAGTTTTCTGAATGTTGAGTTTTAAGCCAACTTTTTCACTCTCATCTTTCACTTTCATCAAGAGGCTTTTTGGTTCTTCTTAACTTTCTGCCATAAGGGTGGTATCATCTGCAGATCTGGGAATATTGATATTTCTCTCGGCAAACTTGATTCCAGCTTGTGCTTCATCCAGCCTGGCATTTCGCATGATGTACTTCGCACATAAGTTAAATAAGCAGGGTGATAATATACAGCCTTGATGCACTCCTTTCCTTATTTGGAACCAGTCTGTTGTTCCATGTTCAGTTCTAACTGTTGCTTCTTGACCTGCATACAGATTTCTGAGGAGGCAGGTCAGGTGGTCTGGTATTCCCATCTCTTGAAGAATTTTCCAGAGTTTGTCATGATCCACACAGTCAAAGGCTTTGGTGTAGTCAATAAAGCAGAAGTAGATATTTTTCTGGAACTCTCTTGCCTTTTCAATGATCCAGTGGATATTGGCAATTTGATCTGATTCCTCGGCCTTTTCTAAATCCAACTTTAACATCTGGAAGTTTGCAGTTCACATACTGTTGAAGCCTGGCTTGAAGAATTTTGAGCATTACTTTGCTAGCATGTGAGATAAGTGCAATTGTGGGGTAATTTGAACATTCTTTGGGATTGGAATGAAAACTGACCTTTTCCAGTTCACTGGCCACTACTGAGTTTTCCAGATTTGCTGGCATGTTGAGTGCAGCACTTTCACAGCACCATCTTTGAGAATTTTAAATAGCTCAAATTCCATCACCTCTACTAGCTTTGTTCATTGTGATGCTTCCTAAGGCCTACTTGACTTTGCATTCCAGAATGTCTGGCTCTAGGTGGGTGATCACACCATTGTGGTTATCTGGGTCATGAAGATCTTTTTTGTTTAGCTCTTCTGTATATTCTTTCCACCTCTTCTTAACATCTTCTGTTTGTGTTAAATCCATACCATTTCTCTCCTTTATTGTGCCCATCTTTACATGAAATGTTCTCTTGGTATCTCTAATTTTCTTGAAGAGATCCTTAGTCTTTCCCATTCTATAGTTTTCCTCAATTTCTTTGCATTGATCACTGAGTAGCACTACCCATGGTAGGTACTTAATAAATAGTATAAATAAATCATTTTATTCTTAATAAGCCCTCTCCACTCACTGTTTATAAACAAAGATCATTTCTGATTGTGTAGGCAGTGTTTGAGAAAGCAGATTGTGGCAGAAACTGATCATTATCTAGCAAATATGTGTCTATCTTTAGAAGCATCATCACTAATAACATGTTTTTGAGTTTTAACAGGACACTTTGGCATTCTTTTTTTTTTTTTTTTTTTTTTTAAGTTTAACATTACACTTTGGCATTCTTGTGGCTGGATGTGGACATGTGACTAAGTTCTGGCCAATGACACTATGGAATTTCCAAAAAATTTCTTAAAGGAATTGGTATAACTGGGAGGTGTTATTTTACCCTTCCTGCTATCTAGAATTTTGGTGTGGTGGTGAAGCCCCAGTGTCTCTATTCGAACATGATGTGATCTGGAGCCTGGAACTATTGGTGAGGATGGTGAAGCAGAAAGATGGAAACAACCTTGGTCTCTCCATGCATGCTAACTTAAGGGAACTTCCATACTAACTAGAAACTTGATTAGGTGAAAAGAAAAATTCCTACTCTGTTACACCATTATTTTTGAGTCTCTGTTCTGTTTCATGTGCTTTTGTTGTTTGTTTTTTAATAACTGAATGCAATCCCAAACCCTTACAGAACTCACTTTGGGAACTGCCTATATTATTTAATTGGTGGGTGAAGAAAGGAGTTCAGAAAGACAAATAACTGTTGGTCAAAGTGATAGGAGAAGTTCAAGAAAATGCAGCATTATGGATAATGAAATAAAATTATTTTTAAGGCAGAATCAAAAAATCAACATAAAATTTTCTCTGCCATTTGAGTCATCCATTATCCTCTCCCCTTTAGTGTGCATTTTGCATCTGTATTATATGTAAACCAGATCTCCTCAGGAGACACAGGAATGCCTACGCATAAAAATTTTAAAAAAGCAATTTTCTTCTAGTGCCAGCAAGGTTGCTCCTTAGGAAATAACATTCCTTCCTTGATCCTATAAGGGATCACAATGACCACTACTCACCTTGCTGGACTATGTAAACTGTCAATATACTGCTTTCACATATAGCCCTTTGTGCATATTCCTGTCTCAAAAACTTACATGACTGTGCATTGACCTCTAACAGATGGAACAGTCCTCAGACTGTCTCCCTGGTTATAATCCTCAGTTCAGTTCAGTTCAGTCGCTCAGTCGTGTCTGACTCTTTGCGACCCCATGAATTGCAGCACGCCAGGCCTCCCTGTCCTTCACCAACTCCCAGAGTCTACCCAAACCCATGCCCATGGAGTCAGTGATGCCATCCAGCCATCTCATCCTCTGTCGTCCCCTTCTCCTCCTGCCCCCAATCCCTCCCAGCATCAGGGTCTTTTCCAATGAGTCAACTCTTTGCATGAGGTGGCCAAAGTATTGGAGTTTCAGCTTCAGCATCAGTCCTTCCAATGAACACCCAGGACTGATCTCCTTTAGGATGGACTGCTTGGATCTCCTTGCAGTCCAAGGGATGCTCAAGAGTCTTCTCCAACACCACAGTTCAAAAGCATCAATTTTTCGGCGCTCAGCTTTCTTCACAGTGAAACTCTCACATCCATACATGACCACAGGAAAAACCATAACCTTGACTAGATGAACCTTTGTTGGCAAAGTAATGTCTCTGCTTTTTACTATGCTATCTAGGTTGGTCATAACTTTCCTTCCAAGGAGTAAGCATCTTTTAATTTCATGGCTGCAGTCACCATCTGCAGTGATTTTGGAGCCCCCAAAAATAAAGTCTGACACTCTTTCCACTGTCTCCCCATCTATTTCCCATGAGGTGATGGGACCAGATGCCATGTTCTTAGTTTTCTGAATGTTAGGCTTTAAGCCAACTTTTTGACTCTCCTCTTTCACTTTCATCAAGAGGTTTTTTAGTTCCTCTTCACTTTCTGCCATAAGGGTGGTGTCATCTGCATATCTGAGATTATTGATATTTCTCCCGGCAATCTTGATTCCAGCTTGTGCTTCTTCCAGCCCAGCGTTTCTCATGATGTACTCGTCATATAAGTTAAATAAGCAGGGTGACAATATACAGCCTTGATGTATTCCTTTTCCTATTTGGAACCAGTCTGTTGTTCCATGTCCAGTTCTAACTGTTGCTTCCTGACCTGCATACACATTTCTCAAGAGGCAGGTCAGGTGGTCTGGTATTCCCATCTCTTTCTGAATTTTCCACAGTTTATTGTGATCCACACAGTTGAAGGCTTTGGCGTAGTCAATAAAGCAGAAATAGATGTTTTTCTGGAACTCTTGTTTTTTCGATGATCCAGCGGATATTGGCAATTTGATCTCTGGTTCCTCTGCCTTTTCTAAAACCAGCTTGAACATCTGGAAATTCACGGTTCATGTATTGCTGAAGCCTGACTTGGAGAATTTTGAGCATTACTTTACTAGCATGAGAGATGAGTGCAATTGTGCGGTAGTTTGAGCATTCTTTGGGATTGCCTTTCTTAGGGATTGGAATGAAAACTGACCTTTTCTAGTCCTGTGGCCACTGCTGAGTTCTCCAAATTTGCTGGCATATTGAGTGCAGCACTTACACAGCATCATCTTTCAGGATTTGAAATAGCTCAACTGGAATTCCATCACATCCACTAGCTTTGTTCGTAGTGATGCTTTCTAAGGCCCATCTGACTTCACATTCCAGAATGTCTGGCTCAAGGTGAGTGATCACACCATTGTGATTATCTAGGTTGTGAGGATCTTTTTTGTACAGTTCTGTGTATTCTTGCCACCTCTTCTTAATATCTTCTGCTTGTTAGGTCCATTCCATTTCTGTCCTTTATCCAACCCATCTTTGCCTGAAATGTTCCCTTGATATCTCTAATTTTCTTGAAGAGATCTCTATTCTTTCCCATTCTGTTGTTTTCCTCTATTTCTTTGCATTGATCGCTGAGGAAGGCTTTCTTATCTCTCCTGGCTATTCTTTGGAACTCTGCATTCAAATGGGAATATCTTTCCTTTTCTCCTTTGCTTTTCGCTTCTCTTCTTCTCGCAGCTATTTGTAAGGCCACCTCAGACAACCATTTTGCTTTTTTGCATTTCTTTTCCATGGGATTGGTCTTGATCCCTGTCTCCTGTACAATGTCACAAACCTCTGTCTACAGTTCATCAGGCTCACTGTCTATCAGATCTAGTCCCTTAAATCTATTTCTCACTTCCACTGTATAGTCATAAGGGATTTGATTTAGGTCATACCTGAAGGTTGGCTCAAATATAATTCTTTCTTTCTTTCTTAGATTGATTATGGACTTCTTTTTTCTTTTCTTCTGAGACAGAAAATAAAGGAAGAAGAAGTTTGAACAAAGGTGTGAAGTCATTGGAAACGATCTCTGGATGAAGCCTGAAAGATATCACTGTATTTGGTCATTAGAGCACAAAATTCTTCTGCAACTTAGAAACAAGTAAGAGAATCTGCATGTTGCGAATGTAGGTAAAAAAGGCCGTTTCTTGATATCTTGTAAAGAATGGAAGATACATATTAATAGAGAAAGGAAATTTGTTTAGAGTAAAAATTACATTGTATTTGATAGGAAAAAACTCAAGAAGTTAAAGGGAAAGAGGTAAAGAAAGGCATGAAGCTAAGAAAAGGATACAGGCAAAGGATAAAACACAGCTGTTAAGACCAGGCTTAGAATTATCATTTTAACAAATAAAATCCTCTCCTTTGAATGAATACTGTTTGGTTAAAATAATTCAATTGTCCTGACAAAATTTTTCAAACATAAGTGCTGACAACAATTTTATTTCTACATGGTAAATTAAGTACCATCTTCAAACACTTACATTAAATTTTAAACACATATAACAACACAGCATTTCATTTTGAAAGGGGAAAAATCTTGCAACAACAGCAGCAACAAACAGCAAAACTTCATGTGGAAACATAATTGTTGGGAAAATTGCATCATTATCTTAAATCAAATGGCCTTTCCATTTTTAGAAATTATCAGTAACAACAAATAAACTAAAAGTAAACTAATAAATCAGAAGTGTGTCTATAAAATCAGACCCTCTTCAGAGCTTATCATTTACCTTTGAATTTTAGTCATCTTGTGCCACAACCAAACATTTTAATGATCAATTTCTGTTTCATCTAATTGCACACATTTGATTTTATTTTACAAAGGTTATCAAAGTGATACTGCTAAATTTAAGGGGAACCACTGACCAACACTGCCTGTTCTGGCCAGGTACCATAGTAACCACTTGCCTGACTTAATTACAAGAGGTCCCAGTAAGGAGTGAGAAACTAACTAGCTACTCTCAACTGGAATAATTCAGGAAAGGTCAAAAGCAGAGAGGAGATGCCAGTCCCTGTGTCCACCAACCTCCCAGAATCCTTCATGATGGAATCCATCTTGGCTGAACAATGCATGGGCAAGGAAGGACTCTGAGCCAGAATACTTGGACAGAGACAAACCAGAAACTAACCCCATCACCATAAAATCCAAGACTGCGAGCCACAAGGCAGAGGGTTTCTCCTGTATTCCCTTCTCCTGCTGCTCTCAGTTCAAGCACCCTTTTCCAAAAAAGTCTCTTGCTTTATCAGCACTTGTGTCTCTTCAGACAATTCATTTCCTAGTGTTAGACAAAAGCCAGCTCTCAGGCCCTGGAAGGGGTCTCCCTTCTTGCAACACTCATTAAGTGTAAACTCTGTAAATTCCTCAGTACTATCTTGTTCTTGGAATTTATTGTACCTATTTTGCTTCCTCTAAGAACCATGAGAAATAAGTACTGTAGGTATGTACTTCACATCAGAGAATACCTTGATTACTAATTCCAAATATTCTAAACAGAAACACATCTTTCATTTTCTGGTATCTAATTTTGCACCGATCTTAAAGTTGTCTTTGGATTACATTCTAAAGGGAAAAGAAAAGGACTAAAATAATTATTTTCACTTGTTTTGGCCCCATCTAAACAGTTGTTTCCAAAGTAAAACACTTCATGTTGAGGGGGAATAAAAAGAATACATGTGTCTACTGAAAAAATTTTTTAAAAAGCACAACTTAAAAGTAGAGAATTATGTTTTATTTGGCCTACTCAGGACTTGTCTGGAAGACAGTCTCTCAGATTGCTCTGAGAACTGTTCCAGAGACACAGGGGAGGAGCCAGGATACGTGGAGTTTTTTAACAAAAACCAGTAGTCAGAACATTGAAAAATTACTGTTAAAAACCAGGTATATCAAGTTAATGAATTTAGCACTTTACTGTGTATGGGAAGATGCAAGAGTCTGGGCTTTTTGAAATCATTCCTTTGATATGCTCCATTACAATCTAAGAGCAGTATCTTGATTTCTTCCATCCTGAGTCCCCTCAGGGTGCTCAGTTAGGGGTAGGGCGGGGGAAATGGGAGGTGCATGCAGTAGCTGATGGCTTGATGCCCTAACATCCTCTGTTTTCTGTTTTCTGTTTTCAGGGATGACATCCCTGACATCCTCAATATTCTTTGTCCACATGTGGTACCAGTTTTTAAAGCTATGGGTAGGAAAGCCCTAAATTCAAATTCTGGCTGTACCAACAACTACCTTGTGTGACTTTGAGCTAGCAATGAAACTTGTCTAAATCACATTTTCTTCACTCATAAAAGTAACAACTATGCCCTACTTTTTAGAATTGCTGTAAAGAGTAAATTAGCTCATGTGCCAATATCACAAACCCTTGATAAATGACTATTTATCATTAGTAACTATGATATTAATTATAAATATTGGTCAATACTTGCTTTAACCTAAGAAAAGATATTTTGGCAGATATTTGAGAATTTTTGCTTAATAGAAACTATTTTTTTCTTCTTCTTAGACTTTTCTTAAGATTCCCTAAGAGCATAGCAAACAGAGCACAGAACTTCTTTCAATTCAAAAACTACCATCTTCCCCATTCACTTTTGTATGGTTTCCAGAAAAGTCTCAGTTCAGTGAGACTGGAAACAGAACTATACATTATTCAAGGGACCTCTTCTTGGCACTGGGCTTCTTTCATTAACCTGTTTAAGTTGACTCTGTTTTTCAGGTTACTTGGTTTCAAGAGCTGCTCAAAAACTAATCATCTATTTCTTCCTTTAGAAAAAAAAAAAAAAGTGGGAGCTTTGGGGACAAATAGATTAAATATAGATTAAATGTACATGTATGTAGACAAACAGATTAAATATGATTAAAATAGAATTATCTGTGTGCAAATAGCAATGGAAACAATCTAAGTGTCCAAAAATAAGATGAATGGATAAATAAAATGTGGTTTTGTGAACACACACACACACGAGACTATTATTCAGCCATAAAAGTAACAAATCTCTGATACATATTATGATATGAATGACCCTTAAAAATATTATGCTAAGTGAAATAAACCAGACATAAAAGGATGAATACTGCACGATTTCACTTATATGAAATACCTGTGCTAAGTCACTTCAGTCGTGCCCTACTCTTTGTGACCCTATGGACTGTAGCTTGCCAGGCTCCTCTGTCCATAGGACTCTCCAGGAAAGAATACTGGAGTTGCCATGCCCTCCTCCAGGAGCTCTTCCCAATCCAGGGATCAAACTTGTGTCTCCTGCAGTGGCAGGAGTTCTTTACCACTAGCGCCACCTGGGAAGCCCATACGAAATATCTGGAATAGGCAAATTCATAGAGACAGAGAGTAGATTAGAAGTTACCAAGGGTGGAGGGGGAGGGAGGAGCAAAATGAGATGTTATTATTGCTTATTGGGTAGAGTTTATTTTGAGTGATGAGAAAGTTTTGGAAATGCATAGGATGATTGGTTGTACAACACTATGAATGTACTAAACACCACTGAACGGATTTAAAATGCCAAATTTTATGTTAAATATATTTTATCACAAAATAAATTCAATGGAATTTTCCCTTATGAATAGGAACTATAAATTATAATTTAAAACCAGCAGATCATCAAATTTGGGGGAAGACCCACTAACCTTCTTAAAATATATACTAAGAGGACCTTAAATCTGAGACTTGATGTGCTTTTACTCTACGAACAAATTATTTTACATTCAAGCAACATAAGGCAAGTTCTTCCTATACTAGTTTACAGGTTTCACACAGTCACAGTCAAACCATACTTGCATTTTTCTTCAAACCTAACAAACAATGTTTCCGTGATCATATTTTTAATTCTGAAAAAATATTTAAGCAAAGGCATTTGTAATAGTGCTGGTGAAACTGTCTAGGAAAAACAAAGTTGAATCAGAACTTCATACATACAATATACTAAAATTTTAAATGGGTTAAACAATTAAACATAAAAACAAAGTAATTAAAAATTCCTGGAAACAATATGACTGCTCAAAATAACAGAAGAAGTCATACAACAAAAGATGGTTAGCTTTTACTCCCCCAGTCCACATACATGCATGCATGGACACAGACAAATGCACAGAGAGACCCACAGACACACACAGAAACATACACACACACATCTACTCTTTATTTCTAGACTTCAGAAAAGCATCAGGAACATAATTGGCTAATGGAGAAAATATTTACAAAAAGCATTTCAACAAAGCTCTCATATTCAATACAAAGAGCTTTCACAGATAAGAGGAATCAAAACTCTAATACGAAAAGGTACAAAGGATATGAACAGAAATATGAAGAAATATAATTGGTTGATACAAAGAAGCAAAAACACCCAATTTTCTTAATAATAAAATTAATTTAAAAATCAATAATTACCATTTTGAAAGAAATACTAGCAGACGGGCTTAAAACTGGACAAGCTGATAATAGTGTTCACATAGAAAAATAAACACAGAAGAATCAACCAGCAAAATTCTGAAAAAGAACAGTGGGGTGGGTATGGAAGAAACCAGTCCTGCAAAAATTAGGTTCTAGGACATAAATAGATATTTAACTATAAACTACAGAAATAGACTTAATACAATAGGGGAAATTTTAAAATATGGTAATGACATCTTTTATAAAAGTGGGGAAAAGACAGATTAATAATTTGTTAGCAACTGGGCAGCTATCTGCAAAGAAAAATTAAATTGGCTTTTAACTTTACAATTTATACCAAAATAAAATTTAAATGAACTAAACATTTAAGTGGGAAAAATTAAAAATAAAATTGCTAGTGGTTGTGTTTAATGGTATTGTTTGCAGAATTCAGGTCCTAGAAGAATGATATGACAGGATGAATTTTTAAAAGATGGTCACAATACCTATTGTCCTACATTTTCTTATAATAAAACCCTTCTCTTAGAATAATCCCCCTCTCATTGATTAGTGAACTCTGTGCACCTCTCCTTAGAATGTGGGTAGACCATTGTGACTGCTTTGACAACAACTGTGATTTCTAAAGCAAGATCATAAAATACCATGTACTTTCACTTTGCTTTCTTGGGATGCTAACTCTTGGAACCCAGCCACCATGCTGAAAGGAAGCCCAAGTAGGCGCACTTGCAAAGAAACCAAAGTACCCAGCTCACAACCCTGGCTGAGTTTCCAGCCAAGAACCAGCACTCACTAGACAGCTATATGAGAAAGCCATCCTCAAAGTGGATCTTCCAGCTCTCATGTGAGTCACTTCACATGAAACTAAATGAAACAAAGAATAACCATCCCTGTTGAGTCTTGGGCAAATAATTGACTTTTTAGCCATTGAATTTTGAGTTGGTTTGTTAAAGAACAATAGATAACTGGAACAAAACGGTACATTCATTTTTACCTTCACCAACAGGAACTCTTATTTCTTAGCAAAGAAATGTCAGTGCATGTGAGGAACATTAAACTTACTATTAATTGTTTCAACAAAGAAATTATAAGATAAGACTGCTATTGAAATAAAGCAAGGTAATAAGGCACATAAAAGTGATAATTCTGAAAATTTCCTGAAGGATGATATTCTTTACCAGATACATAAAGATGGTATTCAAATAATCACAAATCAGTATCTCCAGGTTACAATGTTGCTGTTTAGTCACTCAGTCACGTCCAACTCTTTCTTGGCCGGTGCCCACCAGGCTCCTCTGTCCACAGGATTTCCCAGGTGAAAATACTGGAGTGGGTTGCCATTTCCTTCTCCAGGGGATCTTCCTGACCAAGGGATCAAACCTGTGTCTCCTGCACTGGCAGATGATCTCTTTACCACTGAGCCACCTGGGAAGTCCAGCACAATCCTTAGACACAGTAAATCCTCAATAAATGAAAAAAAGTTATTCCCATCTCCATCTTAATATACCAAAGCCCAAACCAAATATGATATATATTCATTTTAGATTTCTCAATCTGGCTTTCTCCTGAGAAGTGTGAAACAAAAAATATTTTTCTCTCTCTAGCAGTGTGAAACACCAAAGAAAGTGACAGTGCATTAAAGGTGTTTTCTTGGTGGGGTGCATGGGAGTCAGAGATAGTACTGTTGGGGGGATTTGTACTGTATCATCTAAGCTGGTGGTAAAGAACCCGCCTGCCAATACAGGAGACATAAGAGACTCAAGTTCTATCCCTGGGTTCGGAAGATCCCCTGGAGTAGGAAATGGCAACCCACTCCAGTATTCTTGCCTGAGAAACCCCTTGGACAGAGGAGTCCTGTGGGCTACAGTCCATGGGGTCACCAAGAGTCGGACACGACTGAAGCAACTTAGCACGCACACATCTAAGCTGGAACTCTGGTCCTCAGAATTCCCTTCCATATCTAGTTCCCATTTAGCTTTGGTGTTGTATAGTCAAGAATCTGACTGGCCTTGGTTCCTGGTTCCTGGGAAGGAATCTAAATTCCTGGAATTTCCCATGTGATAGTAGTGTCCTTGTTATTTATGGCTGGCGAGCCCCTAGATGGGTTTCCCGGATGGGCCTGGCCATACTGGAAAGATCAACCATGTGGTTAGAGGGTTGGGATCTGAGCCAAGTGATATCAATCCAACCTCCTCGGGGTAGTGGGGAGAGGGTGAAGGAGAAGGGGTGGAAATTGGGGTGGTGGAGATTGAATTCAATCACATGGCCAAGAATTCAATCAATCAGAAACCCAAAGAAACTCTGAATGCAAAGCTTGGATAAGCCTCCTGGCCGGTAACACACATGAACAAGCCAGGAGTGTGATACTGCCTGACTCCATGGGGAGAGGACACAGAAACGTCCCATTTGAGACTCTCCCAAACCCCATCCTATGCACCTCTCCTCTTTCATCCTATTTTGATTTGTATGCTTTTGCTACAATAAAACTGTGACCATAAGTGTAGCTCTTTCTTGAGTTCTGTGAGTCATTCTAGTGAATTACCAAACCTGAGGGGGTTGTGGGAACCCCCAAATGTGAAGCCAGTTGTTCAGAAGTGCAGGCAGCCTGGCAATCCTGGAGCTGCAGCTGGTATCTGAAGTGAGGACACAGAGGACTAAGCCCTGAACCTGTGAAGTTTAGCCTGACCCCAAGTACTTAGTGTCAGCATTACAATGTAGTTCACCACAAGAGGAATTTGCTTGAGATCAGAAGGGAAGCAGCAGGCATATTTTCTACACTGTGGAAGCCTGGTAGAGGCTGCCAGGCACTGTGGTCCCTCAAGCACATTGCTGCTGATTTCCTGGCTCACCTTGTTGGCTGCAGCACCCAGCTGCAGGCTTCAGGTCATACAAGTCATCTAAGGTAGAGAATGGGAGACGGATGCAGGCTCCAATTTCTCCCCCCAGCAGTTTCCAGCTTGTCTCTGCTCCTGTTGTTATTCAGCTTTCTTTCCCAATTGCTGGTGTGGCTAGCTTATAATGATTTCAGGCCAACGCCAGATGTATGTAACAAATTCTTTCACCAGCAACTGCATCAAGTTGAATCCCTATAATAAGTTCCTTTTTCACTGATACTGTTACTTCTGCCTCTCTGATTTTACCTTGACTGCCACAACTGGTTCAGTCTATCCACTGATAGAAAATTACAAAGTTAGAAGTAATTGTTCAGAACTTAAGGAGAAGCACTACATGAATAGAAACACCAGGGTTGTCAATCCCAACTTCATGTAAGAATCTTTAAAAAAAAAAAAAAAAATCTGATACCACGCTCCTCCCTGAGATTCTACAGTAGAGTTTAGACTTTGAATTGTTCCGGGAAAGGTTCCTGGGTGATCCTAGCAGGCATCCAGTTTATGAAACGCTGCACTGGAAGGAAGAAAAAGAAAAAGTAAAGTTAATCAATCTTACATACACACAAGGAAGTATAGCAAAACACGTCTTAATACCAGTCACTTCTAAAATCAAGAAGTTTTAAAACTTAACTAATAGACATAGCAAGCAAATATTAGTAAAATTAAAGACATGAAATAGTCATATAAAAATAGAATTATAGTTAATAGCATAAAAATGGATCAAGAATATTTACATTGATAAAAGTTATAGTACATGTGAAGAAATGTCCCACAAAAACTTGGAGATATACTCAGAGAAAACAACAAAATAAAATCACATCTTTTAGAAAGAAAAGATCAAGAAGAAGAAAAAATACAAGGTTCAAAAAACATAATTAACGGGACTTACCTATCATACTAGAAGCATGTTTAACTCCATTCTTAATTTAACCCAATAAAATATGAATGTGAAAAGTATGGTAGTTTCCAGTAAACTAATTGAATACTTTGTAAAGATTCAAAAAGGATAAATCATTATAAAAATTTGCTGTCAGTTTAAGTGTGGCTCAGATGGCAAAGAATCTGCCTGCAATGCAGGAGACCTGGGTTCAATCTCTGGGTTGGGAAGATCTCCTGGAGAAGGGAATGGCTACCTACTCCAGTATTCTTGCCTGGAGAATTCCACGGACAGAAGATTGGCAGGCTACAATCCATGGGGTCGCAAAGAGTCAGACATGACTGAGTGACTAACGCATAATGTTTGAAAGTAAGTGTACATTGTTGGCATTAGTCACTCAGTTGTGTCCAACTCTTAGTGACCCAGTGGACTGTAGCCCACCAGGCTCCTCTGTCCATTGAATTTCCTAAGCAAGAACACTGGGGAGAGTTGTCATTCCCTTCTCCAAGGAATATTCCCAGCCCAGGGATTGAACCCGGTTCTCCTGCATTGCAGGCAGAGTCTTTACTGTCTGAGCCACTAGTCCACTTGTTGTACACAAAAAATTTTTAAAATGGATATGAATCTGGAAAATCTGGAAAACCTAGAAAATCTGGATACTTGACAAGTGTTTTTCAAATGCCTGTGGAGTGGTTATGAGAGTTGGAGTAAGAAACACCAAGTGGGCATCACATCGTGCAGGATGAAACGCACAGGCAGGAGGGTCAGCTAAGGATGATGCATGTGGTTTCAGCTTCTCTCAGCAGCCTCTGGAGAGCCGTACTAGAGCTGTAGGTTCAGCCCTGCTGGCTCAGGAAGGCAACCTAGAAAGATCCTGTGATCATTCAGTTTGTGAACTGGTTTGCCTCTCTACAAATTTTTATCACATGGGCCACACTTCCTATTCACAAGGCTATAAAATCAGAAGTCACAATAGAAGCATGGAGTGGAAAAGTCATTTAGAAGTAACTAAACAAAATCTTTTCATTCCGTTCATGGGGTTATCAAAGCCAGAATACTGAAGTGGTTTGCCATTCCTTTTTCCAGTGGACCACATTTTGTCAGACCTCTCCACCATGACCCGTCTGTCTTGGGTGGCCCTACAAGGCATGGTTCACAGTTTCATTGAGTTAGACAAGGCTGTGGTACATGTGATCAGTTTGATTAGTTTTCTGTGACTGTAGTCATTCTATATGCCCTCTGACAGATAAGATAAAAGGCTTATGGAAGCTTCCTGCTGAGAGAGACTGACTGTGGGGGGAACTGGGTCTTGTTCTGATGGGCCAGGCCATGCTCAGTAAATCTTTAATCCAATTTTCTGTTGATGGGCAGGTCTGTGTTCCCTTCCTGTTGTTTGACCTGAGACCAACTCTGGTGGAGGTAATGAAGATAACGGCGACCTCCTTCAGAAGGTCCCATGCATGCACTGCCATACGCAGTGCTTCGAGCCTGCAGCAGGCCACCACCACCCCACACCTCCGCCAGACACTCCTGGACAGCCACAGACTAGTCTGGGTCAGTCTCCTGTGGGGTCACTGCTCCTTTCTCCTGGGCCCCGGTGCACACAAGGTTTGTGTGTGTGTGTGTGTGTGTGTGTGTGTGTGCCCTCCAACACTCTGCTTCTCCAGTGCCGTGTAAGCTCTGGCAGTTCTATGATGGAGTTAATGGTGACCTCCTCCAAGAGGGCTTGTGCCACACCCAGGTCTGCTGCACCCAGAGTGCCCTCCCCTGCTGCAGGCCACTACTGACCCATACCTCTACAGGAGACACTCAGATACTCAACAGCAGGGCTGGCTCAGTCTCCGTGGGGTTTCCTGGTGAGTACAAGGTTTTGTTTGAATCCTCCACCTGTCTCTGGTAGGTATGGGGTTTAATTCTAAACACAATTTCACCCCTCTGACCTTCTTGCTGGGGCTTCTCCTTTGCCCTTGGACATGGGGTATCCTTTTTTGGTGGGATCCAACATTCTCCTGTCAATGGTTGGTCAGCAGCGAGTTGTAATTTTGGAGTTCTCACAGAAGATGAGTGCATGTCCTTCTACTCTGACATCTTGTAGTCTTTAAGTCTAAATTCAGACTTAAAGTGAAGCAAGTAGGGAAAACCACTAGACCATTCAGGTATGACCTAAAGCAAATCCCTTAAAATTATACAGTAGAACTAACCAATAGAATCAAGGGATTAGATCTGATAGACAGAGTGCCTGAAGAACTATGGACAAAGGTTCATGACATTGTACAGGAGGCAGTGATCAAGACCATCCCCAAGAAAAATCAAATGCAAAAAGGCAAAATGGTTGTCTGAGTAGGCCTTACAAATAGTTAATAACAGAAGAGAAGTGAAAGGCAAAGGATGAAAGGAAAGATACACCCATTTGAATGCAGAGTTCCAAAGAATAGCCAGGAGAGATAAGAAAGCCTTCCTCAGTGATCAGTGCAAAGTAATCAAGGAAAGCAATAGAATGGGAAAGACTAGAGATCTCTTCAAGAAAATCAGAGATACCGAGGGAACATTTCATGCAAAGATGGGCTCAATAAAGGAGAGAAATGGTGTGGACCTAACAGAAGCAGAAAATATTAAGAGGTGGCAAGAATACACAGAAGAGCTATACAGAAAAGATCTTCATGACCCATATAGTCACGATGGTGTGATCACCCACCTAAAGCCAGACATCCTGGAGCGCAAAGTCAAGTGGGCCTTAGGAAGCATCACTATGAACAAAGCTAGTAGAGGTGATGGGATTCCAGTTGAGCGATTTCAAATTCTAAAAGATGATGCTGTGAAAGTGCTGCACTCAATATGCCAGCAAATCTGGAAACTCAGCAGTGATCAGTGGACTGGAAAAGGTCAGTTTTCATTCCAATCCCAAAGAAAGGCAATGCCAAAGAATGTTCAAATTGCGGCACAACTGCACTCATCTCACAGGCTAGCAAAGTAATACTCAAAATTCTCCAAGCCAGGCTTCAACAGTACATGAACCACAAACTTCCAGATGTTCAAGCTGGATATAGAAAAGCCAGAGGAACCAGAGATCAAATTGCCAACACCCACTGGATCATTAAGAAAGCAAGAGAGTTCCAGAGAAACATCTACTTCTGCTTTATTGACTACACCAAAGCCTTTGACTGTGTGGATCATGACAAACTCTGGAAAATTCTTCAAGAGACCGGGAATACCAGACCACCTTACCTGTTTCCTGAGAAATCTGTATGCAGGTCAAGAAGCAACAGGTTGAAATGGACATGGAACAACAGACTGGTTCCAAATCAGGAAAGGAGTACATCAAGGCTGTATGTTGTCACCCTGCTTATTTAACTTACATGGAGAGTGTATCATGTGAAATGCTGGGCTGGATGAAGCACAAGCTACAATCAAAGTTTCTGGGAGAAATATCGATAACCTCAGATATGCAGATGACACCACCCTTATGGCAGAAAGGGAAGAACTAAAGAATCTCCTGATGAACGTGAAAAAGGAGAGTGAAAAATTTGGCTTAAAACTCAGCATTCAGAAAACTAAGATCATGGCATCCAGTCCCATCACTTCACGGCAAATAGGTGAGGAAACGATGGAAACAATGAGAGACTATTTTGGGGGGCTCCAAAATCACTGCAGGTGGTGACTGCAGCCATGAAATCAAAAGACGCTTGCTCCTTAGAAGGAAAGCTATGACCAGCTGAGACAGCATATTAAAAAGCAGAGACATAACTTTACCAACAAAGGTCCATCTAGTCTAAGCTATGGTTTTTCCAGTAGTCATGTATGGATGTGAAAGTTGGACTATAAAGAAAGCTGAGTGCTGAAGAACTGATGCCTTTGAACTGTGGTGTTGGAGAAGACTCTTGAGGTCCCTTGGACTGTAAAGAGATCAAACCAGTCAATCCTAAAGAAAATCAGCCCTGAATATTCATTGGAAGGACTGTTACTGAAGCCGAAGCTCCAATACCTTGGCAACCTGAAGCAAAGAACTGACTCATTGGAAAACACCCTGATGCTGGGAAATACAGAAGACAGGAGGAGAAGGGGACAACAGAGGATGAGATGGTTGGATGGCGTCACTGACTTTATGGACATAAGTTTGAGCAAGCTCCGGGAGTTGGTGATGGACAGGGAAACCTGGCATGCTGCAGCCCATCGGGTTGCAAAGAGTCAGACATAACTGAGCGCCTGAACTGAGCCAAAATAGAATCTAAATAACTAAAGTTGGCGGTGGGGGGTAATCAAACCTAAAAATGCAGACCATTTAAGATGAAGAATGTTCCGTGCACTACATATCAAACCCCATGGATCAATTTACACTTCTAGTCAAGAGGGACAACAAGAATTAGATTTACCTTTTTGCCTGAAACAATCAGTGCACAAATGAAATGCAAAACAAGAAGATGAATATCAGGGACAAAAGACAGAAATCCCTGATAAACAGGAAACAAGTTAGGTAAGCTCTGTGATGTCTGCAGCTTGCAGCCTTGAGAAGATTTTCAGGCTGCAGTGTGGAGATGGGGGTGGGGGGGGAGGCAGAGTTGGGCCAGTTCCCTGAGATGAGTGGATAAAGCTGAGGGTTCAGGGAAACTAAGGCCACTAGAATGTCCATTACACAGTACTGAAGAAAATTAAGTTGTACTGAGGGAAAACTAGAGATCTGCAGAAAATTTCCTCCAGTATTCATAGAGTACTGATCAGCAATACAGGACTGACGAAAGTACCCAAGGCTGGGGAAGAACTATCCCAAAGAATTAGAAATAATTCTACCCAACATCCACATAGGACCGAGAGCCGTATCTGGTATCTCTGACCAGATGGAAAAGCTTCATAATTTATGAAGTAACTAGTAGAGTATTCAAAAGTGTCTTGCCACCGTAATGGGGTGAAGTAACCCTAGACTAAATATTTCTCAAATCCTGCCTAACAAATCTTAAAGCAAGACCTAGAGTAATACAATTGTTAACAACTGTGTTGTAGAATAAAACTCAAGAATATTTACCGAAATATGAAATGTCAAGCAAGCAACACGGTAAACTTCACAATGCCTACCATTCTATCAAAATTACAAGGCAAGCAAAGAAGCAGGAAAATACATCCAATAAAGAGAGCGTGAATCAAAAGAAATCAGAATTAGCAGACAAGGACATTAAAAATTGCTATAACTTTATTCCATATACTCAAAACTTTACTGTAAAAACAGTAAAGATATATTTTTTAAAAGGTCCAAATCATGTGTTAATTAACTCCATGGGCTGTGGGGGTAGGGGTGGAATCCTTTCACAGTGTGTGTGTATACATGATAAAATGAAATGAAGTCATTCAGTTATGTCCGACTCTTTGCAACCCCATGGACTGTAGTCTATCAGGCTCCTCCATCCATGGGATTTTCCAGGCAAGAGTACTGGAGAGGTTTGCCATTATACATGATAACATGTGATCATATACATGGGATATTTATCATATATATATTATATATATATATATGATATAATCATCAAGTTGTACACTTTAAATATCTTAAACTTTTGTCATTTGTACCTCAATAAAGCTAAAAGAAAAAATAAAAATGAGAAAAATAAAGATCCAAATCAATTTCTAAAGAGAAAGAGTCCAGTGTCTAAGATGAAGATTAGATTATATTGGAATTGTTAATTAGACACTGCAGAAAAAAAAAAGATTAGTGGACTTGAAGACAGCAATAGAAACTATACAAAATGAAACACACAGAGAAAAAAAAAATTTTTAATAAACAGCACATCAATGAGCTAAGGGACTATATCAAGCAGCCTTATATAAGTGTAATCAACTTCCAAAAAAACAGGGACAAACAGGCTTTTAATAATAGTCAAAATTTTTTCAAATTTACTGAAAACTATAAAGCCACAGATTCATGCAGCTCAATGAACCCCAGGAAAACAAACATGAAGAAACTCCATCACAGCACATTATAATCAAATGGCTCAAAATCAGCTAGAGAAAAATGATACATATATGACAGCAATTTTTTTATAGGAAAAATGCAAGAGAACATTTTAAAAAGACAAGAATGCTTCATTTTCCTGCACTTCACTTTATTGCCCTTCACAGATACTGCATTTTGTTTTTTTTACAAAAGGCTTTTGGCAACCCTGTGTCAATCAAGTCTACTGGTACCATTTTTCCAACAGTTGCTCACTTCATGTCTCTGTGTCAAATTTTGGTAATTCTTACAATATTTCAAACTTTTGTGTCAAATTTTGGTAATTCTTACAATATTTCAAACTTAATATTTGTTGTGGTGATCTCTAATTAGTGATCTTTAATGCTAGTATTGTAATTGTTTGGGGTGCCACAAATTGTACCCATATAAAATGGCAAACTTAATCGATAAATGTGTGTGCTACAAATGCTCCACATACCTGCCACTCCCCAGACCCTCTCTTCCCTCCTCAGGCCTCCTTATTCCCAAGACATAATAATATTTAAATTAGGCCAATTAATAACTCTACAATGACCCCAAGTGTACAAGACAAAGAAGAATCAAACATCTCTCATTTTAAATCAAAAGTTAGAAATGATTAAGGGTAGTGAGGAAGGAATGTCTAGGGCTGACACAAGCTTAAAGTAAGGCCTCTTGCACCAAACAGTTAAACAAGCTATGAATACAAAGGAAAAGTTCTTGAAGGATATTAAAAGTGCTCCTCCAGTGAATACATGAATGATAAGAAAGTGAAACAGCCTTATTGCTCATATGGAGAAAGTTTTAGGATAAAACTTTAGTTTACGAAAGTCTGGATAGATCAAATCAACCACAACATTCCTTTGGGATAAAAGAGCAAGGCCCTAACTGTCTTCAATTCTATGAAGGCTAAGAGAGGTGAGGAATCTACAGAAGGAAAGTATGAAGTCAGTAGAGGTTGGTTTCTGAGACTTAAAGAAAGAAGCTGTCTCCGTAACACAAAATTACAAGGTGAAACAACAAGTGTTGATATGGAAGCTACAGCAAGTTATCCAGAGGATCTAGCTAGGTTAATTAATGAAAGTGTCTATGTGAAACAAAAGATTTTCAATGTAGATGAAATAGCCTTATATTGGAAGAAGATGCCATTTAGGACTCTTATAACTAGAGAGAAGGCAATGCATGGCTTTGAAATTTCAACACAGGCTGACTCTCTTGTTAGGGGATAATGTAGTTGGTGACCTGAAATTGAAGCCAGTGCTTCTCTACCACTGTGGAAATCCTAAGGGTCTTAAGAATTAATTATTTAAATCTACTCTGTCTATGCTCTATAACTGGGACAACAAGGCCTGGACAATGGCTCGCCTATTTATAACATGGCTTACTAAATAGTTTAAGCCTACTGCTACCTATGGTTCAGGTAAAAAAGATTTCTTTCAAAATGTTGCTGCTCATTGACAACACAACTAGTCACCCAAGAGCTCTGGTGGAGAGACAAGATTAATGTTGTTTTCATGCCTGCTAACACAGCATCCATTCTGCAACTCATGGATCAAGGAGTAATTTCGACTTTCAAGTCTTATTACTTAAAAAATACATTTCAGGGGCTTCCCTGGTGACTCAATGGTAAAGAGTCACCTGCCAATGCAGGAGACATGGGTTTGATCCCTGGTCTGGGAAGATCCCACACGCCACAGAGCAACTATGCCTGTGCACCACAACTAATGAATCCATGCTCTGGAGCCCAGGAGCCACAACCACTGAAACCTACACACCTGAAGCCTGGGCCCTGCAACAGGAGAAGCCACCACAATGAGAAGCACGTGCATGGCAACTAGAACATAGCCCTCGCTCAACTTAGAAAAAAAGCCCACACAGCAATGAAGACTCACACAGACAAAAATAAATAAAATACATTTCATAAGGTTACAGCTATCGTAGATACCGTGATTCCTCTGATAGGTCTGAGCAAAGTAAACTGAAAACTTAGAAAAGTTTCAGCATTCTAGATGCCTCTAAGAACATTCATGATTCAGAGGAAGAGGTCAAAATATCAACACTAACAGGAGTTTGGAAAAAGTTGATTTCAACTCAAATGAATGAGGTGCTCAAAACTTCAGTGGAGGAAGTAACTGCAGATGTGGTAGAAACAGCAAGAGAACTAGAAATAGAAGTGGAACCTGAAGATGGAATTAAATAGCTGTGATCTAATAAAACATTCACAGATGAGGAGTTCTTTATGGATAAGCAAAGAAAGTGGTTCTTGAGATGAAATCTACTACTGGTGAAGATAATGTGAAGATTGTTAAAATGACAACAAAGGATGTAAAATATTTCATAAACTTATTTGATAAAGCAGGAGCAGGGTTTCAAAGAATTGACTCCAATTTTGGAAAAAATTCTACACTGGGTAAAAGTGCTATCAAACAGCACTGCACATTGCAGAGAAATTGTTCATGAAAAGAAGAGTCAATCACTGTAGCAAACTTCATTGTGGCTTATTTTTAGAAATTGCCACACCCATTCCAACTTGTGGCAACCACCACCTTGATCAGTCAGCAGTCATCAACATTAAAGGAAGACCCTCTACCTGCAAAAAGATTATAACTTGATAAGGGCTCAGATTATTAGCATTTTTTAGTAATAAAAATTTTTTTAATTAAGGTATATACATTGGGGGTGTTTTTAGACATAATGCTATTAAACACTTAATAGAATACAACATAATGTAAATATAACTTTTGCATGTACTGGGAAACCAAAAATTTGTGACTCACTTACTAAAATATTTAGTTTTTAGTGGTGATCTGGAAGCGAACCCACAGTATCTCCAAGGTATGCCTGCATTGAAAGGGAAAAGAAAACTGTCAACGTAGAATGCTATACCCAGCCAAACTATATTTCAAAAGCAAAGGTGAAAGAGACTTCTTCAGTCATAGAAAAGCTAAATGAGTTCATCACCAGCAAGACTGTACTGTAAGAGCCATCAAAACAAGTTCTTCAAGCAGGCCAATACCAGATGGATATTTGGAATTACGCAAAGCATGAAGAGCTCCAGAAATAGTAACTTTCATAAAAATGTTAAGATTATTTTCTTATTTAAATCTTCTTAAAAGAAAATCTATTTAAAATAATGACAGCAATGACAACCAAGAACCCAAAACAGCAAATAAAAACAATTAAGTGCGGGGTGTATATATATGTGTGTGTGTGTGTGTGTTAGCTGCTCAGTTGTGTTCAACACTTCAACTCTTTGCAACCCCATGGACTGCCACCAAGCTGCTCTGTTCATGGGATTCTCCTGGCAAGAATACTGGAATAGGTAGCCATTTCCTTCTCCAGGAGATCTTCCTAACCAAGGGATCAAACCCAGATTTACCATATTGCAGGCAGATTCTTTACCATCTGAGCCATCAGAGAAGCCCCATATGTGTATACACATGCACAAATGTGAAATGAATAGCAGCAAAAGTCTCTAGCAAGCCTGAACAGAGTGGGGGAAGAAAGTAAAATATTCCTTTATCAGTAAAATATTCCTTTACCTAAGCCTGGACTATAAGTTGAGACAAAGGTTACAAAAATTCTAATACTCTATATCCCTTGATTTGGAAAGACAGAGAAAATGTTATTTTTAAAAAAAATAAAAATTATCCACACTGACTTTTGAGAAAGCAGAAAATCAAAACAGATCAATAACCACAAAAGACATTGAGAAGTAAACTGATTAAGACTAAGACTCAGATAATTTTAATAAAGGAGTTTGACTAGTTCTAAAGAAACAGGTAATCCTCATATTATTCCATTTTTTTCCAGGGCAAAGAAAAAATAAGCTTACTAATTCATTCTATAACACCAGCAGGATCATAATTCTAAAACCAAACTAATACAAGCAACTCCTGAAGCTCAATTCCAGAAAAATAAATGACCCAATCAAAAAATGGGCCAAAGAACTAAACAGACATTTCTCCAAAGAAAACATACAGATGGCTAACAAACACATGAAAAGATGCTCAACATCACTCATTATCAGAGAAATGCAAATCAAAACCACAATGAGGTACCATTACACGCCAGTCAGGATGGCTGCTATCCAAAAGTCTACAAGCAATAAATGCTGGAGAGGGTGTGGAGAAAAGGGAACCCTCTTACACTGTTGGTGGGAATGCAAACTAGTACAGCCACTATGGAAAACAGTGTGGAGATTTCTTAAAAAACTGGAAATAAAACTGCCATATGACCCAGCAATCCCACTCCTGTGTATACACACTGAGGAAACCAGATCTGAAAGAGACACGTGCACCCCAATGTTCATCGCAGCACTGTTTATAATAGCCAGGACATGGAAGCAACCTAGATGCTCATCAGCAGATGAATGGATAAGGAAGCTGTGGTACATATACACCATGGAATATCACTCAACCATTAAAAAGAATTCATTTGAATCAGTTCTAATGAGATGGATGAAACTGAAGTCCATATACAGAGTGAAGTAAGCCAGAAAGATAAAGAACATTACAGCATACTAACACATATATATGGAATTTAGAAAGATGGTAACGATAACCCTATATGCAAAACAGGAAAAGAGACACAAAAGTACAGAAGAGACTTTTAGACTCTGTGGGAGAAGGCGAGGGTGGGATGTTTCGAAAGAACAGCATGTATATTATCTATGGTGAAACAGATCACTAGCCCAGGCTAGATGCATGAGACAAGTGCTCGGGTCTGGTGCACTGGGAAGACCCAGAGGAATCAGGTGGAGAGGGAGGTGGGAGGGGGGATCAGGATGGGAAATACATGTAACTTGATGACTGATTCATGTCAATGTATGACAAAACCCACTGAAATGTTGTGAAGTAATTAGCCTCCAACTAATAAAAATAAAAAAATAAAATAAATAAAACCAAACAATTATTTTAAGAAATCTCAAGAATATAGATCCAATAACTTAAAATTTTGAAAAACAACATTCTAGAGTGTATTAAAAGCACAGTATATTGTGATACAATTTTTATAATAGGATATAATGATGGTTCAGGGTTAGGAAATCTATACCAGAGAAATTTTTGATGTTGAAGTCTCCCTTTTCTATTCAATTATTTGAGCAGTGTTCTTTATTCACTCATCAAAAATTTACCATGCATTGTATATATGCCAGGCACTGGATACTGGGAATTCAGTGGTGAAAATATGAGGTTCTGGCCTTCATGGAGATGTCTAGTGAGATACAAATTAAAAGTTTTAATACAATATAAAGGCTATGATGAGCACCAAAGAATTGGTGCTTTTGAACTGTGGTGTTGAAGACTCTTGAGAGTCCTTTGGACAGCAAGGAGATCCAACCAGTCCATCCTAAAGGAGATCAGTCCTGGGTGTTCATTGGAAGGACTGATGTTGAAGCTGAAACTCCAATACTTTGGCCACCTGATGCGAAAAACTGATGCATTGGAAAAGACCCTGATGCTGGGAAAGATTGAGAGCAGGAGGAGAAGGGGATGACAGAGGATGAGATGGTTGGATGGTATCATCGACTCGATGGACATGGGTTTGGGTGGACTCTGGGAGTTGGTGATGAACAGGGAGGACTGGCATGCTGTGGTTCATGGGATCACAGAGTCAGACACGACTGAGCAACTGAACTGATGGGAACACATAAATTGGTATGTCAACTTTAGGGTGCTGTTAGAACATCCCTGTTGAGATGATTGCCTATTCTAGGATGGTGGCAATGGATACAGAGACAAAGGCCCTACACAACATAGAGTGGTATAAAATTTCCTGACTACTGATTGGATGGAGGAGGGTGGAGACAAAAGATTCTTTAGGGGGAATCTTAAGGTATTCAGATAAATGTATTAATTTATATACTTATTATGCATAAAAGGGTAAAATAAGGGTCAAGTTTGAAAAAGGTATAAACATTATTGCAGCAAGTTTTATGGCATTGTTCTGTCACTATGAGAAAGTCACAGTGTTAGTATATAATGTTTACGAAACACTGGACTACAGAACCCTGTTGTTTTGCAGAACAACTTATGAGAGTAGTTTCATGTAACACACACTGGGAGAAATTGCTCTCCATAAAAATAATTTCTTCCTTTCTGCTCCTGCAAGTCTCAATATCTCAGTGCAGTCTCATCACCTGTATTCAATTCTTCATGGCTGTCTTCTATCCCTTTATACCAGGGTTCCCAACCTCCTGGATATAATGCCTGATGATCTGAGGTGGAGCTGATGTATTAATAATGTACACAGTAAATGTGATGAGCTTGAATCATCCTAAAACTATCCCCCCTACCCACTCCAGTCTATGGAGAAATTGCCTTTGTCATACCAGTCCCTGGGGTCAAAAAGGTTAGGAACCACTACCTTATACAGCATATGTATTTAGTTAGGTTACTTTCAACTGGGTGAAGCTGAAGTGAAAAAAGATTCACTGGGACCTCATAAGGGGTGTCCCAAAAACCATTAAAAGTTTTATTCTGAACCAGTGACCAGTAAATCTATATGAAGGGATCTGACCCACAGAAAAAAATACTCTTTCACTTTGTTTTCAATATATTAAAAAGCAACATAGTACAAATGCTGTAGTTAATATTAAAAAGGATCCAAAGTCACAATATGGTTTTAATTCTTGTTACTACCTACAAATGCTAATGAATAAATTTCCATATAGGTAAGACAACTGAAAATAACAGGCTCATTAGAGATAATGACCTGAGGAATTCAATGGACTGTACAGTCCATGGGGGGTCACAGTCAGACACGACTGAGCAGCTTTCACTTTCATTAAAGACTATTTTAAATTTTTAATTGAAGGATAATTGCTTTATAGAATTTTGTTGTTTTCTGTCAAACCTCAACATGAATCAGCCATGAAGTGAAGTTGCTCAGTTGTGTTCAACTCGAGACCCCATGGACTGTAGCCTATCAGGCTCCTCCATCCATGGGATTTTCCAGGCAAAGAGTACTGGAGTGGGGTGCCTTTTCCTTCTCCAGAGGCTCTTCCTCACCCAGGGATCAAACCCGGGTCTCCTGCATCGTAGGCAGACGCTTTACCGGAACTGCTTTGCTGTTGCTTAGTTGCTAAGTTTGTGCCTGACTCCTCTGCTGCCCCATGGACCGTAGCCTGCCAGACTCCCCTGTCCCTGGGATTTCCCAGGCACGAATACTGGAGGGGGTTGCCTTTTCTTCTCAAGAACTGCTTAAAAGGACAGAAACCTCGGATCGTAATGCTCTGTGTGCTAGTAACTGTACAGCTTCACATACCAAGGCACAGAAAAGTGTGCATATTTAAAAACAGAGAAAAGCAAATGTACAAACTCCTAGACACTAGGGAGAGGAACCAAATTAGTTTACAGTGCTTAGAAACATAAACCATGTGTTACTGAAAATCTGATTCTAACATACTAAGTTTGGTATGTTCAAAAGGTATATTTCAGGATGCTCTAAAAACTGACACTTTTAACACCAGGCAATCACTGAATAAAAGTGTGTTGCCAGTTTTTTGTGTGCAATGTCCCTAAAGTTAGTGATGTCAAAAAAAAAAAAAAATACTCTTTCACTTTGTTTTCAATATATTAAAAAGCAACATAGTACAAATGCTGTAGTTAATATTAAAAAGGATCCAAATTTTACAAGGAATTAATTTTTATAAACAAGTTCTACAATGAAAGGGAAACAGCATCTTGATACATAAAAGTGTTGTTGAACAAGATTTAAAAATTTTTAAATCAGAAAATGTTTCAGACTAAATTCTTTCAAATGTTCAAACAAAAACAAAAAGTAACCTGTACAATCTCCATAGTAAGATGTGTCCCTGTACACTTGTCCTGGGTACAATGTTAAAATTTTCAAAGTTTGAGTCATAGAGGCAGTACTTTAAAAAGTACATTTTCAGTAAAACATTTTACCATTTATCCAACTATGCATTTATATTTTTGTTCTTCCAGAAATAGGGGATTTATATTAACACTGTATTTTTACTGTAAAAAAATACATTTAGTGATATTTAACTTCCTGAGTGGCCTCAGTCATACATCGATTTAATGAGCAAATTCTAAAATTTTACAACGAAATAGCATGTGTAGATGTACACTTCTATGCTCAAGATCATGTCACAGAACTTACACCTAAGTTCTCTGAGAAGTTAAATATGGTTTATCCCCAATCTTTATCAAAAAGCTTTCTGTTAGTAAAATGAATCAGTGAAGTTAAACATTTTCTCATTTATTAACAAAATACTGAGTCAATTCTGACGATCAACTTGAAAATTTTTCATTATATACACCAAAAATCTGATTCACCAACAAGAAGCTTCTTGCAATACAAAAAAGTAAGATAATTAAAATATTTTCTTCATAATACAACTAATCCATATAATACATCCTTTACTCAATTGTCTAAAATGATTAGAAATTGTGGCACTTCTTTTGCATAAAACCCTTTCCTCTTTTTAAAACCCTGAGGTGAAAGGCTATGAATGTAATAAAACTAGAACCACAATTCTTCTCATGTCTGTATTGAATTGCTACTGGGTTTTAAAATTTTTACAAAGAAATGTGGCAACTTGTAAAGCTGCTCTATAGTTTTTTAAGAAAACATTCTCAGAAACAAAAAAAGGACCTAAAATGACCCTATGAAAAATCCTTATAACACTTGTTAGTGTCGAGATGAGCGCCATTTTCCATTTCTACCACTGTCTCTTCTGTTATCATAGTCATGGCTCCAGCCATCGTGATTCCTGTCTTCATAGAAAAAATCGTCTCTGTTTCCTCTGTAATGATGGTCAGACAGATCACTGTAACGCTGTTCACGGCTGTAATGTCTATCCATCACATAGGGATAAGAATTCAGTCTGACTTTTCTCTGTGATGATGGTGTATCTTGGCGCCACTGGGAGCTTGAAGACTGGTTAAAAGTATGATTATGTGACTGAACTGATGGGGAAAATCCTGACTGATCCAGATGTGGAGAACCAAATTTCCCTCCATATGACATCTGTCTCAAAACACTGTTCATCTGAGCGAAGAGGAAAAGAAGAAAATGTTAAGCACAAATATTTCTAGGTATCAAAGGCAACAGATATCTAGCCAATGTTTAAACACAATAATGGAAAAGCAAAATCATTCTTGCCTATCTGTATTTTAAGTTAAACACAACTAAAAATAGTAGAAATGGTGAGTGAAATGGACTAGTGAGGAGAAAAACAGAGGTAAGTACTAAGTGACTAGATCACTGGTTCTCAAATTCTGCCTATGGGAAGACATAAGGCAATGATTTTTTTTTTAATGGTTCATAGCAAAATGAAAAAAATACGTTTATAAAAGCTCATATCCCTTTATACTAATTTCTCAATTTAATTTTATTTCACTCTTATATTTTATTCTGCAGACTATGAAATACACAAGTCTAGGTAGGTACCATGAGCCAAGTTGTGATTTGGGCAAAGAAAAGAAAAATACAAATATGAGAAGCAGCTCTTCTATTTATCTTTGATCTTATAAATATATATTTCAGCCTAGTGAAAACTGAAATCTACAAAGATCATGCTTGTCTAACTAAAATTTAAGAAGTTAAAAAAGAATTTTAACTAAGTATGATTTTTCTTTTTTAGCAACTCAAGTTGAATAATCAGCTTACCACTGCTTGTCTCTGAAAATTTTCTGAAGATGAGAAAGATCTTTGAATTGTCTGTGATGATGGAGTCATGTTATCCACCGTCCTTTCATGAAAAGTGAAAAATAAGAAAATCAACATATAATCATTCATTCAACAAATAAACATGTCAATCATGAGCAAGATACAGTCCTCAAAAAAGATAGGAATCAATAAAACCAACAAGGTATCTGCTCTCAAGGAGCCAGGGGTAGGGATTCAGACAATAAGAGAATTTCACATGGCTATAAATACACAGTAATATACAACTATAGAGCAAGCTGAGGGGAGAGAGAGGGGATTCTATTTTAGCCGACTGGTCAGGAATGGCCCTTCTAAAAAGGAAATATTTGAAGTGAGAGCTGAACTAGATTACCTGAAGGCAACACATCCCAGCTAAGGGAAGGGCTAGCAGTGGTGAGCAAACTATAGTCTGTGGGCCAAACCCAGTTTGTGCAAAGCTTTATTGGAACACAGCCAACCTCTTTTGTTTCTGTGTGGTGCTACAATGGCAGAAGAAACTAGTTCTTTACAGGGAAAAAAAAAAAAACTTGTCAATTTACAGAGGAAAAAAAAAATTGTCAATCCCTGGGCCAACAGTGCGAAGGCCTAGACTGAGCACTAAAATGAAAAGGATTTGATCAATTAGAGATAACAGGTGAGGGAAACATAAGCAATAAAAGATAAAATCTAGGGCTATACCCTGGTGGTCCAGAGAGAGTGGTTCCACGCTCTCACTGCCGAGGGCCTGGGTTCGATCCCTGGGTTGGGAAGATCCCCTGGAGAAGGGAACAGCTATTCACTCCAGTATTCTTGCCTGGAGAATTTCATGGACAGAGAAGCCTGGAAGGCTACAGTCCATTGGGTTACAAAGAGTCAGACATGACTGAGTGACTTTCAAAGAAAAGAATTACTGAGACAGGAAATAATAATAGGCTTTGGGGAATAAGGAATTCTATAACATAAAGAGAATATTAATTTTAAGGACTTAAACCTTATTTCCCACTTCCTAAAGAAGTAACTTGCTCTACAGAAAAGCTCAGAAAAGGTTTTAATTTTATTTTAAAATACACCATTGGAATCAAACCACCAATTGATTTATCTTATAGTTTAGATCTTTTTATTTAGGGGTCTTTTTTCTTACTTTTCTAAAGCAGAACTATTTTATACTCTACAAAGAAAGCTATTTACACATTCGTTCATTCATTCATTCCACTGAGCACATGGGATCTCAGGTCCCTGTTCAGGAATCAAACCCATGCCTGCTGCAGTGTAAGGGCAGAGTCTTAACCGCTGGACCACCAGGGAAGTCTCATATTTTGTTTTCTTAAATCATATTGTGTCTGTATGCCAATGGGGTAAAAAGTATAATTTTACTTGTAGAGAGTATAAAAATCAGATACATACTAACACTTGATTACACTATTTACTTGTGTATTTCCCCCCCTCCAAGAATTTCTGCTGCTGCTGCTAAGTCGCTTCAGTCGTGTCTGAGTCTGTGCGACCCCACAGACGGCAGCCCACCAGGCTCCCCCGTCCCTGGGATTCTCCAGGCAAGGACACTGGAGTGGGTTGCCATTTCTTTCTCCAATGCATGAAAGTGAAAAGTGAAAGGGAATTTCTAAGACAGGTTAAAAACTTTTTTTCCCCCTCCACCTAAGATAACTTACAAGTTTCTATAATAGTGGTTACAGATGCTTCAAATTCCAACCGTACTGAATAGCATTTAAACACAATTTCAGCTGGCAAGAAGAGCATACGCTTCCAGATTACTGCTTTCTTAGAATTTCACCTTCCAGACTCTTCATATTCATTCACCCACTTCTTTTCAGCTCCTGGCACCATCTTAATCCAAACTATCAACTCAACCCCAACAGCTTCCTTGCTTCTAATACCAATACTTTGCTACCAACAGATTCATAATTGGTCTATTTTCTCCCTTGTCTCCTTCAATCCATTCTCTCCCAGTGCAACCAAGTAACTCACTAAAATACAAACCTGTTCCTTTTACTATCCTACCAAAAATGTTTCAGAGTCTTCCTACTGTTCTTAAGGTGAAATTCCAAAATCCTAATTATGACATATAAGAAAGACCGTATGCCATCTGGCCTCTATTTACTCTGACAGGATCACCAACAACTCTCCATTTTTCATTCATTATGATTCAGGTACACTGGCCTCTCTCAGGTTCTCATTCACTTATCTCTCCTTATTAAAACTTTCTAAACACTTTCTACTCATATCATGTGGGTGTGCTCAATCACACTGCCTGGGTTTGAAAACAAGCTCAATGCTTATGAGCAGTTCACACTTGAGCAAGTTAACTACAACCTCATTTTCTTCATACATAAGGTAGAGCTAATTCTTACCTCATAAGACTGCTGGTGAGGGATAAATGAGATCATAAATACAAAGGACTTGGTGACAAATCTGACAGGTGACAGGATTTTTTAACTCTTTCTTGAATGAACCCCAATACGATTGATAAATTGCTCTAAGGACATACCAGGAAAAACTATTCCTAGTAAAACATCAGCCTCCCCAAAGAAAACTATTTAAGTAGAAATAAATATGGTACCTTTTCTAATCCTTAGTAACTAAGAGGGATTTTAGAGATCATCTGAATCAACCTTTTTTCCTTACAAATGGAAAGACAGGGCCAGAGACTAGCTCAAGGTTACACAATTATTAAAAGACATATTTAGAATCCAGCTTTATGAACTCTTAAGTCTGTTTACTAATAGGTATTTTTAATATGCAAGTAACAACCAATCAGTGGTCATAAAACTAATGTGAATTAAAAAAATAAAGCAGAAAACAGAGGGTAGTACAAATAGCAAGGGTTAAGTAATGTTCTGAGAAATTCTGTGCCAGTATATACATGTATGTGGGCTTGGGTATATGTCTTTACAATGAACATAGTTATACATGTATTTATTTTAAGAGAACTATATACAATGGGCCTATAGTCCCCTTAGAATAGATACTATGTTTAACTATAATCCAAAACAGCAAATACAGCAGCAGAAAAAAGAGGTAGGAGCATAATGAAGGAAGCCAATCACTCATGTGTTTTTTGAGATCACAACCTAGAAAAATTCCTGAAAAATGATTTTTAAAATAGGTGCAAAACATTACCTGCTAGGAGATGTGGAAGTAGGGCTTGAATTTCCAACATGAGGCTGGGGATATGACAAACTGACCTCCTGTGAGGCATGGCTACTTCCTAAATGAAACAATTCGAGAAATTCTTACTGTTAGAAAGTTTAATTTGAAGTTTTGTATTCCTCAGCCCAATCATTCCAAAAAAGGTAGACATAACACTTAAAGTGAAAACCTCAACTTTCAGTAAATTGCTTTATAGTTCAGAGAGGAGACTAAGTGTCTAATACCAGATATATTTAAAACAAAGGGTTACAAATAAGGTACTACCCAATGTATAACAATGTATAAATACCCAATCTGGCCATAGTACTGTGATCCCCACACTAAATTGTAAAACTGAATACAAGGAAAGTTTCATCCTTACATGATCACGTATCAAAATTTGTAAAAGTAAATTACAAAGCAGTCAGGAAGACTTTCGGGCAATAATCTTTGCGCTTTTAGAGCATGAACCCAAAATCGGTCATTCTAACAATGAAGGTTTATGTTCTGAAAACTACCACTTTCAAAATCCATACTGTCAATATTTTTATTGACAATATTTTTATTGTCAGTACCCATTTTTAGCGATATATATATAGTTTACTGTTTATAAAGCTTAAACCATTTTCATCCAAAAAGAGGTTCTCAAAAAGAGAGGTTCTCTAAAACGGAATAACAAAATTAAAAACAAAAAACAAAGCAGTGAACAATCTCTCTGTCCATATCATCAGTAAATAGTTACCTGATCTAAACTGAATCTTGATAGGCCTTCCAAAAAGTTTGATTCCATTAAGCAGATTCATGGCGTAAGGAACAGATACTTCATGTTTGAAATTCACAAACGCAAACTGCTTCGGTTTACCATCCTTGTCTTTTGGAATTTTCACTTTAATTACTGGACCAGCCTACAGACCCACAAAATTGTTCAGAATTTCAGTAAGGCAGTTTCAGGAAAATACTCAAATTTCACAAAGTTTACAATGTAACCATGGACTCTTACAAAACGGATACACGCGTATTTCCCTCACGGTTAAAGATCCTATAGATACGACTGAAAATTAGGTTAACTTACTTCGGGGGAGGGAGCCCATAAGGAACTGGAAACCCAATCACTGAATTTACACTTCACTGCACTTTATGACTTTAATGTCGCGGACAACACCCATCGTTTCCCCACTTTGCGAAAATTAACGTTTATCAAGAACAACAGAAAGTTTTCTTGGACTAAAAGTTCACTTTTGCATTGATCAATCAAACCATTACCAGCTGTTGGAGGGTACGACTGGAAGGAACAAGTTTAACACGTTTTAATACAGATCTTAATACAGAAACACTACAATGCCGCTTTCCTACGGAGTGAGTCTGAGCTTTTTCTATGGAGTCTTTCCTTTTGAGTCTGTCTTTGCTGAAACTTAGTGGAAAATGGATAATGACAAATTGAAATAAAATTTACAAGCAGAAGATGAGAAAAGGAGGAAAAGTGCAGCTCAACGAAGGACCCACACGTTTGAGGCTCCTTAAAGAGCCTGAATCTTTACCGCAGGAATGCCCGATTGAGAACCCACCACCACCTTTAGTCTTCACTTTGGCCTGAACTAATTAGGCCCCATGTAGCGAGCGCCTCCCTTTCTAAGCGTGACCCCCGCCTCCAGCCCGCCCACCTGTCAGGGTGCCGGGACGCACCGTCCCGCTTCCGCCAAGGAAGCGCTGATCGCCGTTGGGCCGGACCCTAGGCGGGCCGGAAAACGAAAGGAATAGGCTTATCCCAGCCGCTTACCTGGTGGAAAAGCTCGAAGAGGAGCTCCTCTGTCACTTTCGTTTCAAGGTTGCCCACAAAGAGAGTGCGATCCGCTTCGGCTGCCGCCGCCCCCATCTCAGCGTCGCCCCCTCCCGAAAAAGGCCGAAGGGTCGCCGCCTACGCACGCACTGCGCACTCTCAGAATCCCCACGTCCTCGCGCACCCAGGCGTCACCGACGTAAACGTCAATCACGCCGGCTCTCCGCAGCGTTGACGTGCCCTGACGGACTGCGCATGCTCCGAGGAGAGGGCTCGGAGAAGGCTCCCGGTCGCCACTGCTGTAGTGATGGCTTCCTGTGAAGTCGGTCTCCGCTGTCGAGATCCGCTGAATTGATCTGCGGAGTCGCGAAGGGCCTACCTTGACCGAAAGACGTAACATTAGATACTACGGGCAGTGTTTGAAGATGGCGCAGAACTCTGTGTCCCTGTCCGCCGGCGATCGAAGGAGCCGGGTGGCTTACCTGAGCTCTTCCCACGGTGACCTCAGCTCATCGGCTTTAGCGTTGGCGATGGTCTCCGGAGACAGCTTCCTCGTTACCAGGCCCGAGGCGATTCTTCCAGAGTTTGTTCCTCGATCCTCTGTGCGGCTGAACTTCCGGACCGAGAGCCGTCGGGCGCCTGGTGGCGGCCGAAGCCCGACCCGCTTTAATGAGGGAAGGGAACTGGAGGCGCGGAGCCGAAGCCGACAGGCCAGATTCTCACCTTACCCGGGCCCTGCGGTGAAACTCGACCTTCTAAGAAGTGTCCTGCAACAGCGTCTGGTGGCACTTGGAGGAGTTATCGTAGTCCGTCTTTCGGCTTAAACCCAATACTTTCCTCGGCCCTTCAATTAGCGTGTAAACAAGGCCTCTCTCTAAAATACTTTCTTGGTGCAACCGGTCTTCTTTTTAGAGGGGCGTCTTTTCTCTAACCTAGCGCAAAAGAAAATGTTTGCAGTTACTTGAGTCACACGGTTTTAAATAGCCATGATGATTAGGTTGGAAGGGAGGAGGAGCAGAGATTCTATTGAGGTGGTCACAAAGCTGAGCTGATTGGATCATCGTTCCCAGAGGTCAATACTCCCTTTATCCGCCCAACAAATAATCACATTTTTCTCGCTTTCCACAAGTCTTACGGACCTCCCTGGCAGATTCTCCTACTTTGAGACTTGTAATTCCGAGCTTCCTTAACTGCCTACCTTTCCACCTCGGGCTAATATTACCTTTACTTCTGTTGGTTACTTCTGTTGTCCTCCCACCTATGGTGCTACACTTAATCCTATCATTTTGTCCCTTACACTTCTTCCATCCCCATCCTCCATCCTTTCTTAAGGAATGTTTATAGATTTCAGTCTCTACTACACTAAAGCAAAAAAAGCAAAACCTAAACCTTGCTGCTCCTTTAAATTGTTAAACGAATTTACGTTTCTTTATTTGCCAAAGGTTCCAAATTAGTTTTTACACTGTCATTTTATTACTCGCAGTCAACCCCAGCTTCCTTAATCTGAATCTTGTCCTCAAATAGGCAAAAATTGGGAACCATCTTACAGTCTACTACTGTTAGGAAGCTGATCATGTGTTCACTCTAGCGTCTTCCTTAAACTTTCCTGTTTGTCTTTTCCCATTCAAACATTAAATTATATTTGAAGATCTTCCCAGTGCTAAGCACTTTAGATGAACTTTTCCTAGCCCTGCTAACAAGGAGATCAAGCATACTTTGGATTTAGTGGCTAACAAATCACCAGGCTGGACTGTCCCTTAGGTCAAGTGATGAAAATAACCCTGGTTGCCATGGCTTTCCATAATATTGCACTATCCTGGTTCTTCTCTTAACCTGGCTGACTACTCTTTGAAAGTGTTGCTCAGCCACCTTGACTTTTTTTGACCCCTTGGACTGTGTAACCTCCTGGGCTCCTCTGTCCATGGAATTCTGCAGGCAGGAATACTGGAGTGGGTAGCCATTCCCTTCAGGGGATTTTCCTGACCCAGGAATTGACCTGGGTCTCCCGCATTGTAGGCAGAGGTGTTTGAGCCATCTGAGCCAGCAAGGAAAACTACTCTTTAATATGCTAATAATTTTGTCTTAATCATATATTCCCCAAGGTTTAAAGGGTGATATTGGGAGAAAATAAGTGGGTTTTGTAAGTGGCAAATCTTAATGTTAAGCAGGTAAGAGTCTAGCTTTTTCCCAGTGGACTCTGGTCTATAATTGTGTTAGATAAAACAAAATTACACACACACAAAACAATTGAATTATGAAAACTACATTTTAAGAAGAATTTTGACAAACCAAAGAGTGTCAATATGAGTGATTAATATAGTGAGAGGTCTAGAAACCACCTCTTAAGAAAAATGTTTGACAGGGTAATAATAGCTACATTTTATTAAGTACTGTGTGCAAGGCAATGTGCTAGGGGCTTTTATTGTTTATTCAGATATTTATTGAGAACTTATTCTGTGCCTGCTACTACCTGTGTTAGGTATAGAATAAAGTGGTGAACAAGATAGATAAGGTCTCTACTCTTATGGAGCTTTATATGTGTCATTTAATTTTCATAACAGCCCATAACAAAAGTATTATACTTCATTTCATTGCTGAGTAACCAAGGCACGAAGAATTGAAATAAACTTTCCAAGGTCATGCAGCTAGGTGGAACCTTGAAGCCGTTCAACACAGGTTCCTCTTTAGAATCATGTAACACCAAAAAGGACTTGAGTGACTATTTTCTCAATTCTCCCAAAGATAGTATCTAACTAATGCTATTCTAGATAGCCAAAAAGAAGTTAGTTCATAATACATGAATTCCTTATGGTGGCTCAGAGGCTAAAGCATCTGCCTGCAATGCGGGAGACCTGGGTTTGATCCCTGGGTTGGGAAGATCCCCTGGAGAAGGAAATGGCAACCCACTCCAGTATTCTTGCCTGGAGAATCCCATGGACGGAGGAGCCTGGTGGCCTACAGTCCACGGGGTCGCAAAGAGTCAGACACGACTGAGTGACTTTACTTCACTTCAGGCTGGATGTGGTTGAGAAAGAATCCCAAACCTATAAGTGAAAAGTTTGGAGAAGAATAGTAAAATTAAGACTGAAGGTAAGAAAGATTTTCATAAAACTTAGAGATGCCTAATGGTGGAAAATAACCACTTTACAAGGTAATGAATTAACTGCCCAAAGTTCTCATAGAGGCTAAATTGTGTCAGTTTTGAAATCAGACTAAACAACATCTTCAGTTCTTTCCCATTTGACCTCTAATTCTACACTTTAAATTAAAAACTTGATTAAAGTTGAAAAGAGAATTGGGGGGTGAGAAGAGAAAAATGAAGTATGATACATAGGATGACCATATTTACTGTGCAAACCAGGGCACTTAGGAGGGAAAGGGTGGTGGGTATCAATTATGTTTTACTTTAGCAACAGGCATAAAAAAGGGCTGTCCTAGGCAGCCAGGTTGGATCATATCACACTAGGAGATGCTACAACATTAAATACACCTTTGAGACATATTCCTTAGCTTCAGGGAAAGAAGACAGATTTGTGAAGGAAGGGACAAAAACTTGGCATAAATGTGCACAGAAGCATGCAAGAGGAAGAGAACCCAGTGGAAGTGAATTGGTTTCTGTTTGTTCTCACATAGGGTCATCAGAAGTAAGGATTTGATTAAATAATAGTGTACATGTGCCAGAAGTAAAATGATACAAAAAATTGTTTGATAAGAGTAGAACCTTGTTCACATAAATTCTGCATCATTTTATTTATTTTTTTGGCCACACCACCAGACTTATGGAATCTGAGTTTCACGACCAGAGATCACCCCTGCACACCCTGCAGTGGGAGTGCAGAGTCTTAACCCCTGGACCACTGAAGAAGTCCTAATGCTTCATAATTTTAAATCTGAGCTGATGAATCTCTAATTTCTCCTGGTTCTTAACATTTGCAACTGTTCAAGTTACAACATCTTCCTAGAATCAAAAAGACTGTGTTATGGAAGCAAGGACTGATAGAAACCTCTTGAAATGATCTAAAGCAGGAACAACTAAGTTTCCCAAAAGTGGTCCATGTTATTAAAAATCCAAATGTTGTCATACAAAATGACTTTTAAGTATCACTGCCTGTGTAGCATGTTACCATTCTAAAATAGATGAATTTTCTAAGACAAAAAATAGTCCCTCAGTACTCCACTGTAAGTTTTAAAAAAGCCGTGGGAACTTCCTTTTTGTTTTTATAGACCTTTGTTTATTGTATCATACTAGGCAACTGACTAGTATGTGTTGAAGGTAAGTTCTATTAGTATATTTACTTCCTCTGTTCATCAGCTCTAAAAGTCTTTAAAAGAATGCCCGTTTGGGGTACAGGAAAAAGGAGGCTCTCTCAATAGCTAGATTTGGTGCTAAGCCTAATTCTGAGAGGGTTAACTCAGCAGAAAGAAAAAGTCCTATGGGAGGGAAGAGTAGGTAGACTTTTAATTTTGAGGTTTAGCTGTATTTCAAACATAATTATGTCTTTTATTCTTTTGGTGAATCTATCCAGATCACACTCAGGTGCAACTTTTTCTTTGCAATTTCCATGACTGTGTATGCTAAGTCCCTTCAGTTGTGTTCAACTCTTTGTGACCCTGTGGACTGTAACCCACCAGGCTCCTCTTGTCCATGGGATTCTCCAAGCAAGAGCACTGGATTGGGTTGCCATTTCCTCCTCCAGGGGATTTTCTCAGGGATTGAATCCATGTTTCTTGTTTCCTGTGTTGGCAAGTGTGTTCTTTACCACTGACGCCACCTGGGAATCCCAATTTCCATGAAAAGTACTCTTATTTCCCTAGCCAACCAGTGTGTAAGTTTGAATGCCTATGACTCCATACTACCTATTTTCCTATCTTTATTGCCTATGTCCATTCAGTTGCAAAGTCCTGCTCCTTTTATTTTCACAATGTACGTATGTTAACATTTATATGTATCTCATCACCTATACTGTATTTACCTGAACATCTATCCTGTTTTGTTTGCTCTGTTTCTCTGCATCCTAAGTGTGTGTAGCTGCAGATGAATAAACTCAAAGCATATCTCTGATCCCATAGTTAAACTATAACTTTACAGTACTGACTGTTAATTACTCCAGTGTTAACCATAGTATATCCCACAGAATCTGTATGAGAAATACAAGGTGCTATTTTGAAAAAAGACGCAGTAAAATTGACAAGTGCATGTTTTATCACCTTCTTAGGGAGACATAATGTGTAATAACTTGTTAAAATTTCTAGTAATTCATTTCCAGGATCGTAGTTATCTGATTAGGGATCAAACCCATGCGCCTTGAATTGGAGGCTCAGAGTCTTAACCATTGGACCATGAGAGAAGTCCCTCAAGCCGGCATCTTTATTCCACATGATTTCTGGTACTTGTCTATGTCTTTGGCAAGTGGGTGGGAGAATGGAGGCAAGCATGCAGCTACAGATTCCCAGCCACTGAGGAGGAAGACTGGCTTTGTTACTAGGAAAGGGCATTTAGGAACATCCCCTAATGTATATGGGTAGGTGCAATTATTAAGTGTGCTAATAATGTAATGTTAAAAAAACATATGGTTTACCTGGCTTTTATTTCACTAGAATATCTGAAGGTAGCCCTACTTCACAATACACTTCTGAATCAGAGGAGAAAAATAATTGTTTTTACTGTCTTTCCAATGAATACAGTAAGCTAAAGACCTGAGAGTAGCTGAAGCAATGAAACTTTAAAAACTGTACGTTCTTTAAACTGACTTTTAAGACTTTCCATAATCTGACCAAATTATTTTGCCAGTCTTCTTTCTTATTCATATTTCCTCCAGGTGATTGCTGCTCTTATTTTGCCTCTATATCTATGCCTATCCTAATCCCTTTAACTAAATTACTTGTCCTTCACATTTTCTGCCTGTTAAGTTTATCCATCCAGATTGGTTCAAGTTCTTTACTGTTGCAAAGGAACACACCCTTTTTAACCAGGTTAAGCAAAACATGGACTGTATGGACTCACAGAACAGGAAAGTGTGGTAACTTCTGATAGTCTACCTAACTAACTATACATTGTCTATAGCAACAGCTTGGTTCTTCCTTTCTTTGGAACCACCTTCTTCATCCTCTGTTCACATGTTTGCAATAAGGTTTCACACCTAGCTCCAGGGATAGAGGTGTAATCTAGGTCTTATCTCCCTTACTACATTGTCTCAGGGCAGACCACTTGTCTAAGTTAATCTTTATATATATATTTGAACCTATTAAGTGCCCCCAAAGTAGAAATTTAACAAATGCCTATTAAATGAATGAATGAACTTCACAGATTGGCTATTTCTCCATGGACTTAAAATCCAAAAATGGAACACTCCAGGAAGGGAAGTGCAGGAACTGTAGTGTAAACTTAAAAACACACACATCATGAGAGTTGAGAGTTAAGTTTTATTTGGGGGTGAAATGAGGACTGCAGCCTGGGAAACAGCACCTCAGGTAGCTCTGAGAAACTGCTCCAAAGAAGCAGGGGGAAGTTCCGTTTATATGAGATTTTGGTGTAGGGGGAGTACATGCAATGACGCACATATTTTTCCTGAAGGTTTCGTCTGCTCTCATGAAGCTTTTGCTAGTTATGAGAAACAGTCACCACCATGAAGGATTTTAGTACTTTTCTAGATATGAGAAAATATAAGAATTGGGCTTATAAAATTGGCTCCTGAAAATATCTAACTATCTGAACACCTGTCCTGCCAGTCCACGTCCTCCCGGGCATGGAGGGTGTCATTTCTGCTGTCCACCCTGAACACCTTTCAGCAGCTGCAACAGCACATGATTTCATCTTTCTAGAGATCAATGGCAGGTGTGAATTTGTAGTTGACAGTAGTCTCTGGTCTAGGTATCCAGTTGCTTGAGTAAATTAGAGTAAAATGATAAGACTAAGTTTTCTTCAATTAAAAAAAAAAAGCCATGTCTTTGTAGCTTACTTGGTCTGTTCTTATAAGAGTGAGAACTATGCTCTTCACTTTCTATATTTTCATTGGAGGCCAAATGTGATTATTATTCTGATTATATAGCATTTATTTTATCATCCCCCAAGAGCTGAGTATTTAAAATTGTTCAAATTTTTCACTCTATTAAATAACTTAAATAAACATCTCAGTTTATAAGTAAAAAAAAAATGAGTTTTGTTTGAAGGTTTGCTTCAATTTAAAATTAATTTGTCTCTAGGAACATAATCTAATCCAGTGAAAGTGAAAGTGTTAGTTTCTGTCTTGTCCAACTCTTTGCAACCCCATGGACTGTAGCTGGCAAGACTCACCTGTCTATGGAATTCTTCAGGCAAGAATACTGGAGTGGGTTGCCGTTTCCTTCTCCTGGGGATCTTCCCGACCAAGGGATCAAACCTGAGTCTCCTACACTGCAGGTGGATTCTTTACCAATAACCTACAAAATCCTACACCTAATCCAAGATATGGACAAATATTTATGCACAAATATTTATGCAGATAGGGCTTCCCAGGTGGATAGCTGGGTAAAGAACTTGCCTACAGTGCAGGGGATACAGGAGACTCAAGTTCGATTCCTGGGTCTGGAAGATCCCCTGAAAGAGGGCATGGCAACCCACTCCAGTATTCTTGCCTGGAGAATTCCATGGACAGAGGAGCCTGGCAGGCTACAGTCCATGGGGTTGCAAAGAGTTGGACATGAATGAAGCGACTGAGTACATGCATGCACATTTATGCACATAAATATTCAATTTAATTAAGAATTCACTTCTTATAATTTTAAAATATGAAAAAAGTTCCATCTAGTCAAAGCTACAGTTTTTCCAGTAGTCATGTACGTATGTGAGAGTTGGACTATAAAGAAAGGTGAACTTTTGAACTTCAATGTTGGAGACTCTTGAGAGTCCCTTAGACTGAAAGGAGGGCCAATCAGTCAGTCCTAAACTGATTGGATCCTAAAGAAATCCTAAAGAAATCAGTCCTGAATGTTCATTAGAAGGACTTGATGCTGAAGCTGAAACTCCAATACTTTGGCCACCTGATGTGAAAACTCATTGGAAAAGACACTGATGCTGGGGAAGATTGAAGATAGGAGAAGAAAGGAATGACAGAGGATGAGATAGTTGGAGGGCATCACCGACTCGATGGACCTGAGTTTGAGCAAGCTCTGGGAGTTGGTGATGGACAGGGAAATTTGGGGCGCTGCAGTCTGTGGGGTCGCAAAGAGTTGGACACAACTGAGTGAGTGAACTGAACTGAAGTCTCTAGATGACAAGTAAAGAAAAAAAAAAAAAGACTACTTACTATATGCCAGGTCACTACTATAATTAAGCAGGACCCTATGGTCAGTCCTTCCTCCATATCTTCTACTTTAGTTCCTTTCTGAAGTACTTGGATAACAGTATTTATGCACATTTCCTGAGTTGTTTTACAGATGTGAACCCCTGCCACCCCACCCCCCCAATCAAATGGAAGATGTTAACTACTTGACAACCGAGCACAGAGCCCCAAGCCTACTGGAGCCTAAGGACTGATAATGTTAACCCCTGTGACACCACCCTTGTTACCTCATGATCAGCCAGTCAGAGAATTGTGCATGAGCTGATCACATAACCTGTGACCCCTCCTCCCTCACCTGGCTTTTATTTTATTTTAGCTATATGACATTGTGCAGCTTCCTGGATCTTAGTTTCCCCACCAGGGGTTTAACCTGGACATGGGCATTGAAAGTATCAAGTCCTAATCACTGAACTGCCTTGTAATTCCCTCACCTGGCCTTTAAAAATGCTTTGTTAAAAGCTTTTGAGGAGTTTGGGGTTTTAGAGCACCAGCCATTGTCCTCCTTGTATTAGTGCATTTACAATAAACATTGCACTTTTCATCACCACAACCAAGTGTCAGTAGATTGGCTTTACTGCTCACAGGCAAGCAGACCCAAGTTTGGTTCAGTAGCACTAATAATATTGAGAAGATGGAATTCTTTTTGCTTAGCTGGAATTCAAAGTTGGTCTTCCCTATCATCAGAATCAAAAGCAAAAGTTCATCTGAAAATGCTGGTTTTTAATAAATTGTATATATTTTACCTTTTAAATTTTCTTTTCATCTGTACCACCAAATACTGATATTAGCCCATCAGCATATTGTTTTAACTGAACATATTCACTGGAAAGCATTTATATAATTCTATTAAATTCTTCTTTTGATATTTGCCTTTTAGCATGTCATTGCATTGTAGATTAATTGAAGTTTAGGCAGAAGCTCCTCAATTATATGAAAATTATCTTTGCACTTAGATCTAGATCCAAAAGACTGATGAAATTGTAGTTTGAACTCGGAAAATGTGTCTTCTATTAATTTGTTTGAATATGGAGAACTCACTTCTTAACTTATTAATAGCATGCTGCTGCTGCTGCTAAGTTGCAGTAAAGTATATAAAGAAGCTTGAACTTGTTTGTGATTCAAACAAGGTTAGTTGTGGAAATAACTCTACCACAGGATAGATGTGGTGTATAAGCTCTATTTTGCTTTATAACTTTAGGCTTAATTCACAGAGAAACATTATAAAGCCTGCAGCAAAAGCTAATTTCCAAAGTCATTCACAATTCCATAACAGTGGTCTAGGGCAGTTCTTCTAACCACTTAAAAATATACAAACCCAGACTTCCCCGGCAGTCCAGTGGTTAGGACTCCACGCTTCCACTGCAGGGGTCTTGGATTTGATCCCAGGTCAGGGAATGAAGATCCCACATGCTGCATGGCCAAAAAAAAAGCAAGTATGAACCATTCTTAGCTGAAGGTGTCTGTAAAAATTGGCAAAGGGCTGGCCTTTTGGAAGATGCCAGAGGCCTTTGAGCCTTAGTTTGCAGAGAATTTTAGCAACCACATGTCAACTGAAAAAAAAAAAAACATGCAACCTAAAAGTTGAGTTGTTGTTTAATTGCTCAGTTGTGTCTGACTCTTTGCCACCCTATGGACTGCAGCAGCCGAGGCTTCCTTGTCCTTCACTGTTTCCTGGAGCTTGCTCAAAGTCATGTCCATTGACTTGGTGATGCCATCCAACCATCTCGTCCTCTGTCGTCCGCTTCTCCTCTTGCCTTCAATCTTTCCCAGCATCAGGGATCAAAGATCAAAGATCCCAGCATCGGTCTTTTCCAGTGAGTTGGCTCTTTACATGAGGTGGCCGAAGTATTGGAGCTTCAGTTTCAGCATCAGTCCTTTCAATGAATATTCAGGGTTGATCTCCTTCAGGATTGACCGGTTTGATCTCCTTGCTATTCAAGAGACTCTCAAGAGTCCTTTCCAACACCGCAATTCACAGCCATCGATTCTGTGGTGCTCAGCCTTTGTCATTGTCCAGCTCTCACATCTGTACATGACAAGTAGAAAAACCGTCCCTTTGGCTATACGGACATTTGTCAGCAAAGTAATGTCTCTTCTTTTTAGTACGCCATCTAAGTTGGTCATAACTTTTCTTCCAAGCAACATGTGTCTTTTAGTTTCCTGGCTGCAGTCACCATCTACAGTGATTTTGGATCCCAAGAAAATAAAGTCTGTCACTGTTACCATTGTTTTCCCATCTATTTACCATGAAGTGATGGAACCAGATGCTATGATCTTCATTTTTTGAATGTTGAGTTGTAAGCCAACTTTTTCACTCTCCTCTTTCACCTTCATTAAGAGACTTTTTCGTTCCTCTTCACTTTCTGCCGTAAGGGTGGTGGTGTCCGCATATTTGAAGTTATTGATATTTCACCTGGCAATCTTGATTCCAGCTTGTGCTTCATCCATTCTGGCATTTCGCATGATCTACTCTGCGTGTAAGTTAAATATATAAATGAACCCTGTGTTAAAGTTGAGAGTTATGTTTATTTGGTGGGAATTGTTAGGACTTCAAGTCTGGGAGACAGCTTCTTAAGATACCTGAGAAAATTGCTCCTAAGGGATTGCGGAGGAATCAGGTGATACAAAAGTTTGCCGCAAGGGTCAAATAGTCTGAACATCAATAAATTATTGTTAATTAAGGAAAACCAGATATCTCAAGTTAAGGACTTTAGCACTTTTCTATGCATGGGAAGATGCAAGAGTCTGGGCTCATTGAAATCATTCTTTTCATATGCATCTCAGCTATCTGGGGCTAGTATCCCCTTCCCCCCTCCCACTCCTCTGTGCTCACTGTAGGGAGTGGTGGCAGTTCAGTGGCCTTTAGCAGGTATTCTCCTTCCTGTATTCCCTTAGAGTTCACCAACTCACACCAGAGAGCTGCAATCGCTATTGACTGTTACATCCTTGTTTACTGATATGGTAGGAAATACTGCATTTCCTATACCCAAGGGCGCAAAACTAATTAGTGGCGGAGTGGAGATTGAAGTTTGGCCAGGCAGTCTGGCCTCAGAGTCTATACTCTCTGTGACTACACTATACAACTTGTACTGGGGTAGCCAGCTAACGATTGGTGGCCAAATCCAGGCAGAAGTTTTCTTTAACTAGCAGACTGGGGGAGGTGGTGGTTTTCCCCTTTAAAATACACAATGATATGTACAAGACAGTGTAAGTAAAATGCAACCACTACCCACATGAATGAAAAATGAACCCTGCCATATCAATAAACAAAGGATGCTGCATGACAGCCATCCCAATAACGAGCTCTTCGGGAACTCAGAATGTGGACCACCGGGCTGCCCACTGCCGAGCCTTCAGCCATTGCAGCCTCCCAGTGGTCACCCAGAGGGCCCTCAGGATGGGAAAGCACAGGATACTGGCCCTAGATAATCAGGGTGTCTATCAAAGGAATGATTTCAGTGATCCCAGGCTCTTGAATCTTTCCATACATAGAAAAGTGCTAAATCCCTTAAATTGACACATCTGGTTTCTTTAAGAGTAATCTTTTGATCCCTCCTTTGTGCCCTTTGTTGCAAAACTTCTGTATATCCTAGCTCCTCCTGTTGCCGCCTCGGAGCAGTTTCTCAGAGCTATCTGAAATGCTGTCTCCTGGGCTGCAGTCCTCATTTTGCCCCACATAAAACTTAACTCACAACCTCAGGTTGTGCAAATTTTTTTCAAAAGTATTATACTGTACATATTCTTCTGTGGCTTGCTTATTTTCACCTCTTGATTTTACCAGCACATATTTAAAAATAATACTAAATTTGAGTGCCTTTAGTGGGGCATATGTTTTCAGTTACCCCTATATTTTACACCCTTACATTTCTCATATTTTAGTTACCCACCTGGTCCCTGAAGCCATCTGAGCTTGCAAACTCTGATATAAGATGGAATTCCATTTAGTCATTCAAATACAAAGTTTTAGTAACATAATTTCTTTGTGTTAAAGTGTGTTATAATGTCAGTTATGTTATATATGATTAAAAAATGGATATAAGATTGTATATATGATATGCTCTAACCTTTATAAAAATATATATATAGAGAGAGAGAAAATACTAGGAATAATTTTTCCAAAATGTTATTTTTGGGTGGTGACATTTTGTAAAATTTGTAATATCTGCTGGTTACATTTTTTTGAATTTACAAAATAATTTTTAACTTTTATCGGAAAATATTTGCTTAAATTTAAATCATATGTAAAGTGTGTTTTTAAATTTTTTATTTATTTTTAGCTGCACTGGGTCTTGGTTTCTGCACATGGGCTTTCCTTAGTTGTGGCAAGCAGGGGCCTACCCTCTAGTTGTGGTACATGGGCTTCTCATCGTGGTGTCTTCCTTCATTGTACAGCATGGGCTCTAGAGCTCGTGGGCTCACTAGTTGCAGCTTGCAGGCTCTAGAGCACAGGTTCACTAGTTCTGGCACACATGCTTAGTTGCCCCAAGGCATGTGGGATCTTTCTGGAGCAGGGATCAAACTCATGTCCCCTGCACTGGCAGGTGGATTCTCAACCACTGGATGACTAGGGCAATCCCATCTGTAAAGTGTTTTAATAAAGACATTATTGTTCTCTTTATTCTTTAATCATGTTAACTTCAATTAGATTATGTTCATATTTTAAAAGACATAACATAAATCCATCAATGTCTGGTTGTTCTCCTGATAGATCCTTTCAAAATAATCATGGATGATAGCCAGGTACAAGGTACAGTCTAGGCTAATGAACAACTCCATCACTTCTACTGAATCTTCATATTTGAGTGACTAAATGGAATTCCATCTTATATCAAAGGTTGCAAGCTCAGATGACTTCAGGGACCAGGTATGTAACTAAAATATGAGAAATGTAAGGATATAAAACATAGGGGTATCAGCTCTATTGAATCACTTGTCTTAAACTGTTTCAAAAATTGCATTAATAGAAAGGACAGCCTATGTGGTACTTCTAAAAAAGTAGTACAAGAGGAAAGAATTTAACAGGCTTTCTCCTGTTAAGGAGTATGCACCGATATAAGAACATGAACATCTAATCTGTAGAGATGAATACAAAGTCAGATAAAACTGACAAGTGAGATCCATCAGCTCTTCTTGCTCTGGCTCCAAGCTGACCAAGCAAACATTTGTGGAGTACGTCCTTAGGAAGAGAATGTACTTATCGACTTACTTGAGTTTTACAAGTCCCATGATTGTTGGTATTCTGCTTTATGCATTTACTTTTTATGAGTTTGGTTAGCATGAAAGTTAGTCCAGAGAATCTGATGACACTTGAAGTCCCTTACACAGAGTTCCTCGACTATGAACCTGAAGATTAGCTCCTGGAACATGGGGTCCATATCAATGTACTGCTGCATCTAGGAAGTCTTATCTAGACAGTTCTCTCAGTCAGCATCTCTTAGATCACATTCACTTAATATCTTCTTTGCTTCACGGGTGTGATAACAATACTTAATTCTATTTCCATTTTTCAAATTATTAGCAAGCCTATATGGCCGAAGTGAAGACTTGGCAATCACAGGTGCACTTTAAGTATATTCCAATAAAATCCTACCATTTACCTCATGTTAACTAGGTAAATGAACACAATGAGGTATTTTTTTGCCTGAGATATCTGGTTATATCCGGCCTCTGACAGTATTTCACATATAAATTATTTATTCATAGCCTACTTCATTTCAGGCAAAGCAAAAGATGTTGCCATAGCATAGAGAATTTTAAGACTGTTGTGGGGCAATTCTGTAGAACTTGCCAAGTTAGGACATACCAGCGATTTTGAAAATAATCCAATACGTTGATGTGGGAAGGCTGTGCATATAAATTCTTTAATTATCTCTTCTTTTGGCTAATTTTAAGCTGTGTGGTGTGGCAGTGGTTCTGCATTTTACACTGCTGCCATAATATTGGATGGCAGTTCCACTTGGCTCCTCTCTCGGCCTGAGTTCAGAGCAATGCAGCAGCTCTGTGGTGTGGACACAGTTTCTATGCTAAAGCCATCCATTTTAATAAAGTAAAGGTCTAGCCCATTGAGCCTAGTTGAATACAGCTGTTGCATTGATCTCTTCGGATGCTACAGCCGTTGAGTTCATTTCCTTAATCACATTTTCCATACGGGTAAAAGCATGAAGCTGCTTGGTATCTTCCAGAGTGCATGCATTCTAATTTCAGAATTTAATCAAATGGAACTGGCTTCCTGACAGAGTAAACAGAGCAAAATACTGTATCCAGACCAGCTGCCAAGCTAGCAGTCTGAATTTATTTTTCCTTGCTTTGCTAAATGCATCTTGAATTTTAGAAAACATAGTCCAGGTTCAGGAAATTTAGCATTTTTGAACCAAGACCAGTCACCTTTAATATTCTTCCATAAATACATCCATTACATTTCAAAAGTCAGGTAGCTGAGTTAATCCTTTCTCACGTGTCTATGGTCAGAGAAGAAAACATATTCCTCTTCTCTATTGAACACAGGGATTGTGTATATAGACCTTTGCTGTTTGGGCCAATCTAATAGTATAGAGTACTTGTAAATATCTATACATTTTTTTCTGATTGCTACTTCTGTACTAACTTGAGTCTTATAATTTAACACATTTATAAAATATTTCCAGGTATTTTCTATACCATTTTTAATATAACATTCCATATATAAACATGAAAACCTCATTTTAATACAGACTCAATGTAGCAACCAGAACACATAGAAATGAACAGGTTAGCTGGGTGGACTACATATTTCCCAAACCACGTGGCTTGTGAAAAGGGGCTTGAGGAAGTACAGAATATGTTACCAATTCCTTTGTTATTGCTAATTCTAATTTTTCCATCTGCAAAACAGACTCCTTTGTTGCATGTGTGTCTTTTATTAACCACAAATATTTTATTTATATTTTTGTTTCAATTTCATTTTTCCTTTAATACTAAACCAGGAATGGCCTTTGGAGGGGATGCCTGTATGGACTGAGAAATTTATTATCCACTCAGGAGATACTCAGAAATAGACATGGCCTCAATTCAAGCAGATTCCACTTTCCACAAGTAGTTTATTTACACCCTAAATTCCTGAAGGCCCTGGAATTCCTGCTCTCTCCCCCTGCCCAATTCAGTTCACGTCCCCAGCTCCTTTTTCAGACTCACTCCTACTCCTCCTACAGCGTTTATTTCAGCTATCACTGCTTCCCAGAAGCCTTGTTCTCTTCTCTTATGTTTCTTCACACTTTTTCTTGGTTTCAAGTATCATCCACATGCTTCTGCTGCTGCTAAGTCACTTCAGTTGTGTCCGACTCTGTGCGACCCCATAGACGGCAGCCCACCAGGCTCCCCCGTCCCTGGGATTCTCCAGGCAAGAACACTGGAGTGGGTTGCCATTTCCTCCTTCAAGGCATGAAAGTGAAAAGTGAAAGTGAAGTCACTCAGTGTCCGACTCTTCATGACCCCATGAACTGCAGCCTACCAGGCTCCTCCATCCATGATACTAAGGACTCCCAAATTTAAATCTCCAGCCTGGCTCTCTTCTGAGCTTCAGGCACCAATGTGTTAATATAATTGTTTACTCAATATCTCCACTTGGATGGCATCTTAAAACATGCCCAAACCAAACATCACTCTTCCTTCAAAAAACCCCAGTGAGGCATTAATGTTTAACTAGTTATCTATTGATGTGAAAAAAAAAAATCACTGCATAATCTAATGGCTTAAAACAACAATAAACATTGATGATCTCACAGTTGCTGTGGGTCAAGGGTTTGGGCTTAGCTTAACTAAGTTGTGTCCGACTCTTTGCAACCCCATGGATGTAGCCCACCAGACTCCTCTGCCCATGGAATTTTCCAGGCAAGAATATGGAGTGGGTTGCCATGCCCTCCTCCAAGGGATCTTCTGGACCCAGGGATCAAACCGGGGTCTCTTGCATCTCCTGCATTGGCAAGTGAATTCTTTACCACTGTACCACTGACTCTGGCTCAACTTTTCTCATGAATTTTCAATCAAGATGTTGGCCAGGGTTACAGTCATATGAGAGCTTAAATGGAGATGGAAGATCACCTTCCAAGATGTTGTTACTGTTCAGTCACTCAGTCATGTCTGACTCTTTGCAACTCCAGAAACCTCAACATGCCAGTCTTCCCTGTCCTTCACTAATTTGCTCAACTCATGTTCCCGGAATTTGCTCAAGCTCATGTTCATTGAGTCGGTGAACCAACCATCTCATCCTGTCACCTCTGTCTCCTGCTCTCAGTCTTTCCCAGCATCACTGTCTTTTCCAATGAGTCTCCTCTTCACATCAGGTGGCCAAAGTATTGGAGCTCCAGCTTCAGCATCAGCCTTCCAATGAATGTTCAGGGTTGATTTCCTTTAAGATTGGCTGATTTGATCTCCTTGCTGTCCAAAGGACTCTCAAGAGTCTTCTCCAGCACCACAGTTTGAAAGCATCAATTCTTTGGCTCTCAGCCTTCTTTATGGTCCCCCTCTCACATCCATACATGACTACTGGAAATACCATAGCTCTGATTGTACAGACCTTTCCAAGATGGCTCACTCATATGACAGGCAAGTTGATGGTATCTGTCTGTAGGAGACCTCAGTTCCTCCCCATTGTAGGCTTTTCTGTTGGGCTCCATAGAGAGGCTGGCTTCCTCCAGAGCAAGTTGATCCAAAGGAGAACAAGGAGAAAGCGGTTATATCCATCATGACTCAGACTCACAAAGCAAACAGCATCAGGTTCTCAGTATTCTGTTGGTTACCCTGACTAGCCACGATTCAGTGTGAAAGGGTACTACACAAGGGTGTGGATGCCAGGAGACAAGGATCACTAGGGCTGTCTTCAAGGCTGGTTCCCGCCACTGTCTATCCCATTGCTCCTATCAGAAACCTGAGAGTCATGGTTGGGTTTTTTTTGTTTGGTTTGTGTTTTAATTTAGGCTGTGCTTGATCTTCCTAGTTCAGTATATAGGATTCTCTAGTTCAGTATATAGGCTCAGTAGCTGTGGTATGTGAGATCTTAGTTCCCCAACCAGGGATCAAACCCATGCCCTCTATAGAATCTTAACCACTGGACCACCAAGGGAAGTCCCCTAGAAGTCATCTTTGATACCTTCTGTCCGTACTGCCTTCAGTCAAAACCAAGTCTAGTTTACTATGCTTTGACTCTGTTCTGTTATCACTATCTTGTTTTCATGTGACCAGATCCTCCTGAGACTACAGCATCCACGGCATGAAGCCAAGTGCTGAAGGGGAGTGTGTGTGAACGTGATCTCTTCTCTAAAGCCACCCTTTCCCTCCTATATCCTCCTGTTCCACAAGGCTGTGGGATCTTACTTCCTTAACCAGGGCTTGAACCAGGCCCTTGGCAGTTGAAACTGTGGAGTCCTAACCGCTGGACCACCAGGGAATTCCCTGTTATGTCACTTTGTATTTTATAATGGAAACAGTCCTGGATGATACTTCAAGAAACCACAGTCTGAAAGCTACTAACCTCTCCAATTTTTCCCAGAATGTTGGGAAATGAGGGGATTAATAATTATTTAGTGTCAAGCACTGGGGCTTCCCTGGTGGCTCAGTGGTAAAGAACCCACATGCCAATGCAGGAGACTCAGGTATGATCCCTGGGTCGGGAAGATCCCTGGAGAAGGAAATGGCAACCCACGCCAGTATTCTTGCCTGGGGAATTCCACGGACAGAGGTGCCTGGCAGGCTACAGTCCATGGGGTCACAGAGTCAGGCACGACTTAGTGACTCAACAACAACAGTCTAGCACTTAGCATGTGCTATTTCTCTTAATTATGACACGAAACCGCTGAGAAAGGGGTTTTATCTCCACTTTACAGAGCAGGAAACTGAGTCACGAAGTGATTAGCCTGTGTTGTTACACCTAGTGAGTATCCAAGCTGGGCTCCGTCTCCAGGTCTACCTACTACTGATCTTGTTTCAGGTTCTGCTTTCCCAGAATTTCTCCTTCAAGGCACCTAACTCAAGTAAAGGCAGGAGGTTGTCTGACTGACGTGGTCCTTTGATAAAGAAGTTTCTATCTTGATATGGAATACGGTGAAAGTACAAGTTAGAAATAGGCTTTTAGATCTTCCTTTTCTCTCTGAAGAAGTAAATGACATTTTCCTCCAAGAAAGGTCAAATGATCATAGGCTGGGAGGAGAAACTGGTCTTTAGGAGAATCGAGGCCTACAGCAGGGGAAGAATTTAAAGATCAGAAACCAACCTAACTGTGTCACATTGAAAGTTGGAGGGAAAGAAAAAGATTTCTGCTTCCAAAACTGGTCTAAAGCATTCAGACTGTGCCTTGTTTGGTATAAATTTGTCAGTAGGTGGATGGCCCGTGAATCAAAGGTGAAGTTTGTGTACAACGTTTTTGGACAGAGCCGCAGCGGTGCTGAGCCCGGGTGAGAAACACACTGGTCTTTCACTGCATTCTGAGGCCTGAGCTCTTTTCCCTCTTCAGCGTTTTCACATTGCTGGGGCTCCTGGAAAATTTCTGTCATTTGTACGGCTCAGTGACAGAGGGGAATACCTGACGAGCAGACAGTAACACAGGGGCCATCAGACAGGCAGAGAAGGCCCTGAAGCAAAACTCAGCTTCTCAAGAGGTTAAATTGCAGTAAACAAAGGGGGTTTCAGAAATTGGACCCAATTAATGTTCTTGACTTCTGTCCTTTTCAGCTCTGGGGACCAAGTGCAGTAAGATGGAAAGGGCCTGCCTGGGCTGTAGGGTGGGAGAGAAAGTTCTGTCCCCCAGTTCTGTCAAGGGGCTTCCCAGGTGGCTCAGCAGTCAAGAGTCTGCCTGCCAATGCAGAAGCCCTCGCAGGAGGTGCAGGTTAGATCCCTGGGTAGGGAAGATTCCCCTGGAGGAGGGCATGGCAACCCACTCCAGTAGGTTGCCTGAAGAATCCCATGGACAGAGGAGCCTGCCGGGCTACAAATTCGTGAGGTCACAAAGAGTCAGATGCAACTGAGCATGCAGGCACCCACCCAGTTCTGTCACTTGTAGCTGGGGGCTCTCTGTGCCCCTCCCGGTGAGGCTCAAAGCCTCCATTGTGACTCAGCAGCGCAAGTAATGATGAAACACGTGGGGCCCCGCCCCCAGGACTTGTTGCATCTTCTGAAAAGATAATTCCTAGGAAATACAAAGTCTTTAATCTCTGACAGTCGAACCGCCAAGGGTCTTGGCCCAAGACGGGGCAGCAGTGACACTCTTTCTAGGTGGACAGTGGGCCTGGCAGCCCCGGTCAGATGCAGTTGTGGAGCAGCTGTGCTGAGTTCTGTTTTGTTCCCGTAGGTCCCCCGTGGGCTGGCTCATTCCGTCCTCAAACATCTGTTTGCTGTCAGGTTAAGAGCGCTACACCTGCTTTCCGCTTTCTCACGGATGTTGAGGTGGTTGGTGAAGGTCTGTAACGAAGGGAACTGGGAGATTCTGGTGGTCGATCTTGTTTAATTGCTTAAGTTGTATCTGTGAGTGAGCTTGGAAGTGGAGGGCAGGCCCCAGGCACGATCCAGAGACCACTTCGCGGAGGGATGGACGTGAACTCTGGCCATCCGCATAGGAGCCTGAGCATGCGCAGAAGCAGAGAGCAGGGGTGTGGCTACTCGGGCCCTGTGGCCACTACGTCCGAGACAGGATGGATACCAAACATTCAGGCAGCAAAACTGGGCCCGCTACCCTTGTTTAATTTGCTCTGTGTAGGAAGAGTATGCTGGATAATGCAGTTTGGCAGTTTTTCCGAGTTTGGAGTATTCTTAGTTTTTCAGAATTCTTTTTTCCACTGATGGCGCATTCAATTATGTGGCTGCAGTAATCTCTCTGTAAAACACGTGAGTTTACAAGGGGATGTCACATCCTTTATTTTCTTTGACTTTTGACAGTTCTGTGAGATCCACCCCCCAAAATGTAGTAGCTCAAGAAAGACGCCTTGTTTCTTCCTCACATAAACAGACCAGCTCAGTAGGCCGCTCTCTTCCCTGTAATTATTCTGGGCCCTGGGTCCTCTCCATCTTGTTTCTTTGTCCAGTTGTTGGCTTTCTGTTTTTTTAAAATATCTATTTATTTAGGCTGCCCCAGGTCTCAGTTGCAGCATGTGGAATCTTCAGTCTTTGTTGTGGTGGCATATGGAATCTTTAATTGCAGCATGTGGGATCTAGCTCCCTGACCTGGGTTCAAACCCGGACCCCCTGCTTTGGGAGCGTGGAGTCTTAGTCACCGGACTGCCAGGGAAGTCTTCTTTGTCCAGTTTTGAGTGGATACCTTGTCAGGCATGCAGCCAATGGAAAAGGGAAACGCGACCTCGTTTGGTCTGGTCTCAAGGCACCAGGGCGGGAAGGGGACTCATCACTTCTGTCACACATCACTGGGGAGAATGCTGTCACATCTTCTGCACAGAAGGTGGTGAAAGGTCCACTAGCCAGTCAGCCCTGTGCCTTATCACACTTAGATTACTCTGGGGAAAAGTGAGACACAAAAGCCAGAAATCTGTGTCATCGTTCCATACGGTTCATATTAGTTCCTTTTTCTGCAGCAGGTTGAGAGAGAGAAATGGACTTCCTCAAAGACACAGCTGGTTAGGAGTAGCACTGGAGCTATAGTACTAATAGTTTTGGGGCTCCTCAGTTCTTTTCTTTATTCCTACCGCCCTCCCTGGACAGTGGGGCAGACCATTTGAAATTAGCACTGCTCTGAAAAAAACTAGGGTGTGTAATTAACTTCAGTATGTGCAGCCAGTGGGGAAAATACAAGGTGGTGACAGAACTGTGTCCAATTCCTCTGCCTTCCTTCCTGACTCTCAAGCACAAAAGCACTGAGGTGATGAATACTCTGCCTGCTGTGGTCCCAGCCCCCCGAGTGTGGATGTGATCAGACACAGAGAATCAGACAGCAGGATGACTGTCTCTTTACCTTCTCAGGTTAGCTTAGGATGTCTTATATGTGTTCAGGTTTTAGGGCCAACCTCTCTGATCTCTCTTGCTCTGACAAGTACACTCTCTGGGATCCTCTGCCCTGCCAAAGTAAAGATGCCCAGCTGGCATAACTCCTGATCCTCTGAGCCTTTAAGCCCCCTGATCTGCCAAGAGTCGGGCTGTTTCACCACAGCAAAGTTGTTTGGGCCCCAGGAAGGTCTTGCTGAGTCCAGTAAGATGGTTTGTAGTTGTAAGCACTGCCCAGAGTATACATGCACTCCTAGAATGATGGGGCCCAGGTACGACCAAGAACCAAGGGCTGTATGTCCCTGCACGTGCCTTGACAATGAGTTTTGTTCCCTCCCTTTATCTGGAAGTTGGCCACCTTGGAGAGTCCTTCTATGCCTAGTTTGTCAGGCACTTATATGACTTAAGCTTTTACTTTTTCTCCAGGAGGAACCTTGGCTACTAGAGATTAAGGAATAAGATAAGGTTATAAAACCTCAGCCATAAATTTAAAAATATAAATAAATAAATAAAACCTCACCCAGAGCTATAATTTAAATCTCGTTCCAGTTCATTAGTGCCCCCAGGAAACAAAAATGCCACCCCCACCAGTCTCTGGGTACCGCTAAGATGAATGCTTTACCATAGTCCAGTGATTTATTAATGTTTTAGCCACGTGACCTTTTGGTCACTGTTATTGTTTTATTTCTGGCTTCCCAGGTAACTCAGTCAAAAAGAATTTGCATGCAGCGCAGGAGACATGGGTTCAATCCCTCAATCAGGAAGATCCCCTGGAGAAGGAAATGGCAACCTCCTCTAGTATTCTTGCCTTGGAAAGTCCATGGACAGAGGAGCCTGGTAGGCTACAGTTCATGAGGTCACAAATGAGTCAGACACGACTTAGTGACTAAACAACAACATTGCTTTATCTCTAGGCTCCATCTTCAGATACCCTGAGATAAAGAAGCATTTATATACAAACTGTATGGCTACAGAAATTACCAGATAACGCAGATACCTGTCTTTATGGAAAATTATTAAATTCTGTCAATTCTCAAAAAGGTCACTGGAAAAACCTTCCAATTAAGCAAAACTAAGTTTACTGAACTCACTTCAATAAAAGGAAGGTACCACATTGAGTATCTTAGTTGTATCTCAGAGCAGGGAGTCAGGGAAGGATATTTTGAGTGTTTCAGGGCCAGGGCTGGATGTTTTAAGGCAGGTCTTGCAAGGCAGAGAACTAGTTAGGACTGAGGAGAGTTAATGACACAAGAGCTTTTGATTGATAACCCCACAAATCAAGAGCTTAGAGTATCAACAAGCAAGCTGTTCATCTTGAAAAGTGAGCTATTGTAGTTGTTCAGTGCTAAGTTACAGAAGCAAGTCTCTTCCAGAACAAATAGCTAAGTTGCTTTTGCCTAGTCCTAATTGTTTTTTAAATATCTTATGTAGCACAGAGATGGGAAAATAAATTTCAGTTCCAAAAATTTCAATGCATTTGTATCACACATGTAACCATAGGTTGTTCTGTTCTTTATTTCATGCATGTTTATCTCCTTGGCTGGACTCAGAATGTTTTCAGGACAGGAGCCATAGCTTGACTGTATACAGCCATAACTGTGTACATAACCATAACTTGACTGTATACAGCCCAGTGGTGAGCACAAGTATCCCACTCAACAAACATCACCTCTTCCATGAAGTCTTCCATGATGCTACCTCCAGGTTCTCAGTCATTTCCCAGAACTATATTCACACCACTATTCTGGTGCCTGTTATCTGTGGCAAGATGGGGTTTCTCTCATCCCTTCCTCCTCCACACTTTCTCAGGGAGAGGGCCTTCTGTAAAACTGAGTGAAGAGACAAGGATGTGGCTCATAATAGTTCATTGAAATTATTTTTTCAATTTATTTACTTTAATTGGAGGCGAATTACTTTACAATATCGTAGTGGTTTTGCCATACATTGACATGAATCAGCCATGGGTGTACATGTGTTCCCCGTCCTGAGCCCCCCTCCCACCTCCCTCCCCATCCCATCCCTCTGGGTCATCCCAGTGCACCAGCCCTGAGCACTTGTCTCATGCATTGAATTATACAGAGTGAAGTAAACCAGAGAGAAAAACACCAATACAGTATACTAATGCATATATATGGAATTTAGAAAGATAGTAACGATAACCATATATGCGAGACTGCAAACGAGACAGAGATGTATAGAACAGTCTTTTGGACTCTGGGAGAGGGCGAGGGTGGGGTGATTTGAGAGAATAGCACTGAAACATGTACATTAACAAATGTAAAACAGTTCATTGAAATTAATCCATAGAAGTGATCATATTAGCAAGAGAAAGAAAAATGTATTTATTTAAGAATTTGAAGGAAGGAAGGAATAAAAACCTCTTCAGCAATTCCAAGACATGAAGGACTGGATGCTGCCTCTCCAGGAGGAGCCAGATACTGGGGGATATTGAAGAAACTGAACAAAATTGAGGATGCTGTAGGAAAGAAGGGTGAGGGAGACCAGAGGAGGAGCAGTCACCCTGATACTGGCAAGTGACCCAGTGGGAAAAGCTGTCACTTTCGTGCTTCACCCTTCATCCAATTAACCCATGTGCCTGCCTACTCCTTTGCTAGATTATGAGATCCAAGAGGGTGGGCCAGAGCCATGTGGCCCCTTCACTTTCGTGTCGCTACTGACTGATCACACACACACGCACTGTCTACCAAGGTGACATCCCGTCACAGGGGTTTTGAACAGAATTGATCATAAGGCTGACTTCTTCCAGTTATGGAGGGAGAATCAGTCTACCTGTCAACTGCATCACAATTGGATGTATTTGTTGTTTCCTTGTCCAGATTTTTGTAAAAACGACTGTACCCCATTGTATCCATCTTCATGGTCTACATTTGGCAGTAATATACATTAGCCAGCCACCCCTCTCTTATGTCCTTCATTAAGTATCTCTTTAAAACGTCTTCTGAAGTGTGGCATCCTTACATCATTTTTACGGATACCAAGTCTCAGGATCAGTTTTCCCTCTGGCAGTTTCCTTAATTGGTGATCTGGCAACATTGGGTTTTTCCTTCCAACCTGCCAGTTTCCTTCGTTTAAAGCAAATTCTGTCAAATGAATAAGCACCTATAGCACAATTAGCGAGCACAAAATGAAACTGCAAATATGCATTAGCTGACCAGGGTAGTGTCAAGTATATTAAAGAGAACGAGACAAGCATATGAGATTGACAAGAGAATGGAGCATTTCCTTTTTTCATTCTGGTTTATTGCTGCAATATTCCATTTGATGGCCTCAAGCTTTCACAGCATCAGCTTCCTGCAATGACATTAATGAAGAAATGCTGCTTTTTGTTCATTCTTTAAACAACTATGCTGCTCTTTAATGGGACTATAGCACTTTCCCCCTGTTCATGCAGAGTTATGAACAGCTGAGTCTCTAGGGTACCTCTGATGTGTACAGCACTCTTCTCCCTTTAGAATTTCTCTGATTCGTTGGTAAGCACACTTTCCATCAATAAATTCAGTGTTCTAGATATTTCAAAGTATGGGCAGAAGCAGGAATATTTTTCCAGCCTGGAAAAAAATAAAAAAGCCCAAGAGAAAGGAATGATCACTTAATTTTTCATCACATTTCTCTGCTTTGTAGAATATACTGTTTTCCTTTTAATTATTTCCTAATCATTTTCTTCCATCCTCATTAAGTGTTCTTAAGTCCTTATTAAATTTTCTTCTGTTCTTTATTAAAGCAGTCACATTTAGAGCCATTTTGGTTCATCACCCACACGTGACTGACTGATTTCTAAATAGTTTTTCCTCTAAGCAGAAAGTTATTTCTGCCACTTAGACTGAATGTCCACTCTGGCTTTATTTCCCACGGGGTTCATTTAGTTTCTTCTCTGTTTTCTTCTTTGGGTTCCTTCTGCTTGCCCAGAAGTTTGGAATTTGATTTTATGTCAGTTCTCAAAGCCTCAAAATAAATAAGGGCTGGATTCAAGCTGTCCAAATGGTGAGGGCAGTGAGATGCACTTACTGATTCCCTATCATGAAATATAACTGAGTCCTAGGTTAGCTCCAAACTGGCCAGGACATCACCTAACATCTCTAACAAAGCAGACCTGCTTCAAAATCCAGGAACAGAGGGAATACCTTCTGCAGAGGAGAAAACAAAGTGATCGCCCTCCAACCCTACCCCTGGCCTCCTTTGGAAGCATTTTATTTCTAAGGGATAATGGACAGATTTTGATGTTATCACAAAATAAATGAGTCTATCACACAGAGCATCAAGTTGAATAGAAATAGATATTTCAAATGAAGCTCTCATATTATATCAGAATATGTCAGCAGATTAAGAAATACAATGTTATTAAATTGTATTAAATATAATCTTAAAAAACAGATTAAGCTGATACAATGTTTTTATTTATTTTTTGATACTGTATTTTTAAATAAGAGACTTTAGTTTTCAAGTATTGCTGAAACTGTTGTGTAACAATAGCAAAGTTTTGCTAACATTCCTACCATGAGTTTTTTTTAATTTATTATTTTATTTTTTTAATTTTACTTATTTATTTTTGGCTGCGCTGGGTCTCTGTTGTTGCCTGAGGGCTTTCTCTATTTTCAGAAAGTGGGGGCTACTCTTCATTGTAGTGTGCTGGCTTCTCATTGCAGAGCACAGATTCTTGAACGTGTGGGCTCAGTAGTTGTGGCATACGAGCTTAGCTGCTCGGCAGCATGTAGGATCTTCCAGGAACAGGGATCAAACTGTGTCCCCTGCATTGGCAGGCGGATTCTTAACCACTGAACCACCAGGGAAGCCCCATTCCTTATTTACCATGATTGCTATTGCAGCTGTTAGCAATTCAAATTAACATCACTGTTACAAAAGATGAGACGAAAATAAAGGAAAAATTAAATGAGATGGTCGTCCTTGAATTAAGAGATGACTATGTGGAAATAAACATATAAATGGCTAGTATAAAGCAGGGTGGAATAGTGTAAGTTCTAAGTAAGCTACACAGAAGAAGGAATAGGTCATCCTAACTTGGGGTGTGGGTGAAAGAGGTCATTCTTAAGCTTGACACTGAGGTATGTGAAGGGTTTTTGGCGGTGAAAATGTGTTGGGTTTTAGACAGGGGACTGCAGGACCAAAGCAGGAAAGTAAAGCCAGAGAATGATGAGTACCCGGAGCTGAGGGTTGTAGAGGAATGTGTACGGGAACAAGGCTGGAGGAATAGCTCTGGGCCTGAGTACCACTCCAGCACTTTGCATTTTAAGAAAGTGCCATGATGGGCTACAAGGAGAATAGAAAATTGGTAAGACTTCGTACCCCTGATATTGACAGCTGATATTTGATAGCTTTGTGCACTTGAGCACCTGTTTTTCGATCCATAAAATGAAGATAATAGAGGTCAGAGCTAAGACATATTGTTGAAAAATCATCATCTTTAAGGTGATAGTTGAAACGTGGGAGTGATCATATGAAATTGGTCAGAGAAAGAATATAGAGTGAAAAAAAGCAAAAGGATTCAACTTTGTTGAACTCTTCTCACAATTAATGTCAGCCTCTCTTCTAGGACAAGCTAAGAATCATTGAGGGTAGGTTTGGTGGTAGTCGTTGAGTATGGGAGTTGTTGAGTAAGGACTGAAGTGAAATTGGCATGGGTTAAAAGCTCACAGCAAGGATAAGCCCTAAGTGGTCTAGCTAGGGATATGGGATTGGATATGGGATCAAGATTTCTGAGTAATAGCAAAGTCACATGTCATAGAAAATCATGTGTAGAACAGAAAGACGATTTCTGTTTCCTGGAATGAGCAGGGCTGATAGTTATCCAGAGCAGTGTTTCCATGGACCAGTAGCAGCAGCCCCATCTGGGTGGTCCCAGATATTAGAAATGCAAATTCTAAGGTCCCACCCCAGACCAACTGAATGAGGAATTTGAGGCCAGAGCCCAGGAATCTGTGTTATAGTAAGCCCTTCAGGTGACCCTGATTTGCTTGAAAACTTGGGAACCACTGATGGAGACAGTGGTAAGCATCAGTTCACAAACTGAGATATTAAAGGAAAGAGGAATATTGCTGAATGGGATATCACACATTAAACTTTTGCCCTGCAGTGAAGTTCAGAGCTTTGAAGATTATTTTCTCTTTGAGTCCAGAGAAGCAGTTTTAAGCTTACAAAATGATTAAGAACAGCTAAAGATTAGTGCAATGACATCTAATTGTAACCTTATACATAAAATAATTATAATATAATGGCTATCATAGCTATTATAGATTAGTCTTCGTTATGTTTATTAGCATAAACAAGATCAACATTTTATTAGGGACACAGTATAATATAATTAAAATATAAGGTCAGTCTTTTAGACAATCCCAGATAGCATATTCCAGGAGGTGTGGAAGATCTTCCACTAAGGAATGGAAAGAATATGTTAGAACTTATATATCTAAAAAAAAATTTATTCTTTATATGTAAATGGAACAGAGACATCACTTTGCCAACATAGGTCCATATAGTCAAAGCTATCGTTTTTCCAGTAGTCGTGTACGGATGTGAGAGTTGGACCATAAGGAAGTCTGAGCGCTGAAGAAATGATGCTTTCAAATTGTGGGGCTAGAGAAGACTCTTAAGAGTCCCTTGGACTGTAAGGAGATCAAACCAGTAAATACTAAAGGAAATCAACCCTGAATATTCATTGGAAGGACTGATGTTGAAACTGAAGCTCCAATACTTTGGCCACCTGATTCAAAAATCTTATTCATGGGAAAAGACATTGATGCTGGGACAGAATGAAGGCAGAAGGGAAAGGCGGCTGCAGAGGACGAGATGGTTAGATGACATCACTGGCTCAATGGACATGAATCTGAGCAAATTCTGGGAGATAGTGAAGGACAGGGAAGTCTGGCATGTTGCAGTTCATGGGGTTGCAAAGTGTCGGACACAGCTTAGACTGAACACAACCACCAGCACAAATTGAACCTTCCTTGGTTAGTCCATCTGTCAATGAACAGATTTCTCTGGTTTTCCTAGAGGGAAAGTAGGAATTCCTTAAACTGAGGGATTCATCCTGTCCCATTTATTAGGTTACAACATACTCTAGTATGTTGCATGTGTCTGATTAAGTGGATTTTTGGACTATATTGTCTAGTGTTAGCTAAGGTCACCATACCCTAAATAGACAAATAGCTTTCAAGTATTCCTGAAACAAAATATGGACTGAAGTTTAATTGTAAAAGTGAAAGTTTAAGGGAACAGTAAAAAAGTGGGAGAGACAGCTTAGTTCAGTAGATAAGAACAAGGATTCTGGAGCCAGCCACCTAGCAGAAGTGTGACTTTGGGCAATTTACCTAACTCTCTGTGCTATAGGTTTCAAAAGTGTAAATATGGGATAAGAACAGTATGCACCCCCACAAGACTTTTATGACAAATAATATTTTTGGAACACAGTACAAACAATATGAGCTTGTTAAAAAGAAAAATAATTTTAATTCTTTGCCAGTAACATTACAAGATATAAATAAAGATCTGTTTGAATCTAATAAGTTAGCCAAGCAATTTTGAAATTACCAGGAAGCCCATTTACATTATGGATTTAAGTCCACTCTCTGTCATTAACTATGAACCTAGCCCTCCCTATATATTGTACTTTTAGATCTTGGGTAATAATATGCAGTCATCACAATTAAGCACTGTTGTATCTATGTCTCATTCTTTAAAGTTCTATTTTTGTGTATGTTTTATAATATTCAGAATATGTTAGCAAATTTGTCCTTACATATAATTTAATACATAACTAAACATTTACTGTGGGTATATATTCTGAAGTGTTTCAGGTTTGAATGAGTGTTTTGCTTTCTTTCAACTGATAGCAAACATAATCAAAAATATTAGAGACAACTTCTACAGAGTTGGGGCTGGTGAACCATCTCCCCTGGGCCCAGTCCATCTCACTGCCTATTTCTGCAAATAAAATTAATCACAATATAGCCACCCTCATTCCTTGTCTATAGCCACTTACACACTACAACAGGCGAACTGAGTAGCAGTGACAGAAGCTATATGTCCCACAGAGCTGAAAATATTTACTATTAGGTCCCGTAGAGAAAAAGTTTGCTAACTTCTAGTCTAGACCACTCTTTGCCAATAGCTTAGTTGAATTGTGGACATCAAATCTAAGATGAATCAGATAACCTCAGAAAATCAAGCCTTGCGAGGCAAAACGTCACAAACTTGAGGTTAACACCACACCCACCAGAGGATAAGGCTGTGACACTGTGACTGGGAACATAAACTTCACTTGCCCCCAAGCACTGGCTTCTCCTTGGGGAGGAGAGTTACTCCAGCAACTGGTAAATTGCAGAGAGGGTTCTGCACCAACCCAGAATTTTCCCTGGGGCTAGGAAGGTTCTCCCTAAGAACATCTTTCATATTCTGCCTGCAGGCTGTGATGTAAGGAAGAGTTGGAGCAGATATGGACTGCTGCCCGAAGGCAGGTTTGCTCCCACCATCATTATGGTACTTGAGGTATCAAACTAGAAAAGAAGCATGCTGCATCCTTTGGGTCATTATTTAACAGGGCAGTTCAGCTCACAGATAGAAGTGTTCCACCACCACGTGTGCTGTGCTTAGTCATTCAGTCATGTCCGACTCTTTGCCACCCCATGAACTGTAGCCCGTCAAGCTTCTCTGACCATGGGATTTTCCAAGCAAGAATACTGGAGTGGGTGGCCATGCCCTCCTCCAGATCTTCCCAACCACCATTTACAGATGATCAAAGTTAAACTGGAAAGAGAGGAAGTGAGATTTTTGGCCACATCAGTGTGTGTTTTGGGTAATCCACTATTTTAGAAACATTGTTTTATCACTGGCCTTGCCCTAAGAAATCAAGGACAAAGGAAACATGAGTTCGTTACCAAAAAGAACTGCAGTTCAGGAACTGATGGATTGCCAGGCAGTGTGACTTTTGGGCAGTTGAGAAAGCGAACCAACTGAAGGATTTCATTCACTGGTGCCATATCCATAGTCTGGGACTTCTCAGAAGTTCAGCACTCAGGTAAATAGAACCACAGGAAATTCACTCGAAAAGTAACTGCTTTTGGAATTGCTTTCAACCGCATCTCTTAAATGTTAGCAATAGGGTGGTTTGATTTTTATCATCAAAATCGATCATTTATTAGACTACAGACCTGCAACAGGAGATCAATTTTTTAATCTATATGCTCTTTTTAAATGTATATATATAGCTGTATGAATGGAAATATTGAGAACCAAGGCTTTACTTAGTTTCAAGATATCACAGACAAGATTGTCCATGACACGATGACAACCCTATTCAGCTAAAAAGTATGAAAAGTAAAAACTCTGAGATATCCAGGGTACTGGTTGTGACAAGGATACTGTTCGTGATTCTTATAAAAATCAACAGCTCTTTCTCCACTGGTGTAGGTACTCGTTGTGGAAACTCAGGAGAATACACCAGAGCTAGAGTAAAAGTGAACTTCTGTACCAGGCATAAACAGTATTCTAGAAGGGCTCTGTTTCTTAGGCTCTAACTGTCAGGGCAGGAATGGGTTTTGCTCCTGAGGGAGGCTGTTTGCTGTTTGTTCCTAATGATGGTTAATGTATGAACAAACCCAACTCCCAGAGCTATAACCGATAGCATCAACGATGCTGGGATACAAAGGCGCTAATGAAGCAGAGCCATGTGGCTGGCGCTTTGAAAATGCCCATGGTGGAGGGAGGAGGGGGAGAGTTTGGTTAAATGAAGTCATTTCTAAGAGCAGTAGATGAAAGGGCAGGGTTAGAACAAAGCAGCTGAGAACAATTACATATTTAAATTTCCTTCACCCTGTGCGGCAGGAAAATTTTATTTCATCACTTTCTCCTCTGACATGTCAAAACACATAAGCTTCTGCATCGTTAGGGCCTCTGTTCTCTGGTGGAAAAAATAAGAGGCTGGGTAGCTGAGAGGGCATTTTGGCACCAAGTGATGGACAGCTAAGACATCCAGCAAACAGCTTTGTCACTCATCTTTCCTCCGTCCGAGGTGCTGACTGCATATGTCATCCATGCCTGTCTCTCTGCTGGGCTCCCCGTGTTTCCACATTGATGCTGCTGCCTCGGTGACTAATTCTGTCCAAAGACCATTAACGTTGTGAGGGCTACAGATATGGAACTGTTCTTTGGGGCAGAGGCTGGGGGTGGGGAGAAAGAACAGGAAAACCGGAGTCTCTGCATGTTTTACCACCCTAAAGAAAATGGCTGTCCCTAATTATGCAAAATGATAGAGAGAGCAGTTGACTGAAACCATTGAAAATGACAGTTATTTATCTGAACAGCCTAAAAGAACAGGTCACCCTAGTTAATAACCTAAAAGCACACTTTTCTGTATATGCAATTTCCATCACATTCTCTGAATGTTACGGGTCTGGCTGACATCTGCCCTGAGCAGGGAAACAGCTTTTTCTGTCTTTCTGTGGAAACCTCTAGCAAGGAGTTTGTATACTGGTTTCATGGTTTGTTCTGGCAAGTAAGTCATGCATCTGTGGTAGGAAAGAGAAAGATAGGCTTGAGTTAAAAAATGAGGGGAACTTCCCTGGTGGTCTAGTGGTTAAGTGTCCACACTCCCAGTGAAGTGGGACAGAGTTCGATCCCTGGTCAGGGAACTAGATTCCACATGCCGCAACTAAGATCTGGCATAGCCAAATAAATAAAAAATATTTTAAATTATTAGAAGAAAAGAAAATGGGAGGTACACAGGCATAAACAGAGCTGTATCCAAGTAACAAAATCTAAAGAGTTAAGAAGGGGGAGGCATAAAAAAAAAAAAAAGAAGGGGGAGGCATGCATATCCTCTCTGTTTGCACTCATGTAGAAGACAGTCTAGAACTTTCAATAAACATTGGTGTTTCAGACCTTTTTGTTTTAATCCACTGGGAAAGCAAGTAAAGATTGTCCTGAAAACTGGATAATTGATTGATTTCATGATCATCCTCATTAGATACCTTCAGTTCAGTTCATTCACTCGGTCATGTCCGACTCTTTGCAAACCCACGGACTGCAGCACACCAGGCTTCCCTGTCCATCACCAACTCCTGAAGCTTGCTCAAACTCATGTTCATGGAGTTGGTGATGCCATCCAACCATCTCATCCTCTGTCATCCCCTTCTCCTCCTGCCTTCAATCTTTCCCAGTGTCAGGGTCTCTTCTGTCATCCCCTTCTCCTCCTGGGATTCCCTGCTGGCTCAGAGGGTAAAGCGTCTGCCCACAATGCGGGAGACCCGGGTTCAATCCCCTGGTCTGGAGAAGGAAATGGCAACCCACTCCAGTACTCTTGCCTGGAAAATCCCATGGACGGAGAAGCCTGGTGCAGGCTACAGTCCATGGGTCGCAAAGAGTCGGACACGACTGAGCGACTTCACTTTCTTTCACTTTCCTTCTCCTCCAAGATTTGCCTGGGTCAAATTTCTGAAGGTACCACTGGTTCAGAACCTGGCTATAATCAAACAAAAATCCAGTCCTGACTGTTACGGAAAATGCAGTTGTGGTGAAGGGCTTAGACCCCTTATTCTTGTCCTCTTTGGATCAGTGACTCCATCTCCAGGAGCAGCGGTGGTGGCCAGTGTGGGCTGGCTGCCTTGGGTTAGCCCCTTTTGTCCCTGGGGACACAGGGCGATGGTGAAGGAGCAACTTCCTCTGTCCCTAGAAAGGTGCTACAGAAACCATCCTAGGGGTGTGGCTACTGCCCTTCAGGGTGGCACAGTGGGATCTCTGGGGTAGTATTTGTTACCAGCCAGCTCTTCTCAACATGTATTGGACATCTGTCATGGGCTAGGAATGGTGAGAGATTAGAACAATAAACATGTCCTTAAGACAGTGTTTGTCAAGTGTCACTCAACATTCTCCACTGTTAAGCAAGTGACATCTGTTACTGCCTCCAGGAGAAAGTGAAAGTCACTCAGTCGTGTCCCACTCTTTGTGACCCCATGGACTATACAGTCCATGGAATTCTCCAGACCAGAACACTGGAGTAGATAGCCTTTCCCTTCTCCAGGGGATCTTCCCAACCCAGGGATCGAACCCAGGTCTCCCGCATTGCAGGGGGATTCTTTACCAGTTGAGCCATGTCCCACTAAGTGGAGGATGGCAAAGAGCATAATGATCCCTGCCGCTAGGGGCAGCAATCCTGGATGTCAACCCACTGCACCGTTCACAGTTGGTGGTGTTGCCAAGAAAGATGACTCACACAGGCACTGGATGGCACTTTATTCACCTAGAGAACAGACCGAGAAACACCAGGTTCAGTAGTATGGGTCAGTCTCCCATGGTTGGCAGGTCTCATCCCATGGCAGGGAGATGGTCTGCACACACCCCTCTTGTACTGCAGGCAAAGGACCCCGTTTCCTCCCAATATACCACACATGCATGAGCAGAAAAAAGGGTACACATCCAGCCCAGAATAGGGAAAGATTCTCCCAAGTGAGCCTATGAGGGCTCCTTATCTCCATTGAAAGAAAGTTTGTTGGCCCAAGCCACGCTCTTTTTTCAACATTTTGTACTGGAGTATAGCCGATTAACAATGTCATGATAGTTTCAGGTGAATGGTGAAGGGACTCAGCCATACATATACGTGTATCCATTCTCCCCAAACTCCCCTCCCATCCCACTGCCACATAACATTAAGCAGAGTTCCCTGTGTTATATGGTAGGACCATGTTGGTTATCCATTTTAAATAGAGCAGTATGGGAATTCCCTGGTGGTCCAGTGGTTAGGACTCAGAGCTTTCACTGCCAGAGCCTGGATTCAATTCCCTAGTTGGGGGACTAAGATCTAAAAAACCAAGAGATGAATATAGCAGTATATACATGTCCATCCCAAACTCCCTAACCATCCCTCCCACCCACCCTTCCTCAGTGGTAACCAGGAGTTTGTTCTTTAAGCCAAGGCATGCTCTTATGCAGCCATGGGAGGGTGTAGTAAATTACACATGACTGCCTTTCCCATCACCCCCCCATAGCAATATGTGTTGGGTTGTTGGGCAGGATATATGTGAAATATATATATATACCTATTGTTTTTATAAGTTTGAACAACAGAAATTGAAGGTCAATGTACGTTTCCTCGCTGGTGAGGACAGATGCAGGGATACTTGAGGGCAGTGGTTTATCCAAAGCTGGAACAGATGCTCTCTACTGGAAGAATCTAATAAGTAAACCAGTGGAAGACAGATGAAAATCAAGGCAATAACTTGCCCTAGTAAAAACATACAATTAAGTATCAAGAATGCTTTTACAATGATTTCTTTTTACATATTAATGCATCAGTTCTTTTTTCAAATTTGTCCTTATTTAGGTTGTTACATAATATACAATGATTTTTAAAAAGTAAATTTTCTAACAATAATACTCATCAGGAAAGAAAAGAGAAAGAAATCTGTGTACCACAATATAAATATATGTAATTCTGACTAGCTTAAAATAATAATCATGAATCCTCTCTCATTAGTTTTAAAACACATCTGTAATCTCCAGGACTTTATCATTAGTGTCAAATTTCTGGGGAACTCTCACAGACGGAAAAGAACACAAATGAGTGGAGAGACATAGCCTGTCAGTGGTATGTGAGTCCACAGTTCTAGTTCCTGTGGTCTCCAGTGCATCCTTAAATTCAGAAATTGCCTTGATTCTGTGAACTACCTCAATATCCTTTCAGTATATTCCATTTGGGACTTAAGCTAGTTTGCATTGGGTTTCTTTTCTTTCAAACAACAAAAATTCCTGAATGATAGCACATCTTTATGGATAAGACCTTTAATTCCGGGATGGCAGTTAAGACATCCTAATTCCAGTTTTCCTTCCAGTTATAGATCATTACAAGTCACCCAACCTCTCTGACAAAGTCTATTGGCTGAGAAGTCCACTTTGTTTCTTAGGGTTCTATAACCCTATCATCTGGGAAGCCTTACCTATGTATTCAGTTAAGAAATTCTGACATTCTAGGATGGACTGTTAGGAGGCCTGTTTGCATAAGGACCTAATGTAGGCACTTAAGCCTATTGGGAGAAATTATCAAAAGGACTTTGAGACAGATAGTTAGGCCTTAGGGCACCTGGATTAAGACTTTAAACCCAAAGGGAGATCACTGGGTTTGTTTTGGTGTTCTAGATTCCTTGCATTCCCATATAAGTTTTAGAGTGAACTTGTGAATGCCTATTGTTTATAAAACAGACTGCTGGAATGGTCTTTGTGTTTGCATTGGCTCTATAAACCAACATGTGAAGAACTGACTTGATAACACTGTTGTGTTTCTGCTCCATGAACATGCTATATCTCTTCATTTAGCTCTTCTTTAATTTCTCAGTCATGTTTTATAGTTTTCAACATAGATATTTCACATGCTTTTTATTACATTTATCCCTGAGTATTTTGTTTATTTTCTGACACTATTGTAAATGTATTTAAATTTTTCTCAATTATTTGCTGCTAGTGCATAGAAATACAATTGATTTTAGGTGTTAACCTTGTTATCTTAAGACCTTGCATAAATAATGTTTTAGGTCTGAAAGTGAAAGTCACTCAGTCCTGTCTGACTCTTTGTGACCTGATGGACTATATAGTCCTTGGAATTCTCCAGGCTAGAATACTGGAGTGGGTAGCTTTCCCTTCTCCAGGGGATATTCCCAACCCAGGGATTGAACCCATGTCTTCTGCATTGCAGGCGGATTCTGGACCAACTGAGCTATCAGGGAAGCCCATTTTAGGTCTAGTAGTTTTTAAGTTTTGAATCCTTAGGTCTTTCTACATAAGCAGTCATGTTGTCTGCAAATAGCAGATGTTTCACTTCTTTTCCAATGTTTGTGTCTCTTCTTTCGTCTTGACTTTTGGCACTGGTGAGAACCTCTATTACGTTGAATGGAAGTGGTGAGAGCAGCCTTCCTTGCCTTTCTTAGTCTTGGTGGGAATGTATTCAGAGTTCAGTTAATTTGAGCTGTAGGTTTTTCACAGATGCCTTTCATCAGACTGATGAAGTTTCTATTCCCAATTTTCTAGCAATTTTTATTTTTATTACAAATGGATATTAAGTGACTTCCCTGGTGGTCCAGTGATTAAGAAACTTCCTTCCATTGCAGGGGACATGGGTTTGATCCCTTATCAGAGACCTAAGATCCCACATGCCTAAGAGCAACCAAAACAAGATGCAGCCAGAGGAGTCCTTGCACCTGGGCCAAGAACCCACATGCCACAACAAAGACCCAGGGCTGCCAAAATGAAAGTAAATAAAAGGATGCTGGTTTTTGCTAATTGCTTTTTCTCCATCTACTGAGACAATCGTAATCCATCTTCTTTATTCTGGTACCGTATTAACAGTTTATGTTGGATTACACTGAGGATTTAAAATGTTAAACTTCAGTATTCTTTGACTGAACCCCCCCTTTCTCTTTATATATTATCCTTTATGTTTATTACCAGATCTGATTTACTAATGTTTTTGAGGATTTTTTCATTTATCCATGAGGAATTTTAGTCTTTAGTTTTCTTTTCTTGTAATAAGGGCTACCTTTTTGTGAATAAATAAAACAGACGTGCCTCAGCCTGTGGGGAGGTATGTTGAGGTTGGTGTGCTTTTTGCTGATTCTCAAATTATACCACTGTACAATTAATCAATCACTCTACTCTGAGATGCATTTTATTTGTTTAACCATTGCTATAAAAACATAGTTGGTGTAATGTCTTAGGTGATTTCAATGACTCACCCAATTTACTGAGCAGAAGATTTGATAAATCAGGCATAAACCTGTCACTAAACTGGCAAAAGAAAAGATTCATCCAGATAGATGGATAGCTAGCTAGCTAGATTAATAGATAGGTGAACATCCTCCCCCATTTCATTATCACTTTCTTATATTTAGATTTCTAAATGTCAAAATGAGGAAATTCACTTATTGGGATGGGGAGAGAAAGTTTTGGGGTCATCTCAGTAATCCATATGCAGAGAAGTATCTAAAACACTGGCATATTCTGGCTGGCAGGTCCTTATTAGTGACAAGTCTCGAGTTTCTTTGATTTTTTTTTTTTTTTTTTTTGACGGTTTTCGGTTTAGTTTTCATTTGAGGACCTCCTTTGAAAGGCCACTATTCTACATCACTATGTTAACTAGGGGGGAGATATGCTTACATCTCGCTAAGAACTAGCAGAAGGATAAAAACAAACAAATTGATGGAAAAGAGACAAGATAAATGTCTCATGTTGTTTCCAGAGGTGAAGACAGTGGGCAGAATATAGCACTAATGTGTTAAAAATACACACATATTTTGACAAAACTGACATGAAATCTTTGAAGAGGTCTGCCTTCTAAGACAAAAAGCCACCTTGTCCTTACTTAGGAGGAACAATTTTGAAATCAGCGATATGGACAAAGATATATGTACAAAGCTATGTTTTGAGAATACAATTATATTAGCAAATTTTCTAGCTGCAGCAGAATAGTTAAATAATTATTGAGCCATATGATAGAGAATAATGCAATCACTGAAAGTCATATTCATGACGTATATTCGATGTCATAAGAAGTACCCGTGACAAAAAGTAACTGAATAATACAGATACACATACATTCAACTGTGGCGGCTCGATGAAAAATAATTGAAAGTAGCTGAAATGGAGATGGAAGCCAAGATGGTGGAGGAATAGGACGGGGAGACCACTTTCTCTCCTACAAATTCATCAAAAGAATAATTGAATGCAGAGCAAACTTCACAAAACAACTTCTGATCGCTAGCTGAGGTCATCAGGCGCCCAGAAAAAGAAAGTAGTTGAAATGAACAACCCTCAGATACTAGATATATGGATAGAATAAATAGTAGAAAGGAATTACTAAATTGGTAATGGAGGTTATCTTCATGTAATAAGAATTTACATGATTTATTTTTCTACTTAGAAAATTTTCTGTACTTTAAACTTTTTTAAACCTATATTATTTTTCTAACAAGAAAAAATAATTTACAATAGACTTTTTAAGACTTGTTTTGAGACATTTGTCACATATCAAGCATGCTGCATGCTCTGTGTGTTCATGCTCAGTCATGTCTGACCCTTTGTGGCCCCATGGACTGTATCCCACCTGGCTCATCTGTCCTTGGGATTTCCCAGGCAAGAATATTGGACTGGGTTGCCATTTCCTACTCTAAGGGATCTTCCCAACCCAGGGATAGAACCTGAGTCTCTTAGGTCTCCTGCACTGGCAGGCGGATTCTTTACCATTAACACCATCTGGGAAGCCCATCAAACATGCTACAAGAGAGTATTTTTGACTCAGCTTTAGAGATACACTTGTGGAACAGCCAGGGATTTAAGATCAAGGGACAGCTGTGTTTCAGTACGGACAACGTACTTGGACTCAGTATTTCGGTGATTGTTCCCACAAACTTCCTTGGTCTCTGAAGGAAGATTCAAACAGCTACATCCTATTGGCTTGACTGCTCTCATCCTGGCATGCAGGGCTGCCAGCTTCCCCACTTCCTGCTCTCTGGACACTGCAAACTCATTTCCTCAGTAGCTCTGCACTGTCGGTAGCTTTGTAAGCAGGAAGTTGTGCGGGAGACCTGTGTGCCTGATAAATACCAGGTACTGTTCTACACACAGGCCAGGCATACTCTAGACAACCAGCTCGTTCTGAAGCCAGTAGATACACATGCTTGATCCTGCTATCTAGACAGTATCTATAAACAATATCTATACAGTGGTGAGAAGAACACTGGCAACATGGCCAAGGAAGACTGCACTTGAGTATCTGCATGACACTGGGCAAGTCCCTAAATCCCCAGGACCTCACTCAGCTCAGCTATGAGCCAATAAATTGAATGATCTTTTCCATACCTCTGCGACAGAACTGTGAATTTCAAAAAGTATATGTGTGATATTGACAGAAAGAGTCTAAATTTTATTTGGAAAGGCAAAACACCCAGAATAGTCAATACAACACTGAAGCAGAACACAGTCAGATGATTGACACTATCTGATTTCAAGACTTCTATAGGACTAAATAATTAAGAGAGTATGACCCTGGAGAAAGAATAGACAAGTGGATCAATGGAACAGAATAGATTGACCAGAGATAGACCTGCACAAATAAAGGCAACTGATTTTTGACAAAGGAGCAAACTAAATACCATGGAGCATGGCCATCTTTTCAACAAATGGCCCTGGGACAAAATGAGTACTGGCATGCAACGAAAAAAGGAATCCTGACACAGACCTCACAGCCCACACCAAAATTAACTCTAAATGAATCACAGACCTAACTGTACATTTAAAAGTTATAAAACTACTAGAAAAAAGACATAGGAGACAACCTCAGTGTCTTTGAGTTTGTCGACAATTTTTTAGCTACAACAACAGAAGCAGGATCCATGAAAGAAAAAAAAAAACACAATGTGTTGGGCTTCATTAAAACGAAAACTTCTGCTCTATGAAAGATACTACTATGAAAATGAAAGGATAAGCCTCAGAGAAGGAAATAATATTTGCAAAATGCATAGCCAATAAAAGATTGTCATCCAGATTATACAAATAACTCTTAAAATCCAACAATAAGAAAACAAACCACTCAGTTAAAAATGTGCAAAAGATCTGAACAGGCATGACACCAAAAAAATGTATAAATGGCAAACAGCACGTGAAAAGATGCTCAACATCATATGCTATTAGGAAATTGCAAGTTAAAAAGAACACTGAGATATCCTAATCACCCATTAAAATGGCAGAAATCCAAACACTGACAGCAAACACTGAGAGGATGTGAGCTACCAGAATCTGTATTCATTGCCTGTGGGGGTACAAAATGGCACAGCCACTTTGAAAGACAGTTTGGTGCTTTTTTTTTTTAACAAAACTAAACATGCTCTTACTATATTATCCCACAGTTATGCCCCTTGGTATTCACCCAAAGGAGCTGAAAACATGTGTCCACACAAAACCCTGCACACAGATGTTTATAGCAGCTTTATTCATAATTGCCAAAACTTGGAAGCACCCAAGATGTCTTCCAAAGGTGTATAGATAAACAAATCTGTACATCAATAGACAATAGATTACGAGACAGGAAAATATCATTTAAAATTTTTTTCACTTTATTTTTCAAAATTTATTTTCAATTGGAAGATAATTGCTTTACAAGGTTGTATTGGCTTCTGCTATACAACAATGTGAGTCAGCCACAAATACACATATATCCCTTCCCTCCGGAGCCTCCCTCCCACTCACCCCTCTAGGCTGTCACAGAGCTCCAAGCCATGTTCCCAGTGTTATTATTAAATTAATATTAGCCAATAGGATATTACTAGATATAGACTATAGAATACTATTCAGTGATGAAAAGAAATGAGCTATCAAGCCACAAAAAGACGTGGAGAGACACAGGTGCATATTACTAAGTGAAGGAAGGCATCTGAAAAGGCTTCATACTTTGCGATTCTAACTACGTGATATTCTGGTAAAGGCAGAAGTATGGAGACAGTACAAAGATCAGTGGTCACCAGTGATTAGGAGGGAGGGGTGAACAGACAGAACACAGGAGAAGGTTAAGCCACTGAAACGATTCTGTCTGATGCTGTAACGGTGAATACATGCCGTACATCTGTCAAAGTCCATAGACCGTGCAAAACAAAAAGTAAACCTTGTTGTAAACTTGCACTTTAGTAGCAATGTATCTGGAGAAGGCAATGGCAACCCACTCCAGTGTTCTCGCCTGGACAATCCCAGGGACGGGGGAGCCCGTGGGCTGCCGTCTATGGTGTTGCACAGAGTTGGACATGGCTGAAGCGACTTAGCAGCAGCAGCAGTGTATCAATACTGGCTTGTAACAAATACATCCTAATAATGCAAGGTATTGTAATAAGGAAAACTGTGTGGGATGGGGGATGTAAGAAGCTCTATAGGAACTCGCTGCAGTTTCGGTTCTATCTTTTGTAACTGAAAAACAAAACTCTTCTAGAAATAAAGTACTAATTTTTTTAAAGTGTATGCAAAAACCATTAGCAATGGCTTCACTTAGAAAGTAAAGCCCTATCTGAGGCTATTTTGGCTGCAAGTAACAGAAGACATAATTAAAAGTAGCTTAAACCAGTGGTCATTTTGTATGTCTTTTGATTATTCATGCCTAATAGTAAAAAATGTTGGAGAATACATTCAACTTATACAATGACATGTATCTATTTATAAAGTCTGTACATTATCCATACCAAAATATTCTACACATTTTGTAAACATATACAAAGGTAGAATTGCTAACAATGTAAATAAAAATATAATAAATATTTTTAAAATAATTATATTTTATTACTAGTATTTTTGGCCGGCACAGTGCTTTATTATTTTTGAAACTTGAAAATATTATTTGGAAATTTGTGAAAAACTCAATGTGGATGTCTCATTTTAAGTTGTTTGTTTTCACATTAGGTTCTGGTGGCTCTCTGTATAGACAGCGATCCCTAACAAATGTTCACAGACGTTTATAACTGGCTGTGCTTTCTAAAGCATGAAAAACTATTCCAGTCCCACATCCAAACTACAAAACTGGGCAACATATTACTGCTGTTCTTGATGAAATCTATTGTTTTTCTAAACCAACTGGAATTTTAGTTTCAATTTTTAGCAAATGGATTCAAAACCTATTGAAATGCTCCATTAAAGAATTTTAGGATGGGTAACTATGTTCTTACAGGTGATAACACCCTGACATAACTTTTTAAAGGTTTAAAAAAACTTTTCACTATTCTTTATTTATTTATCAGCTGCACTGGGTCTTCACTGCTGCTCGGATTTTTCTCTGCTGTGGCAAGCAGGGGCGACTCCCTAGCGGTGGTTCGCAGGCTTCTCAGAGCGGCGGCTTCTTTTGCCGCAGAGCACGGGCTTGAGAGAGCTTGGGCTTCCGTAGTTGCACCTTGCGGACTCCAGAGCTTGGGCTCAGTAGCTGTAGAACATGAGCTCAGTAATTCTGCAGCATGTGGGATCTTCCTGGATCAGGAATCGAACCAGTTTCCCTTGCATTGAAAGGCAGATTCTCAACCACTGGACCACCAGGGAAGCCTCACACTGAATGATTTTTATTAACAGAATATATAATAATTTAAACACTTCCAAACACTAATTTTAGAGAATACTTTCCCAAGGTTTGGTACAAGTGCTATTATTTAGAATAGTACAATCCTTGAATCCACTTAACAGGGCATGTGTAAATTATAGTATGTCACAATATTTTGTAAGCAAACAAGCAAACAAAGAAAACGTGGAAGAAATCACCGCTCTACTTTGTGTAACTCCCACTCCTGCCTCCAGGGTCAGTCTGGAGACACAGCGTCTGCCACATGATGGATTGAATAAAGTGACTAATTTCAAGCTATCTATTTTAAATAAGTTTTTTTGTTTTCATGTGTGTGCTAAAATAGAAATAGATGTTCTGTTATTTTCTTCCTTCCATTTTGGAGATGACTAATGCAAATTATAGGGGATTTATTATCTCCAGTAAATTCAGAGATTCCAAGATGGTTAGTTCAGTGGTTAAAGGACACCACAAAGACCCAAGTTATTTTCATTTTAATGCTCTGCTGTCCTCTATATGCTTTTATTTTTTGTCCTTAGTCTGTCCTCTCATGTCTGCAACATATAAACTTCAAGCATCCCATCCTCATCTCATAATATTCAAAGGGGGGAAAAACGAATTTCTCCACATTCACCTCCTTTGAGAAACCCTTTCCAGAAACCCCTATGCAGATTTCTCTTTATCTCTTATTGGTCAGATTACATCAAATATTCATGCCTAAACCAATCTCCCTTAAGGAAGTTGAGATCATAGACTAATTAGGGTTCATCTTCTGAGTTCAGTGGGAACCACCCAAAGTAAATAATTCTGCTAGCAAAAATGAATGAAGAGGATACTTTTGAGTAAGGAACCAACAATGACCATCACAATGATGTAGACAGGATATTTTCACAAAAAGAATACACGTGTTTACAAAAGGGAATAGCACTAAGATATTGAAGGAAAACTCTTGCTCAATCTTGCATGAAATCATGAAATCTTTCTTTCTTTTTTCTCATGAAATACATCTACCATGTGAAATGGATGGTTATTTCAAGAATAAGCATTTTCAAGGAAGACTTTCCAAACACTGTCAAATTACATTGAAAACTCATAATATTGCCTTGAAATTAAGTATTATGCTTCCCACATATCACCAAACAAAACCCTACTAGTGAATTCTGCCTTATTTTTTTGCTGTTGATAATCTCTTGCTGCCAAAGGGGAAAAAAAATGTTTAAATAGAAAATGCTCATATCAGTTACAAAAGGAAACTTGCTTTTCCAAAATTGTGGTCCATGTCGAGGTCACCTCAAACTGGGAATAGTCATCCTGAAAAAGTGATCTCTGAATCATTTTGAGATGTCCTGACAAAAATCTCAGATCCAATGAAAGCCAACAGTATGTTTCCTGAGGAAAATGAAACACAAAATAAAAACTCCTCAAGTACAGAAATCTTTAGTTTTCCATAATCATGTCAGCAGTGCCTACAGTAGTGTCTGATACATAAAGCAGCTCAACAAATACTTGCTACATGAATGGATGCATGAATATAAACAGAACAAAATTGTTTACAATGTAAGCAGCATTAATCCAGTCAATTAATATTTCATCATTATTGGAATAATGAAGTTAGCTTTTATAAGAAAGGCAATTGAAGAGTAAGGTGTCACTGTCCATCTGGTACATTCCAAAGGAGAGTGACCGTGTCTGGTGGGCACAAATATTCCTGTCACTCTTCTTTCTGCAGAGTGGGAATGGCCTCAGTAGGCCTTCATGATCTGAATGAAATCCCTTAAGATCATCCAAACCGTAAACTCTGATTATCTGCCCATGGAGTAGTCTTTTGACTATGGATATGGGTGTCCAGGTACTCAGTACTATGAGTGGGGAAATTAGTCACTTTCAGGCATGTGTTCTCAGTCGTGTCTGACTCTTTTCAACCCCATGGACTCTAGCCCACCAGGCTCCTCTGTCTAAGGAATTTTCCAGGTAAGAGTACTGGAATGGGATACCATTTCCAGCTCCATGGGATCTTCTTGACCCAAGGATCAAACCCATGTCTGTTGCATTGCAGGCAGATTCTTTACCACTGCGCCACCTGGGAAGCTCCAGAATAGTCACCACTGTAAGTTAACGTCAGTATTCTGTGATATATAAGAAAGATGGTGTGAATGCCTAAATCTCTAATTTTCAGGAGAGGGCCAGAAAAGTCCTGCTTGAGGTGCCAGTTAAGAAAGGGACTATCATGCTCAGGGTCCTGGACTTGCTGGGCTCTCAGAATCCTCTTGTTCTCAGAACTATCCTATGCAGATGGGGCTTCTCTGGTTGTCCAGTGGCTAAGGCTCTATATTCCCAATTCAGGGTGCCCAGGTCTGATCCCTGGTCACGACTGAAGTGACTTAGCAGCAGCAGCAGGGGACTAGATCCCACATGCTGCAACCAAAAGATCCTGCATGCTTCAACCAAGACCCAGTGAAGCCAAATAAATTTACATATATATAAATATATATATATATATATTTTTAATTTCATTAAAATTAAAAAACACTGAAATTTTAAAATGCTTGCTCTTTGGAAGAAAAGCTATGACCAACCTAGACACCATATTAAAAAGCAGAGACATTACTATCCCAACAAAGTCTGTCTAGTGAAAGCTATGGTTTTTCCAGTGGTCATGTGTGGAAGTGAGGATTGAACCATAAAGAAAACTGAGCACCAAAGAACTGATGCTTTTGAACTGTGGTGCTGGAGAAGACTCTTGAGAGTCCCTTTGACTGCAAGGAGATCAAACCAGTCAATCCTAAAGGAAATCTGTCCTGAATATTCATTGGAAGGACTGATTCTGAAGCTGAAGCTCCAATACGTTGGCCACCTGATGTGAAGAGCTGACTCATTAGAAAAGACCCTGATGCTGGGCAAGCTTGAAGGCAGGAGGAGAAGGAGATGACAGAGGATGAACTGGTTGGTTAGCGTCACCAACTCCATGTACATGGATTTGAGCAAGCTTCAGGAGTTGGTGATGGACAGGAAAGCCTGGCGTGCTGCAGTCCATGGGGTCACAAAGAGTCGGACACGACTGAGTGACTGAACTGAAATATACATATACTGCACAGGTGAACTTTCCAGCACAGTTGCCAAAGGCCACAGCCCCCAGTCAGTGGCTCCGGTTACCTGGCCCCATCCGTGAGTGAGCCTCTGGGTCACATGATAACTCAGCTCTCAGATGTGGGGCCCTCAGACCAATTGAAGCCCTGAAGTCCTAAGCAGTCAATTGATAGGATGTTGCTATATCTCAAACATGAAACAACCCATTTCTTCACTTTCCCCCCCAAATAGGTCATAGGTTCTGGCTACAAATAATAAGATTTGTAGCTGTAAGAAAAGGATAGGAAATTGTTCTAAACTCCCTTAAAATGGTTTGGGAGTTAAGATTATCCAGAAGGCCTCCATAATGATGTGAGGAGCAGAACTGGAGAATGCAGTGGGCACTCTCACTTCTGCTAATCATCTAGTTACGGTAGCACCTGCCCACCAAAGTGGCTTTCTCCACTGCGCCCTGTTTATCAGGTACAGGGACTCCAGAACACCCAGATCCTCACTGCCTTCATGTAGGTGTGGCTCTGGAGTGGATATATGTAATAAATATCCGCAGCCTCCCAGAACTCTCCTGGGAAGACACCCAAGGCTTCTTCCTGTGTGGGATGCATCCCAAGGGACCCTATGAGCGTAATATCCTGACTGTGGAGGTCTAGAATGGGAAAGTCTGGAGTGGAGTCTGAACCATTGTCCTTGAGGGAATCAGAATAGCAGCAAGTTGGGGGAAAAGTGATGATAAGCTTGGATCACTGCTGTGAAAAGCACTGAGGGATGTTTGCAACTTAACTTCACTGGTTGCCCAAGGCATGGAATATGGATGTGCTTATCCCACTTATAGATTCCAGTCTGGTTAAACATTCTCAAACACGCTCTGCATGGCAAGGTTTGAACATCGCCAGGCTCAACTAGCCAGTGCTTGAGATGCACTGTGAGGTGTTCGGAGGCAGTTGCTGGTCCCCAGGATCACTCTTTGGGTAAAGCCCTCTCCAGTGCACCGGGTGATGGAGTTGGTGCTGGCTCTGGCAGGAATATAGTTCTATTCCCCTGCATCCATCTCGGACCGTAGAAACCAGCTGAGGTATGAAGAGTGGCATCTGCTTAGGCCAAACTTTGCAGGAATGGTTGACTAATCAGGGTGAGACTTCACAGATGGGGATAACTGGCAATTAAATAGATCAGAAAAAGGATGGTCCTAGAGAATGTCTCCAATAGTGTTGGCAGTTGGATACTTATGCTTACTGACCAGCTCCTCCAGAGCCTGGTCAACTCCAGATAAATTGATTATATGTATTTTGTGAATATCTAGAACCAGAACCATACCTGGATTACTTCCTGTGACACCATCAACATCCTGCCCTTTGAAAATCCTCCTGTATACTTAGTGGCATTCTTGGTTAGCAACATTGATATTTCCTATTTTCTTCCTGAAAAATTCTGAAATTTCCTTTGATATCTTAGAACAATATTTTAAGGATGTTGTCTTTGCCAATCTTATATTTATTATTAAATGGTACTTGAAAACTGACCTTGAGAGGAAGAAGAAAATCAGTAGGGAAACCACTAGGCATGGACCCATGAGAGCAGCAAATAATCAGGAAACACAGCTGAGAAATTCTCCAAGAGCAAAGATAAAAATACACATAATATCTTAAAGCTAATAACCCAAGAGGGTAGCTGCAAGAACAGCTTCATGCAAACTTTAAAACGTATCAAGAAGTAATAGGGGTGTTGCGTGAAGGATGGTTACAAGCAAAATTGCAAATTGAAGGCTTGGGCATATAATTGGCTATACTAATAAGAAGAGGAAGTAGAGGGGACATTGTAGTTAGACATTTTGATAATTTGAAGAAATGATGCTCTGTGGGCTTCAAGAGCATTGCCTAGCAAAGGCAGTTGATTTCTACTATCAATTAATTAAAAGTTAGAAGTGAGTGTAACTGTCGCTGCACTGCGCTTACACCCAAGTAAAAATGCCTTAGGATTGAATTAGAATAGTGAATAAGCATCACCTGGAGGGCTTATTAAAACATAGATTACTCCCAGAGTTTCTATTCCATAGGTGTGGAACGGGGCCTGAAAATTCACATTTCTAACAAGTTCCTAGGTGATATGATGCTGCTGGTCTTAGGACCACTCATTGAGAATGACTGATTTAGAAGAACGGCAAAAAGGCTGTAACAATTCTGCTCATGATGTACACCCTCACATGCCACAAAAGTGAGGAATTTTTCATTCTATGTACGTAACATCAGAATTAAAAATCATGTTATAAGAAATGAAATAGAATGCTTTTTCTAAGTATAAGGTTTTTTTTATGAAAGGAGATTGTTTCTTTTTATGGTCTAAATCATGGAAGAAATTCAAAGGAAAAAATATTGATGAATAGAATTACATATATAAAAATGTAAAACTGATGTAAGGGAATGCTTCAAATTTAAAGCAAAAAAGAGAGGTAACAGAATAGGAAAAATGTTTGCTATAAAAGTTTCCCATAAATATGGCTGCATATTTAAAGTTTAAAATATATTGAGTCATTCAAACAAGGTTCCCAGTGGAGACGAAGTCTGGGACACACATAGGCAGTATGTACATCAGGAATGCCAACATAAACCAACATCGAAACACTAAACCTCAAAAGTAATTAAGGAAATCCAAATGAAAACAATTATAAGGGACCGTTTAGCACATATTAGATAACAGTATAAGGATAAATGATAACATTTAGTACCTGGGAGACTAGTGGGAAATGGTTGTTGGCAGAAGTGTAAATTGGTTGTTTTTTTTTTTTTTTTCAGTAAGAGCCATAAAAACGAAGATAGCAGAAAACGGATCCCCTATAAGTAATTTATTAGAGCAAGCCTATAGTTATAAAAATATTCATGGCAGAATTATTTATAATTGCTAACAAGTGAAATTACCAAAATACTCAATAGTAGGCGAATAGAAGAATAAAGTTATATTAACCCATTATTCAACTGTTAGAAGTGAAATGCACAGAGTCTGCAGACTGAGGGAAGTGTATGCTGCATTGAAATGTAACAGGATTTTCCTGGTGGTCCAGTGGTTAAGCATCCGCCTGCCAGCGCAGGGGACACAGGTTCAAACCCCAGTCCAGGAAGATTCCACATGCTGTGAGGCAATGAAGCCCATGCGCCCCAACTATTGAGCCTGCGCTCTAGAGCCGGAGAGATGCAACTACTGAAGCCCACGCACCCTAGAGCCTGTGGTCCACAACAAGAGAAGCCACCACAATAAGAAGCCTGACCACAGCAACTGGAGAAAGCTCAAGTGCATCAACAAAGACCCAGTACGACCAAAAATGATTTTTTTTTATGTAAGAGGATTGGATTTGAAATCAAGAGGCCTGATATTGTGACCTTTGGCTAAGGATAAAAATCTTCTAAATTGTTGGTCTTTCATCAATGCAGTTTTTCTCAAACCCAGCAGTTTTCAACATTTGACCACTATCAGAATTAAGAAATTTTACATCCTGATTCACTATCCACCCCTCCCTCCCTTCTTGTTGTTCAGTCACTAAGTCGTGTCCGAGTCTTCGACCCCATGAACTGCAGCACACCTCGCTTACTGTGGTTAAAACGGTGATCAATTCTAGTCTGTCCTATTCTGCATTTCACCCCTTTCCACCCCCATTTTAAAATTCTGGTCACTGAATTGCTGTGAAACCCACCAGTCTATCACAACCAGCAGTTTATAAAACATTAGGCTGATTTATAGGTGTACTCAATGCTTACTGCCTCTTTTTTCCCAACCCTTCCTTTCAACACCCCCACCCTCCCCCAAACACACATACACAATACACCTAAAGGAAGCGCCAATAAAGATCATGGCCAGAATGCAGCCAAACATGGCAGTAATATAGTAGGAATGGAACTTTTATATCCCATTAGATATTGGGCTTTACCAGTGGCTCAGTGGTAAAGAATCTGCCTGCCAATGCAGGAGACCCGGGTTTGATCCCTGAGTCGGGAAGATCCCCTGAAGAAAAGAAATGACAACCCTCCAGTATTCTTGCTTGGAAATCTCATAGAGGAGCCTGGTGGGCCTTAGTCAATGTGGTCACATGACTTAGCGACTACACAAGGTCTTCATATGTGTCAGGAGGTAGAGTGATTTTTAGTGCAACTAAACTGGGTAACTTCCTTTTCAGATGGTGTTAACAGCTATCTTGAACCTCTCTTAGGCCATTTCTTCTTTCCCCATAGCTCAAAACCCAGGAACCACATGATGCACGTACAGATAGTCACATGGACCAAATGCATCCATTTCTACTGGTTCAGTTGAAATAAGATGATATTTTCCGATTAGACAAGAATCTGGCTGTTCACCCAGCTTCTATTCAGAGTAAAGGCTGTGCAGATGTAGCCTGGCTCAGAAGCCGCAGTTCACAGTGTTGAACACTTTTTCTGTCTTCTATGACTTAAGCTTTCCAAAACAGAGGTTCTGAAATTTTAATATGCTTAAGAATTATCCAGATAATTGTTAAAGTTGCAAATGCTATGTCTCATCACTGGAGAGGCTGATTCAGAGATGTGGTACAGTCCTGGAAGTTACATTTTTAACAGACACCCCAGGTGCTTTCTCCATATCTGGAGAAACCAGATATGGGTTTCTGTGGGTCCTATTGCCAGGATGAAGGGCTGGCTGAGATTTGGGTATGGGTGGTCTTGGTCGTAGCTTTCTATCACGGATATGCAATAAACCTGTTTTCTCTCTGCAAAATATAGGAAATATGGCTTCTCAGGTGGCGCTAGTGGTAAAGCACCCACCTGCCAATGAAAGAGACATAAAAGAGGCAGGTTTGATCCCTGGATAGGGAAGATCCCCTGGAGGAGGGCATCACAATCCATTCTAGTATTCTTGCCTGGAGAATCCCATGTACAGAGGAGCTTGCAACAATACAGTCCACAGGGTCAAAAAGAGACACCACTGAAATGATTTATCACTCATGCATACCCTATCTGTAGGCGTTCTCCACTTACTCTTGTATGATCTATCTATAAATAATATTAAATGGAAGAACAAATAATTCTCTGGATATTATTTCCAACTTGGTTAAACTATATGAATGATAGATAGCTGACCAATCAAATGTGTGACTCCTTCTTCCTTTGGGAGGGGCTAGTACAGAGGAAGAAAGAGAAGTCAACAGAGGTAGGCATGGGGTGGAAGTTCCCAATTTTATGTGGTGAGTGAGTGAGTGAAGTCGCTCAGTCATGTCCGACTCTTTGCAACCCCATGGATTATAGCCTACCAAGCTCCCCCATCCATGGGATTTTCCAGGCAAAAGTACTGGAATGGGTTGCCATTTCCTTCTCCAGGGGATCTTCCTGACTAAGGGATCGAACCTGGTTCTCCTGCATTGTAGGAAGACGCTTTACCCTCTGAGCCAGTATGTGGTAGGACTAAAATACAGGACAAAGGGCAGAGACGTTTTGTCCTGAAATCCTCAACAGAAAATAAGCAAAGAGTTTACTGGGATCCCATTATCCTCATTTAACAAATGAAGAAACGAAGGAACAGGAAAGTTCATTGATTGAGTTATTACCGTAAAACTGGTGAATACTCGCATTGATCTGTTGCTGCTTCTTTCGTGGTTAGTGATGATGAGTGTGAAGGTGGCTGACATCCTGAATCTCCATGCCATACTTCCGTGCTTGACCGTACTACTCACCCGGGTGCTCAGTCATGTCTGACTGTTTGCGAGTCCATGGACTGTAGCCCGCCAGGCTCCTCTGTCCATGGAATTTTCCAGGCAAGAATTCTGGAGCGGGTTGCCATTTCCTACACCACAGAGATCTTCCTGACCCGGGGATCAAACCTGCGTCTCTTGAGTCACCTGCATTGGCAGGCAGATTCTTTACCACTGAACCAACTGGGAACCAGTTGCCTACCCACTCTACTCTGCATGACGCCCTAAGCACGTGCAAACGGGAATTCTGACCAAGGCACAGTGCTCCTAGCGAGGGCTTCTAACCAGGTGGGCTGGGAGGACACAGGTCAGTGGTTTGGTCTCTCCAAACCCCGGGCTAGACTGGAGGCTGGCTTACTTTGGGCTTCCTTTCCTGGGGGCCACATTCCTGTCCTGCCTGAGCCCCCAAATTCTTTGGCCTCCAAGCTCAGAGAAGGGAGTTAAGATGTTTCTTTCCTGAAGAAATGTACTGTTTGGGAACATGTGCCATCCAGTCCCTCTGACTCAGTACCCTGATTTTATCTGGGTGTCCATCCCCCACTTCGAGAGCTCACGTCCTTGCAGGGAAGCTGACCACATGATTCCAGGGACCGGCCTCGGCAGACTGAAGGTCTCACTGCTCCCCCACCACCATGACCAGTCCAGGGATGACCTAATTAGAGTCAGTCAAAACAAAGACACATTTTCTAAAGGATTCTGGAGAAAATGGCTTCACTCTTTTGAAACTACCCGAAGAATCTTCTTTTTCTTTTGGATTTGAACAAGAAAGTCCTTAACCCTCAAAGCTACTTAGAGCCATCTCGTGGCCACTCAGGGAAATACATGCAGAGGAAGGCAAAGAGGAGAAAAAAGTGCCGCGGGGTCCTCCGTGTTAACATGAGCTGCTGTGGATAAAGCCTTAACTGAAGCCTGGTGTTTACAGGCTTTTCAGCATGTGAATCAATATATGCCCTTTAATGTTTAATCCAATTTAAGATGCATTTTCAGCAATTTCAGGTTTATAATTAATATGAACCACAACGCACAAGCATGTAAGTTAAGGAGACCTACTCCACTGTTTCCCCCTAGTCCTGCTAAAGTTTTCCAAGGGTAAGGTGATCACCAGAGGAGGAAGTCAGATTTTCCTGTATTAGTCAGCTGGGAGGTAAGAGAGAACCAAGCTTATGAAAACAGAAAGAACTTTAATAACATTTCTCCAACTCACATATCCAACTACAATAGGATAAGGAAAGGGCTTGGTATGTAAACTCATGAACAAAGTCAGGAACTGTTATTATTAGTAGTAGTAATAGTACCCTTGTAACACCTCTCACTGAATGTTCTATCCCCTCATATGGTGGTTCCACTGTGTGTTTTTGCAAATTCCATTTTAAGCTAGTGATGGTGCTTGGGGGGAAAGGACAAACCTTCAATTACTTGCATAAGAAGTTGTGGTACATATACACAATGGAATATTACTCCGGTATAAAAAAGAATGCATTTGAGTCAGTTCTAATGAGGTGGATGAAACTGGAGCTTATTATACAGAGTCAAGTAAGTCAGAAAGAGAAACACCAATAAAGTGTATTAATGTATATATACGGAATTTAGAAAGATGGTAAAAACGATCCTATATGCAAGAGAGCAAAAGAGACACAGATGTAAAGAGCAAACTTTTGGACTCTGTGGGAGAAGGTGAGGGTGGGATGATTTAAGGGAATATCATTGAAATGTATAGTCAGTTCAGTTCAGTCGCTCAGTCGTGTCCGACTCTTTGCGACCCCATGAATCGCAGCACACCAGGCCTCCCTGTCCAGCACCAACTCCCAGAGTCCACCCAAACCCATGTCCATCGAGTCAGTGATGCCGTCCAGCTATCTCATCCTCTATCGCCCCCTTCTCCTCCTGCCCCCAATCCCTCCCAGCATCAAGGTCTTTTTCAATGAGTCAACTCTTTGCATGTGGTGGCCAAAGTACTGGAGTTTCAGCTTCAGCATCAGTCCTTCCAATGAACACCCAGGACTGATCTCCTTTAGGATGGACTGGTTGGATCTCCTTGCAGTCCAAGGGACTCTCAAAAGTCTTCTCTAACACCATAGTTCAAAAGAATGAATTCTTCGGTGCTCAGCTTTCTTCACAGTGAAACTCTCACATCCATACATGACCACTGGGAAAACCATAGCCTTCACTAGATGGACCTTTCCATGTGTGAAATAGATGACCAGTGCAAGATGACCAAATGCAGCAAGCAGGGCACCCAAAGTCGGTGCTCTGGGACAACCCAGAGGGGTGGGGTGGGGAGGGGATTCAGGATGGGGGGACACATGTGCACCCCTGGCTGATCCATGGCGATGCGTGACGAAAACAACCACACTATGGCAACTATCCTACAATTAAAATAAAGAAATAAAAGAAATAAAGCTGAATAACATTAAAAAAAAAAAAAAACATGATCAGTAGACCCCACTGATACTTTGGTTTCTTCACAAACAAGGACAGTCACAAAAGATACAGAACTCTGCCATAAGAGCATGTGTCATTCAAGAAACTGCTCATTTTTTTGAATCTTTGAAGATGAAACTAATGTGGAATGCCTTATATTAGGAATTTTCAAATTTCAAAACCAATGCCTCTTCAACTTGCTTTGAAACAGAAGTAGCCACCCCAAACCTGCTGGACATGGGAAGGAGGTGACAGGAGTAATAAACATCCCAGTGATCCTTTGAAACGTAGGTCTGGGGCCTCTGCCTTCATAATCAGTGATTTTTCTTACTCTAATGAAACCCAGATGCTTCCAATAAAAAGAATGGCTGGTGTTCAAGTCATTTGCTAATTCTGCCTAGAGGTAGAGGAAAAAAAAATGCTGTGCCCCACATCATTAATTTTAAATATCCTATTTTGTTTTATTTTCAGAATGAAATGGTATGGAACAGTGTAATGAGCAATAGAAATATGGAACCAAGAAGCAATTATATCTTCAAAGGAGCAAAATGAGAGCAAATAAAAGGCCTTGCCCAAGTTAGCACACAAACAGGCAGATTAGAACATCATTTTCAGAGTCCAAATACATGCCTTTTGGTTATGTCTGTAAATTATCTTCCACAAACATCATGTTATATCAATGGAGACTCACTTCTGAGTTATAGTAAAAAAAACTGGGTTTCTTAAGAGGCCCTGAAACCCCTCAAATTCAAGTTCACTAATCTATAGCCATTGTGCCAGACACTGAACAGCAAGACAAATAGGGCATAATCTTTACCTTCAAAGTGCTTACAGTCTTGTTAAGAAGATGGGGGCTGTACATAAATGGTCATAATAAAATGTCTTCTGGGTAACAGATTATATATAATGTGGAGGGAATATAATGTGTTCCCTCCCAAGAAGAGGGAACATTTCATTCTGTTTGAGAAGATAGAGGAAGTCTTTATAAAAAGATAGGCAGGAGTTGAAAAAAAAAAAGATAGGCAGGAGTTGAAGCAATGAAGTACAAGCAAAACTGGGCCAGCAAGAAGGTGTGGAGGCCAGGTGTTCAATTCAGCAAGAAAGGTGCCAAGAGCATCCTCTGGGTGGAAGGGAATCAGAATCCGTCTCCTGCCTGAAACCTGGGGCCAAGTCAAAGGTACCTACCAGTGAAATGAGACTAAGATAGTACAACTAAATCTTTAGAGCCGTTCTGTTTGGAGTGACAGGAAAGACAGAGTGCCTGAAGAACTGTGGATTGAGGTTCGTAACATTGTACAAGAGGCAGTGATCAAGACCACTCCCAAGAAAAAGAAATGCAAAAAGGCAAAATGGCTGTCTGAGGAGGCCTTACAAATAACCGAGAAGAGAAGAAAAGCAAAAGGCAAAGGAGAAAAGGAAAGATATTCCCATCTGAATGCAGAGTTCCAAAGAAGAGCAAGGAGAGATAAGAAAGCCTTCCTCATTGATCAATGCAAAGAAATAGAGGAAAACAGTAGAATGAGAAAGGCTAGAGATCTCTTCAAGAAAGTTAGAGATACCAAGGGAACATTTCATGCAAAGATGGGCACAAGAAAGGACAGAAACAGTAAGGATCTAGCAGAAGCAGAAGATATTAAGAGGTGGCAAGAATACATAGAACTGTACAAAAAAGATCTTCATGACTCAGATAAGCACTGAGGGTGTTCGAAGGACTGAAGCTGAAGCTGAATCTGTGCTTTGGGCACCTGATGCAAAGAGCAGATTCACTGGAAAAAAAAACAAAACAAAACCCTATTGCTGGGAAAGATTGAAAGCAAAAGGAGAAGGCAGTGGCAGAGGATGAGATGGTTAGATAGCATCACCAACTCAGTGGACATGAATCTGAACAAACTCTGGGAGATGGTGAAGGACAGGGGAGCCTGGCGTGCTGCAGTCTATGGGTCACAAAGAGTCAGACACAGCTTAGGGACTGAACAACAACATCATCATAAGACAGGAAGATACATTAAAATGGTTGCTAAGAATCAAGCAAGGTCAGAGCGAAGGAAACATGTGGGCAAGTAGCTAGAGGTAATACTAGAACTGAAGTCAGGAGCCAGATTCTGAACTAATCCATTTGCAAAATAGCTTGAAACCTTAGAAGTCACATGATCAGTGGCTGATTTTAGGAATGGTAGAAGGTTTCTCTACATTGAAGTCCCTGCTCCACTCACCTATCTGAGCACAGCTCAAAGGAGCCAAGGGTTTTAAGTGGAACAAAATACTCTGCATACCTCCCCCCACCAACACACATATTAGGGAAGAACCAGCTTAGTCAGATAACACCGTGGCTGCGACCCATTCCACTTGTTTGTGACATATCACCTTCCTCACCACCTCAGAACTTTTCTTTCTGTTGCCCTACCCCAAGGCTTTTATTGTGACTTGGGCAAAACTGAAGAAGCCCAGAAAATGGAGCAGATTATGGGGCTAAAGAGCGAAGACTATCCAGGAGGCGGTGTTACCGAGTCCAGGCTCACTCTGCTCACCACACAACAGGCCAATAAATCAACACAACAACACAACAGGACAGTAAATCAACAGACGACGTGTTGAGGCAAGGAATATTGACTTCATTGGGATAGCTGGCAGATCGAGAGGATAGTAGACTCGTGTCTCCAATAAGCCTTCTTTTGAGGTCCAGATGCCAGTTTCTTTTATAGAACAGAGAGGGAAAGGAGGTGAGGAAGTGAAGTAAAAAGGTTACTTATCTTGCAAAATAGGATGTTTCAATTTCTTCTTTTCTGCAGCCAATCACAGGCGTGCTGGGTCAGATTGTCTCCCTGAGAGCAGAACAAAGCCACTTTGGTTTAACAATTCAGCCAGAGGGGCAGGGTTCCCTGAGGCAGGCCAATTATGAATGAAAAGCAAAGGTTCAAGGCAAAGAAACACAACCACCTTGGAGTCACTTGGCTCCTCCCTGTTACAGCAGGAAAAGCTATCCCCACAGTGGGGTGGCTGGGCCATGAGGCCTGCGAGCCAGCTGCTGGGGGCAGAAAAGTTTGGGAAGATAAAGGAAGAGGAGAAAATATGCTGTCGTGAGGAATGGGACTGCAGGAGGAGATTCAAAGGGAGAATTCTTTGGAAGTCTTTCTCCATGTGGTACTGTATAACACACAGCTGCTTCAGGACACCTCTGAACACCCATGTGTTACTTGTCAATTCTTTTGGAGTCAGACTGTTTTGTTTTGTTTTTTGTTTTTGCTTTTGTTTTCCATGTTAAGAAAATATTGGAGGCTGGTTGCCCTCGCACACTTTATTTTGGTTAAGCACTCATATGTATTTTTTCCTAATCGTGAAAGCCTCGAGGGTCCAGCACTGATAACAGTAAAAGGAAGTTGCATGAGAAACAATGAAGGCTTGGGGAGCAGTAGGTCAGGAGTAGGCAGTATCTGGAGAAGGAAGAGAAGGGCATGGTGTGGGTTAAAGGAGACAGATTTCACCCACTTCTTCATTTGGACCAGATCCTCTCTCGTACAAAAGATCACAAGTCCACAGGCCAAGGCCCCGGAGAAACCAGATTAGACCTGGATAGTCTAAGCTAAGATCAAGGGAGAAGTCATTAAGGATGGAAATGTCACCACCCAGTGGGGTGATCCTGACCCTATCCTCAGATGCCCCCACCAGAAGGAGGGAGGGAGAGGAGTGATGTTCCTTGAGAGGGCGGGCTCCTTGAGAAGTGCTGGGGGTGGGGAGGAGGTTGGTTCTTCGCCAAGATGAAGTCATCAGAGCAGTGGCAGGAGACCCGGAGCCACGGAGGAAGAGGCTGGGTGCAGCCGGCACTTTCTTCATCTTGCAGGCTGGGACGGGGAGTGGGGATGGAGGTGGAGACCAGGTGTTCCCTCAGGCGGAGGGAGAATTTGTGCACAGCAGCAGTCACCGCTTTATGCTTTCTTAGCGATCTTGGCCTTTCTGTCCCTGGAAAGCTTCCTGGAATTGCTCTGAAGTATGGAAATTGCTCTCACTGGAGCCATTTCAGAGCCTTCTTCCAGTCACGGAGCATCTAAGCTGGCTCCCGCGACCACTGAGAGGACTCGCCGGGGGCCCGCCAGTGGCAGCAGCGTGCATCGAGAGCGGAGCGCAGTTACACCCGGAGTCAGAACCTGCAGGCCGCAGACAGGGCTTTGAGTGTTAGCTCCCCTTCCAGAAGGAAGGAGTTATGGACGGCTCTGTACCTGATGTGGTATTTCTTCTCATGCTCGCTTATTCCCTGAGCCATTTCCTCAAGGCCCAGCAGCCTGGGAACACTGTCCGCCAGGTAAGGCCAACGACTTGATAGCGAGGACTCTGGCCTGGTCTGAGTAGCCACTTCTGACCCCAGAGAACATGAGAGGCGATGCCTAATTCTGCCCTACACATAGCCTTCTGGACCCTGGGTGGTGGTGGGAGAAGTACCACCTTACTACTTCTGACATAACCAGGTGCCAGGCTGCGACCCTAAAGACCCTCACACTCCAAGGTCATGTGCCCTCTGGGCCTCAGACTTTGCCTCTGGGTACCTGCCTTGTCATGCTGGTGCTGCCAAGTCCCTAGCAAGGCCCTGAAACACCCATGCCCCTGCCTTCAGGCAAATAGGTCCAAGCTGGACAGTTCACCCGTAGGCAGAAACCTGTCCTTCTAGATGACCGGCTTGGCCATTTGCCTCCTCAAACTGAAACTCCTCACCCTGTGGGGCTCCTGGGAGCAAAAGACTTTCTGTGCCCACCATTTCTTGATTTCAGGAAACACAGTCAGTCACCTACATATAAACGAGTTCTGTTCTAAGAGCACGTTCACAAGTCCAATTTGTTCATTAAGTCCTACAAAAGTTAGCCTAGGTACCCAGCTAACCCAATCGGCTATATGGTATTGTACTGTAAGAGGTTTATAATACTCTTCACAGAAATAATACACAAAAAACAAACACAAAAATAAACATTTTAAGTCTTACAGTATCTTGAAAAGTACAGTACGACAGCTGCGTACAGGGGCTGAAATCAGTACCAGCTACATCCCCACTGCCTTTACACTTGCTTCAGGATACCCTGGGCTTGAAATAAAGATACTCTACAGTACTGTACTGTAAAGTACACAGAAGCATAACCGCCAGTAGACAATACATGAATGTGACGATATTTGCCTGACACGTGGCTGGACATGTGAACGCATGTTCGCATCTTTGAAAGTTCGCAACTTGACGGCTTGTAGGTAGAGTACTTACTGTGAGCTTCACTCAGCCTCTGGGACCCTCCTTGAGTTCCGCCGGGCAGATCTAAATAGCTGCTATTAGAGAAGGGAGGGGACCTGGAGAGAGGGGAGGAACGGTCAAGAAACAATAGTGCAGCTTTAGGTCAGAGTCCTGGTTCCCCTTCAAGGGATACATATAACAATTTGTTTAAGCTGTTTTACAGGTACTGAACCCCCACCAGGTGGGAGAAATTAACAGTATGCTGTCCACAAGCAGGTGGACTGCAGACCGGTTGGAATCAGAAGGTTGATGATGCTGACTTCCACTAACTAATCAGAAGAATTTCCCAACTCATCACGCTCTTCTCTTTGAACCATTACTATTCAACTCCACACTACCCCCTCCAGGTAGGGACACACAGTTTTGGGGGCATTTGCCTCCCTAGCCCCTTTTGCCTGGCAAAGCAATAGAGCTATTCTTTTCTACTTCACCCAAAACTCTGTCTACGAGATTCAATTCAGTGTTGGGGAACAGAGGCCAGATTCTGCATCAAAACCAATGAGTGAATTCAGTGATCTGGGGGACCACCCGTGAGTGCCCCTGCCACCAGCTCTGCTTCCTCTTTGGAGCCACTCCTACTTCCTCTCCAGCTGGATCGACTGCCACTCTCAGGGGCTGAGCAGCAGATTATGCTGAAGGTCTTGGATTTACTTTCCAGATAATTCTCCATGAGGACTTAAATTCACAGGTAGGATATCCCAGCTATTAATAAGCATGTGGGTTCTCGAGTCAGATAGCCTGTGTATAAATCCAGCCTTTGCTTCTTACTGTGTTACCATACTCATTACTGTACTCATTTACTCATTGGAAAAGACCCTAATGCTGGGAAAGACTGAAGGCAGGAGGAGAAGGGGATGACAGAGGAGGAGTTAGTTGGATGGCATCACTGACTCGATGGACATGAGTTTAAGTAAATTCCGGGAGTTGGTAATGGACAGGGAAGCCTGGCGTGCTGCAGTCCATGGGGTCATAAAGAGGCAGACATGACTGAGCCACTGAACTGATTGTGTTACCATAGGCAAATGTTACTATCACCACTGAACCTTGCTTTCCCCATCTGCAAAGTGAGAATAGTAATAGTACATAATTCAGAGAATTCTTGCTAGAACTGAATGAGAAAATGCATACTTCATAGTAAGTTCTCCATGTTGTTGCTGTCATTATTTCCTACTGTTTGTTAACTCCTCAAAAACCTCACAGTGTGGTCACTAGACACCTTTGGAAGAAAAGAAGTGAATATCAGTTACTAACTTCAATTCATAATAATAAAGATACAATCAACTCTCAGAATTCACAGATTGCATATTTGTGGATTTGCCCATTCACTAAAATTTATCTGTGACCCTAGGATGAAGCATAAGCTGGATAACCTCAGATATGCAGATGACACCACACTTATGGCAGAAAGTGAAGAAGAACTAAAGAGCCTCTTGATGAAAGTGAAAGAGGAGAGTGAAAAAATTGGCTTAAAACTCAACATTCAGAAAACTAAGATCATGGCTTCTGGTCTCATCACTTCACGGCAAATACATGGGGAAAGAGTGGAAACAGTGAGAGACTTTATTTTTAGGGGCTCCAAAATCACTGCAGATGGTGACTGAAGCCACGAAATTAAAAGACACTTGCTCCTAGGAAGAAAAGCTATCACCAACCGAGACAGCATATTAAAAAGCAGAGACATTACTTTGCCAATGAGGGACTGTCTAGTCAAAGCTATGGTTTTTCCAGTGGTCATGTATGGATGTGAGAGTTGAACTATAAAGAAAGCTGAGCACCGAAGAATTGATGCTTTTGAACTGTGGTATTGGAGAAGACTCTTGAGAGTCCCTTGGACTGCAAGGAGATCCAACCAGTCCATCCTAAAGGAGATCAGTCCTGAATATTCATTGGAAGGACTGATGCTGAAGCTGAAACTCCAATGCTTTGGCCACCTGATGCGAAGAACTGACTCAGAAAAGACCCTGGGAAAAAGATGCTGGGAAAGATTGAAGGCGGGAGGAGAAGGAGACAACAGAGGATGAGATCTTTGGATGGCATCACCATCCATGACACAGTGAACATGAGTTTGAGTAAACTCTGGGTGTTGGTGGTGATGGACAGGGAAGCCTGGCGTGTTGCAGTCCATGGGGTAGCAAAGAATCAGACACAACTGAGTGACTGAAATGGACTGAACTGAAAATCAGGACTTGCAGGGCTTCTGCAATCACTCCTAGACAGTGAAAAATTGAGTTGCCAACACACACATCTTAGCTGAGGAAGAAATAGGCAGATTCTACCTTCTAGCTTCAGCAATCCTACTGTATGTAGTATGCGTTTCAGGGTCAATTTGTGCCTATGTTTTTCATATTTTTGTGCTTTGTGTTGGTGATTTCACCATTTAAAATGGTCTCCAATCGTGATGTTGAAGTGTTGTCTACTGTTCTTTAAGAAGGCTATGATATGCCATAAGTGGAAAATACATGTTATACAAGCTTCATTCACACATAAGTTGTAGCTCTGTTGGCTGTGAGTTCAATGTTAATGAATCAACAATATGTATCATTGTTGTTTTTCAGTTACTAAGTCATGTCCAACTCTTTGTGACCCCATGGACTGCAGCACACCAAGCTTCCCTGTCCTTCATTCTCTCCCAGAGTTTGCTCAAACTCATATCCATTGAGTCAGTGATACCATCAACCATCTCATCTTCTGTCGCCCTCTTCTCTTCTTGCCCTCAATTTTTCCCAGCATCAGGGTCTTTTAACAATATGTATTATATAAGGTATTTTTAAATAGAAACATGTAAAACAAAGTTATGCATTGATCAGTTGATGAAGATGTTGTGATCAGAGGCTCACAGAAAACACCCTATATTTTCCCTAATAGCAATGATTGGGTGTTCACTAATTCAGGGTTTGCAAAGACTTTATAAAATATAACTACTGCGAATAACAAGAATCGACTCAACGTAGAAAGAGTCCAGAGAACCCAGAGGAAGATCTATCAGCTCTGCCAGAGGAAAAGCCTTCTTCAAGGACAGATTTCTGAGCTGACTTGAACAGTGAGAGCTCCTTTGGGTACGAGGGCTGGTGTGATGTGAGAGAAGGCTCAACACGGACAAAGCTCTGAGCTATTATAGAAGCCCAGAAACAATTCACCCTCCTTTCATTTAACAAATATTTACTGAGCACCTCCTGAGTGTCAGCCTGCAAGGGCGAGGGCTGAGAGGTGGGGGTGGGGGCAGGCAGAGGTGGGTGAGGCCGCCCTGGATGCCACAGCAGGGGGCTGGAGTGAACCCCGGGTCTTTCAGTTGGGAGTGTGGAGCGACCCAGCATGGCTGAGAACAGATGTCTAGGGTGACGCTAAATGCTTCCTTTCAGTTGCACAGTAGACTAAACAACCCAAGGAAGCGATGATGACGTTTCCTTCCCTGGAAATAGTGGAGGACAGTAGAAGTCTCTACGTTTCTCAAAGCCAGCTTTTGTTATTTGCTTATGTGATGCCATCCAGGGTCTGTCATTGCATTTGGAATTAGGTATTTGGACTTAATTTGTAATTCCCCTCCTTTGTCCGCTTCTGGACACTTCCTTAAACCTGCATACCAGCCATCCCCTGATGAGCTGCGCTCTTTCTTGTCTCCAAGTTTTGCTGTGTTTTTTCTGCTGTGTTTTGCCTAGATTATGATTCCCTCTCCTTCCAAGTCTCTGCCTGTACCATATGCTTTGTTTACTGTCTTCATCCTCTAGGTCTCAGATTAAAAGTTGCTTTCTCTGGGAAACCCCTACCCACATGCATTCCCTACATGTCACTTTCCACACTGTCCTGTTTTGCTTGACTTACTGTCCATCCTGGCTAAATAGACATGAGCTCTAAGGAGGCAGGAACTCTGTACCTGCTTTCCTGTCTGTATCCCTCCTACCTAATGCCTGGCACTTAGAAGGTGTCTCTGAGCCCAGAGGAAGGGAAGGAGCATGTTTACCCCAGGGGACTTTGGCACCCAGCTCACGATGAATCATTGGGGTTTTCCACTACACTGAAGGCTGAATGTTCCATTCTCCACTATGGGGATAGCGTGCGCCTCTGAGATCCAGCTTTCCTGAAGCCCGGTACACTTCTAATGATTATCAAGTTTTACTGGAGGTGCTGAGTTTACCCTCCAGCCGGCAGGACCCTCTGTGAACTGTGAAACAATTGATTCTTCTCCAATGCACTAAGTGCATTTAAATGTCTATAATTACAGTTGCATATTCTGGAAGGACACTAATTATCTTTAATTCATGGCTTATACTGATTGCCTGGGAGCAAGAAACTAAAAAGCATATTGTACTGGTGGGGAGATATTCTGCTTCTTTGCTTCAAAGTGGGTCTTGTGGGAGTTCTTTCCACTTGCCCTGCATGATCCAGCTCCCAACCTGCTCTGCTTTGACAGGTCACTGGCCCTGCTATTGAAGGGCTGGAGGGGAGACAGGAGAGTATTCCAGGTTAGTCCCCGAGACTCTCAGTGTCTTGACTTAGTGTCTACTCTTGTAGGTTCAGAAACTTCATTTGTCACTGCGTGCATGGTTAGACGCGCCACTGATTCACACTAATCAGATTCATAAGAGACTGAATCATAACCAGAAAGCAAACTCTTCTCACTTGGTGGGAGGAAGATAGATTGCTGGAACTTGGGATATGGTGGTGGTAAGGCATTCCTGTCCTCATCTATCCCAGAAGGTCAAAGAATACGAGATATTCTTGAGGTATGTTTTATTCTAGCCATACCTCTTTCAAACAGAGAGAGCATGGATTATTATTCCTACTTTTCAAAGGGACTGAGGTTCAGAGGGATTTTACCCAAACATCAGGATTTGCTGAGTCTTTGATGTCCTTAATTACAAGTTCAAGAGGTTGGAGGAGATCAGGATTGTGAACTGTGATCCTGGTCACCGGAAATCTATATGGGTATATCACATGAGAATTTTAAAAAATTGAACACAGCAGTAACTTTAGTCAGTACAGCCCTAACTTGCTAATGGTGGTGGGGATGGTTTAGTCCACTAAGTCATGTCTGACTCTTTGTGACCCCATGGACTGTAGCCCGCCAGGCTCCTCTGTCCATGGGGTCTCCCAGGCAAGAGTACTGGAGTGGGTTGCCATTTCCTTCTCCGGGGGATCTTTGCAACCCAGGGATGGGACCCATGTCTCCTGCGTCTCCTGCATTGGCAAGTGGATTCTTTACAGACTGAGCCACCAGGGAAACTCAACTTGCTAACAGATGGGGCTCAGATTTAAACCAAGCACGTCTCGAGATTTCGGTCTCAAACATTTCCCTTTGGTGCTGTCTTAGTTCAAGCAGAACCCCCCTCTCCCCACCCCACCCTCAGCCTCAGGAGGCAAGAGGAGCCACCTTTGGAATCCTTGTATCAGCCGTTCACTGGCTGTGGCCACCCCAGGCTGCAGGAGGGGGCAGGGGGGGGTAATTTCCCAGATGAGGTGCCTCCAGTCAGCTAAGAGCAAGTCCCCTGGGAAGGGGGCAGCTGAACCCTTAGCAGCTGACACCACAGTAGCAGGATTGGGGGCGCTGTCCTACAGAAGAGGATCTGGGTACCCCAAGACAGCATCTGCCACACTCTCTAATCCTGTGTCTTGTCCCTTTCACCTCCAGGCATTTCATCCTGGAGGCTCTTTCATCAGAGGCTTCTCTCTGTCCAGAACTTGTTTCTCTCTTTTTTGCTCAAATAAATCTGATTTCTCCTTTAAGCCTCATGGTAGGTATCACTTCCTCCGGGAAGCCTTTGCCAACTCTTCAATATTAGTCCAGACTCTGCTGTGTTTTCCCACTTACACCCCGTTTTGCTTCAAAGCTGACCTCCTGCTTGGCCATGCCTACCTCAACTGTAAGTTCAGGAGGCCAGGGAACATCTCTGTCTTATGTTCTTCTCTATCCAGCGTTATTCCTGGCACTCAATAAATGCCTTCATTGCATGGAATTAATAATGCTCTGCTAGAGGATTTAAACTTGAAAGTCACTAGTTGAGCTGGCTGTACCATAGTAGAGACAAGTAGTGGGGAGTGATACTTACACCATCCCCCCTGTTGTCATGACCTGCAGGAGAGTTTTCAAAGCCTGAAAAAGTTGCACTTATGCTAAACAACTGCTGGTCTATTTTGAATTTATAAGCACAGTGAACCTTGCAATGGATATTTCCCCTCTTTGCTTTGGGTGTCAGGAAGCTCAGAGCCCAAAGAGTGAATTTTCTAATTCTAAATACAAGACAGCAAATTCCCTTTTAAGGAGAACACCTTGAAAACTAGAGGGAAGTGAAGCTTCCAGGGGGTTGGGGGGAGGGAATCTGGACTTGAAGAAGCAAGCAAACGAAGAGATGGGTCAGGTGTTTGGGAAGGGAGGCAAGAAGCCAATGAGGAGAGGGCTGGAGACTGGAAAGCGGAGGGGAGACAGAAGGACGGCCTGGTGAGGGGACCACAGGAGAGTGAGTCCCTGAGAAACCCCCTAAGGTTATAAGCGCACAGGCCGAGGGGCTTCCCCGGCGGTCCAGTGGTTCAGGCGCCCCACGTCCAACACAGGGGGCATAGGTTCAATCCTGGACAAAGAACTAGGATCCCATGTACCCCTCCCCCCGAAACAAAGCAAGGATGCCAAATACCTTAAGTTGCTGCAGTCCCAGGGCATGAACCACTTCCGTTGTCTTGAAGCTTCCCCTACTCACATATTTTAGGGCCAGTGGGATTTCAGAGAAGGAGAGGATCAGAAAGATTCTGACCAAGGGTCGTGTGATACAGAAAAGGATCAGAATATTCTTGAAGTGAGATGACGCACAAACTGCTACTCAATGCCAACAGGAGCTCAGATCCAGGGATCACCAGGGGAAATATAGGACTCTGTCCCTCCAAACTCCCTGATATATTAGGGGAAGCATGGGTTGTGTAAAGGACAGAGGTTTGAGCCAGTTTCACTTAAAAGGGACTAACTCAGGGGACACCTATCTTAAAATTCTATTTTAGCAACTGTTCTTTAATTCAGAAATCAACTCTTTGCCCTCATGGCCACCTGATTCGACCTCTCATCTTACAACAGAGACAGAGGCACGGAAAAGGGACGTTTCTTGTCCCCTATTGCTGTCTCAGTTTCTTCACCTATAAAATAGGAGGTTTTGACTTTTAATTTTGTAAAGTTTAACTCACAAGTAAGATCATAAATTCTGCAAGGGCAAGGGTCCCATCTAATAATTGGGATTTCCATGGCATTTAATGAATAGAGGAAGATGGGAAAGGGGGAGAGAAATTGACCCTTGAGAAGAAAGGGAGTGATAAACTAACAGCTTACCCTCTTCCTCTAGAAGCATCTTTCCCCTCTTGTTGAACATGGAGTGCTTGAACTGCTCTTAAGGAGAACACCAGTCAATCGGGTGGTAGGTTGAGGATAAGTGAGTTGTTCCTGCTATTACTGATCTTTCTGAAGAGCAACCTAACTAGTGTTTACGATTCTTTAACTCCTTTTCTGTTTTAATATTCAAGAGCTTTTCTCTGGGATGAGAGAGACAGTAACCTACCAGCAAAGAACTAGTCCTCAACACTGAGGTTGGAACAAAAGCAATATTAGTTCATAATTATATGGGAAGATTTGATATTCAACCCCAACCCTTCCCCAATTCGTCAGATGCTATTAAAATAAAAATTAAAGTTTTTAGTATCATGATTTGGCCAGGAAGGAAGACTTCTTCATTTTTTAAATATTAAAAAGCTGGGTTTACAAAAAGCACAAAAACTTCTTTATCCTTCTTTGAATAAATAGGAAATAGAAGGTGATGGTGAGTTTACCTTAAAATCTAATATTTAACATTTCTTATGCTAATCTGGCCAAGAGCCGCTGAGTGGTTTATTAAAATTTGCATTTTGTGTATAGACTTAAAAAGGGAAAAGTTTTAATGTATGTATCTATAAAAATAATTATACATATTTTTGTTAAAGAAAAATAGGCTGAATTCATCTTCCTGTTTCTCTAGCAACCTCACAAGTGGAGTGTACAAAAAGCAATACTGGGGAGAAGCTTCTTGTTTGGAAGGTTTGACTCAATTTAAATTCCTTGCTGTATAAATTGGGCCTTTACTAGAATGGTCTCCAACAAGAGCCAAGTGCGCCCTCTGCTGGCGATCAGAGGACGAAGGAAAGCATTTCCAACTCCAGCGATTCAGGGCAAAAGTTTTGCCTGCAAGGAAGAGAGAAAGGAGAACTCAGAAATGTTACATCACTGCTTCCACTAGAAAACAGGAACACAGCATAGTGGGTTTTTCTTTGTAATAATCTTCCTTAAAAACCTTATCCACAGCTTAAAACACTTGAGCACAGCTGATCTATAAATGGACAGGTACAGCTCTAAGAAAAGTTGGTTTGTCTCAAGTTGGTAGGCTCTATCAGAAAGGACAAAGCAACGGACTGGAGGACCTGAAAATCAGAAAATCAAGAGCTTATTCTAAGGTTCCGTACAAATGCATTCCTTTCTGTTCTCCTTAGGGATATAAGTCCCCCGAAGCTAGGGACTGTGTCAGCTTCAGCATAGCATCCCAAGCCTACCTAAGCCTCGTGGCTGGCCCAGAACAGGGGCATAAAAAGATATCTGCCAAATGACTGAATAGCTGTGAAGAAGACTGGATTCAAGATGCTTGTGCTGCTGACTTAGATATTGAGCACATGCAAGACCGGTTTCCCTAGACGTGGCTGGAACCTCTCCATGACATGGTTGAGAGCTTTTGAAGAGCTCTTTTTAAAAATTAATTGTTTTTGGCTGCACTGGGTCTTCATTGCTGTGCAAGGCCTTTCTTTAGTTGCAGCAATTGGCGGCCCATCTTCCTTGTGGAGCTCCGGCTTCCCATTTCTTGTAAAGCATGGGCTCAGTGATTGAGGCACACGGGTTTAGTTGCTTCAAGGAATGTGGGATCCTCTTGGACCAGGGCTTGAACCTGTGTCCTACATCAGCAGGCAGATTCTTAACCACTGGACCACCAGGGGAGTCCCTGAAGAGCTCTTTAAAGAGCTTCCAAAGGCCACACAGCACCACGTGGGTCAGCAGCTGTCCTAGAAGGTGTTAGTAATACCCAAGTCATCTAAAAGCTGTGAATCACTACCCAGGTTACACTACCCTTTCACAGGAATCTTATTTGATACCAATAGTCCTTCAAAATGGTTATCCCCCCGTCTTTTATGGAAGGAGCCCTGAGCCTGACAAAGGTGGACTGGTGGTTTCATGGTTTCAATTAAGTCACAGGATGGAAGCCCACACGTGGCCCCGGTCCCCTAACCCCGAGCTTTCCCCACCTCCTCCTAGTCTCTGTAATATTTAATGGTCCCCTCACATTCTACGAGTTGGCTGAGTCTAAAATTAGAGGAGGCAGTCCCGACTTTTAAACGTCAGCCATGTCATGGACATCTCCTCTTATTACTGGTGACAGCCAGGTGATAGGAATGACGAAGGCTGGACGGGCCGGGCCACCGGCACCAACTGGATGAACAGCCTTGTAAGTGGCTTCCTCTTCCCTAGTCATCACCCAGGACATTACATGCCAGCTGGCATCATCCTGCGTCATCCAGGTTTACTCATGGCAAGACTGTGGACACCTCCCTAAAAAGTAGATGGGAAAACACCTGTGCTGGGTCAGCGGTCAAAGAGATTTGTGTAACGAGGGACGAGAGTGACCCCTAGCCAGTGTTTGCTGGTGACTCGGTTGGTCTGTTTGATTTCAGGGAAAGCAAACATAAGCCCAAGCAGACAAATGTTTGCTTAGATCCCAGCTTCACTAGGAGAACAAACCCCGGAGGAGTATGATCGCAGGAGGGCTTGCTTCACACATTTATCCAGGATGTTCCTCACATCCAGCAGACACACCCCTACGCAGCCGGCAAGACCCAAAGCCAATGCCAGCTTTCAAAGCACAGGCTCACTCATCTCAGAGCCTTTATCACTCCGAATTTTAACTGTTTACTGTCAATTCCCCCTAGTGACTCAATTCTTTAAGAGCAGAGGCCATGGGAGACCTCCCTGGTGGTCCAGTGGCTAAGAATCCATGCTCCCAATGAGGGGCTTGGGTTTGATCCCTGGTCAGGGAAATAGATTCTGCATGCTGCAACTAAAGAACAAAGATCCCACATGCCACAACTGCGGCCTGGTACAGCCAAATAAATAAATAGGTTAATTAACTAATTAATCAATCTAAAAAAAGAACAGGTGTCATGACCTTCATCTCTGTATGAAAGAAAAATGTCTATCAAAGATGAGTTAGAACACAACCCAGTGGCTTTCAAAGTTTTTGATGACAACCTACAGAAATAAATACATTTTACATCATGATCCAGGAGGAAATATATGTGTATGTATGTATGTCTGTATATATATATATGAACAGTTTCCACAATGGCTCAGCGGTAAATAATCCACCTGCAATGCAGGCGCCGAAGGAGATGCCTTTCTGGGTGGGGAAAATTCCCTGGAGGAAGGCATGGCAACCCACTGCAGTATTCTTGCCTGGAGAATCCCATGAACAGATGAACCTGGGGAACTTCAGTCCATGGGGTCACAAAGAGTCAAAGGCAAATGAAGCTACTTAGCACACATTCACCATATATATAAACATGAATTTCTGTATCTATTGATATATATGTAGCTTTTTAAAAAACACAGAAAAGATCAGGCACGTTCAGGGCGGTATGGCTATAGACTAGAAAATTGAAACAAACGTTCACAAAATAAGACTATACAAAGTGATGCTACCTGGAGTTTTGTTTTCTAGTTTATTCTGTATTGTTTTTCCAAATGTTTGTTGTGATGCACTAATTTGATTTTAAGATACACTAATGAAAATTGGAATACATTATTTTGAGACAAAGAGAATTGCAGTAAGAGGGACCTATAAGAAACATAAAATTCCCACAAAAGTAGGTCTTGAGACTTATTGATGGCTGGGATGTAGTGACTGATGGAAGACAAAAACTTCCTAAAGAAAAACTTTAAAAGCTGGATTAAATAAGAAAAAAATAAAGATATCTGTAAAACGACATCAGAGACCTGCTGAATTCTCTTGAACTAATTAGAATTAATGGCCTTCGCTGGTGGCTCAGACAGTAAAGAATCAGCCTGGGTTTGATCCAGTATTCAATCCACTACCCAGTATTCTTTTCTGGAGAATTCAGTGGACAGAGGAGCCTGGAGGACTACAGTCCATTGGGTTGCAAAGAGTCGGACACGACTGACTAACGCGGTGGATGTTGACTTGCAGTTTGAGAACTGTAAGTGTAGTTTGATTTCATCTGCCCTCCCTGGGGACCCCCCCCCCCACCTCTATTTTCTGTCCTTCTGTATGGAATGCGCCCCCGGGGGAGGAGGAAGGAGTTCTGGCTGGGGGATGTATCTGGGAGGAGAGGCACAGCCTGGATGACGCAAGAAGGAAACAGTGTTGCGCATATTTCCCTTTCAGCCCCTTGGACTGGGTTTGAGCTCCTATAAGCAGAATGGAGTATAAGAAATTAACTAGAGAAACCTTATAAAACTTTGAGCACAAGCAAGGCTGCTTCAGGGTTTAGATCAGGAGTCTGTACGCTACAACCTTTGGGCCAAATCCACCTGTCCACCTGCTTCTGTAAATAAAGTTTTTATTTTTTTATTTGACTGCATCGGGTCTTAGTTGCTCTACAGCATGTGGGATCTTAATTCTCTGACCACTGAGGGGAATTCTCCTTCCCTGAATTGCAAGGGGAATTCTTAACCACTGGACCACCAGGGAAGTCTCTGTGAATAAAGTTTTATTGGAACACAGCCACATACATTAATTTGCTTATTGTCTCAGGCTGCTTTCCCTATAATTGTAGACTCAGAATAGTTGTGATCAAGATTCTATGACCTACAAAGTAAAAAATATGTACTATCTGGCCCTTTGCAGGGGACGTTTGCTGACCCTTGGCATAGATGAGAGAGCTTTCTACCTCTCCTGGTGGAAGCCAGTATGTCTTTGAGGCATCCAGGGCAGAACCCTGGACCTGGGCAGGGTTATCTTTCTCAGGACAGCCATGTCGTTCCTCCCCCAGGGTTGCCGGCTACAGACATGGGTCAGCAGCAGCACAGTCTGAGCAGGAGAGGCTGATCCTGGCCGATTCTGGGTGGGGACGGCTGCTGCAGGCTGCAGTGCGGCCTTCAGAATGTACCTGGAAGCACTAGGGGTCTCCCTGACTACAAAGATGAGAACATGTGAGCCAACTGATGTTGGGCTGCATTTGCATTCTCAGTGCCTGGAGTAGGGGAGATCCTAGGAGGGTGCTAAACAAACGTTGGCCGGATATTTTCTTTTTTCGGCTGCCCTGGGTCTTCACTGTGGTGCACAGGCTTCTCTTGTTGCAAATCACGGGCTCTAGAGCTCGGGCTCAGGAGTTGTGGTTCACGGGCTTAGTTAGTTACCTGTGATGTGAAGTCTTCCCAGATCAAGGATCAAATCTGCACTCCCTGCATTGGAAGGCAGATTCTTAACCACTGAGCAGCCAGGGAAGTTTGTTGAATATTTCTTGAATGAGAAAGGAATTAGTGGCATGTGGTGTAGAGACTGAGTTTTATTTACGACAACGCCTCTGGAAGGCAATGCCAGTAAAGAGCCTGGATGCCAGCATCCCAGAACTGCCATCATCTCTCCTACTTGGAGCTGAAGACATCTTTTCTCAGATACCTTGGCAACTGATATCAAAGATAATAATGATTATAACTAACAATAAATAAATATTGTGTGCTTATCAAGTGCCAAGCATTTATTCCATGTCTTTTATATGTACCAGCTCACTTTTATTCTTTGGATTAAAAATTCTATTTTAATCTCATTTTATAGATAAAGAAACAGACACGGAGAGATTATGTAACTTGTTCAAGGAGAAACAGCTAATAGGGTAGCAGAGCCAGAATTTGAAAATGGGATGATCTTTGTAGAAAAAAGAAAAAAAACTGGATGCTGAGAGTATCAGAGATGCTAGCTCATTCATTGAACCAGTGAGCTTTCTTCTTTCTTTTCTGCTGTCACCTAAGAATTTATTCGCTCTTTTAACAAATCTTTAGGAGTGTGCTCTCTGTCTTCTCTGTTTTCTGTCATGGCTCTAGAGGTGAGCATGTTAGTCTGGTCAGTAAGATGTGGGAAGCCTGCTGGGGTTTCTGAAACAGATTCCCTCCCATGGAAACCCCACTCACAGGCACAGGCAGAGGAGAAAGAGATGTGATGGGATGCTTGACCATGCTGTAAAGCCACCGCTTTCTCTTGCAGGTACCTACCTCTGAGTTTCTTATTCGTGAGATTAATAACCACTTATTGTTGAAGCCATTTTTAGCCAGATGTTGTCACGGAGACAGTCTCCACTCCGTTATCCTGTTACAGGGCCTTCATAGCCCTTATCATTATCAGACAGTATCTCATTCGTTGATTAGTTTCCTTATCTTCCTGTCCCACAACTTCCTCTTCTGGAACACAAACTCCCAGAACAGAGTTCTTCCCTCTGCTGTTCACTACTCTGTACCTAGAGCCTAGATCATGTCTGGCCAAACAGCAAGGGAATCCACACATAAACCAAGAAAGAGGCTCACAGTTCAGTGGAAGAAACAGATAAGCATTACAATAAATGTCATCTTAGGGGTAGAGTCACAGAAGACCCATCTGTTCAGGGACTGGGCCTCACAGAGCCTTGGTGGCCAGTCTGGTCTCAGCGTTTCTCCCCCCGGACTTGCATAGATCAAAATAGGAAACCTATCATTTCAAAACTCAAATTGCTGGGGACTTCCCTGGTGATCCAGCAATAAGACTCCGTGCTCCCAGTGCAGGGGTCCTGGGTTCAATCAGGGAACGAAGGTCCCACGTTCCACAATCAAGCCCACACCCTGCAAGGAAGACTCAGTGCAGCCAAAATAAATGATAAAAGAAAGAAAGTGCTGTTTTTAAAAAGAGATTGACACTAGGAAATCCTAGTTTTAATCAATTTAAATTTAAGTTGATTTAAATTTCAATCAATTTAAAGGTAGGCTTATGTTTTTGTTTGCAGTTATGCAGATTGAAGCAAGGGCCATCGCTTTGCTTGGGGGAGAATGTAACCAGATGCAGATGTTTCAGGAGAAGGCTTGATGTCTATTCTGGGTGGAGGCAGATGGGACGCATTTGGGAGAGGCCAGTATCCACAGATTTGATCATTTCTTTGGAGCCCGGGGTGACTGGTGCTGACTCCTGGGAGCTAAACGTGTTGCCTTCTGGGAGTAGTTATGTGCAGAAACGATGCGCAGGCCTGACCTCCCTTCATGCTTATAGGAACAGAGCTGGACTTGGCTTTCTAGATGCAGCCTGGACTGGCCTTCAGGAGGGAATCTCTGGAAGTCATAATCAGATTAGAATGTTTTAACGTGAATGTCCTATGCGATTGAACAATGGGAAATGTCCTGGAAGTGGCCCCAGTATTTACAACCAAGTAAATAAAAATGTTTTCTTGGGCTTCCCTAGTGACTCAGACAGTAATGAATCCGCCTGCAATGCAGGAGAGTTGGGTTCAATCCCTGGGTCATGATGACCCCCTGGAGAAGGGCATGACAACCCACTCCAGTATTCTTGCCTGGAGAATCCCATGGACAGAGGAGCCTGGCGCGCTACAGTTCATGGGGTCACAAAGAGTTGACGTGACTGAGCAACTAACACACACAAATGAAAATGTACTGGTGTTGGACTCCTGTGCCCTGATGTGATTGTCAGTGCACGTGGAGGCGTAGGGGGAAGAACTCTCCTTTGTGGGAAGCAGAAGTGTCCTCTGTCAGCAAGCCTAGGAACAGGAAAATCCTGGGATGAGAAATGAAGATGAAAGAAAGGGGCCTCAGATTGGGGGATGAAAAAACTCCTCTCTCTCCCTTGGGTAGAAGAAGGCAAACTTTTTCTACAAAGACCCAAATAATAGATATTTTAGGCTTTGCAGACTATATCTGCAGCAGGTATATCCCAGCAGGAAAACAACCATAGATAGTACATAAATGATGGCCATGGCTGTGTTCCAATAAATTTTACAAAATGGGCAGCAGGCTGGAATTGGCTCCTGCACCATAATATGTCAACTCTGTTTTAAAGCCTTGGGGTGATGGCCATAGGACCTAGAGAGGATGAGCATGCCATAGGGAGATATGCTAACTCCAAGTAGATGCTTGGCAAAAAGCTACGCCAACAGGCTACCTCTCAGGACCCTCTAAGCATGTGGCTCTAAGATACTTGTTTCTAATAGTGACTCTATGATAGTGCCTGTTATTTCTCTCTCTGATTCCTAAACTTCTCTTCAGGTAAAAGTTACAGTGTTGGCTTAGGGTTAATTAAGGGAATTAATGAAGGGTCTACCCCATTCTTGGGACCAAGAGATGAAAGTGGCAGCTGTTCTCTGACCCTGGGTAGTGGAGGCTCCAGTAGACCCTAGAGAAGGGCAGAGTCCCCAGAGAAGGCAAGAATTGAAGAACAGAAGTCTATTCCCAGGAAAGAAGAAGGCATCAGGGAATGAAGAGTGAGTAACCGCAGACATTTCTCTGTAAGCAGGTGTGGACTTAAGCCATGATAACTGGGAAGATCAAGGAAAATGAGGTCTTCTTTTGTAACCACAGCGATGAAGCCTGGGCATGCTCATGGGTCAGGCTGGGTCCCCTTAACACCAACATACATAAGGAGCGCAGAGCAGGTGGTCAGCCAACGGTTTCCGGGGAGACTGACCTCTCCAGTCCTGTCCGAGGTGAACCACTGGGCCTTAGCCATTAGCCTCTATGCAGCACAATGACTGTGGCAAGGACTGAAGTCAACTGGGCACATCAAAGGAATTGCTTTAACGGCGGTCCCAATGTATCATACCGATGTGCTCAGCTTCCACCCCACCAAGAAGAAAAGCCCTTCGTTGTCAGCCATGGTGGAAGAGTAACTCTGGGAGATCACCTCAAAGTGTTGGATGGTGTAGTCGGCCTCCCTGACGGCAGTCGCCACTGCCTCCGGGCCCAGACAGAGGCTGGAGAACCTCTGCTCCCCCATCATACTGTAGCTGCTCCTCAGGGCATCCGCAAGCACCAGGAAGCCCCCCGGCTTCAGCAGGCTGCCACAGTTCTTAAGGGCTGTGCGGTAGGCAGGGAGGCCTCAGCGTGCTGAGTAGGCAGTTGGCCGGGGGCAAGGGATGGCCCCCAGCGGCCAGCTCTGAGTCACATCACACTTCAGGACCTGCTTGACTGTCCGCCTCAACTTCTCCTCCTTCTCTGGCCCCTTGACTCTGAAACACACAAACCAACATACATGGGTGCCCACCCCACTTGTGGGGACTCCAGATCTCTCAAGTCAGGTACGAAATGGCGATGCTATCCCAAATGTTATATCCTTAGGAGCACGCCTGTTGTAGAAACAGAGAAAGAAGACATTCTGGTGTCTGAATGTGACCATATTACCTTGTGGTGGGTTAAATCTTTTTAGGAAGTGAATAAGAATATAGAAATAATAATCAAAATACTTAGCTGCTTGCATCTACAATGAATGAACTGTCCCCATGAAGTGGAGATTCTTCTTCCACTGCTTAGAATAATGCCTGGATCATTTTGTTATCATCATCATCATCATCATCATTATTGCATTTGTCCCCTCTGCCAAACTGTAAGTTGTGGCTGTTTGACCCACACATATCAGATTGTTGTCATTTTTCAGTCACTCAGCCATGTCAGACTCTTTGAAACCCTATGGACTATAGAGACCCTATAGACCAGGCATCCCTGTCCTTCACCATCTCTCGGAGCTTGCTCAAACTCACATCCATTGAGCTGGTGATGCCATCCAACCATCTCATCCTCTGCCATCCCCTTCTCTTCCCGCCTTCAGTATTTCCCAGCATCAGGGTCTTTTCTAATGAGTCAGCTCTTTGCATCAGGTGGCCAAAGTATAGGAGCTTCAGTTTCAGCATCAGTCCTTCCAATGAATATTCAGAACTGATTCCTTCAGGATTGACTGGTTTGACTCCCTTGCAGTTCAAGGGACTCTCAGGAGTCTTCTCTGACACCACAGTTTAAAGGCATCAATTCTCAGCCTTCTTTGTGATCCAACTCTCATCCATACATGACTACTGGAAAAACCATAGCTTTACCTATACACACCTTTGTTGACAAGTAATTTCTCTGCTTTTAAATATACTGTCTAGGTTTCTCATAGCTTTTCTTCCAAGGAGCAAGCGTCTTTTAATCTCACGGCTGCAGTCAACATCTGCAGTGATTTTGGAGCCCAAGAAAATAAAGTCTGTCACTGTTTCCATTGTTTCCCCATCTATTTGCCATCAAGTGATGGGACTGGATGCCATGATCTTAGTCTTTTGAATGTTGAGTTTTAAGCCAGCTTTTTCACTCTCCTCTTTCACCTTCACCAAGAGGTTCTTTAGTTCTTCTTCACTTTCTGCCACAAGGGTGGTGTCATCTGCATATCTGAGGTTATTGATATTTCTCCTTGTAATCATGATTTCAGCTTATGCTTCATCCAGCCCGGCATTTCGCATGATGTACTCTGCATATTAGTTAAACAAGAAGGATGACAAATATACAGCCTTGACGTACTCCTTTCCCAATTTTTAACCAGCCCATTGTCCATGTCCGGTTTTAACTGTTGGTTTTTGACCTGCATACAGGTTTCACAGGAGGCAGGCAAAGTGGTCTGATATTCCCATCTCTTTAAGAATTTTCCACAATTTGTTGTGATCCACACAGTCAAAGGGTTTAGCATAGTCAATAAAGCAGAAGTAGATGTTTTTCTAGAATTTTCTTGCTTTTTCTATGATACAATGGATGTTGGCAATTTGATCTCTGGTTCCTCTGCCTTTTCTAAATCCAGTTTGAACACCGGGAAGTTCTCAGTTCACATACTGTTGAAGCCTAACTTGGAGAATATTGAGCATGACTTTGCTAGCACGTGAAATTAGTACAATTGAGTGGTAGTTTAAACATTCTTTGGCATTACCTTTCTTTGGGACTGGAATGAAAGCTGACCTTCTCCAGTCCTGTGGCCACTGCTGAGTTTTCCAAATTTGTTGACATATTGTTTGCAGCACTTTCACAGCATCATCTTTCAGGATTTGAAATAGCTCAACTGGAATTCTATCACCTCCACTAGCTTTGTTCATAGTGGTGCTTCCTAAGGCCCACTTAACTTCGCACTCCAAGATGTCTCGCTCTGGGTGAGTGATCACACCATCATGGTTATCTGAGTCATGAAGATATTTTTTGTATAGTTCTTCTGTGTATTCTTGCCACCTCTTCTTAATATCTTCTGCTTCTGTGGGTCCATACCATTTCTGTCCTTTATTGTGCTCATCTTTGCATGAAATGTTCCCTTGGTATCTCTAATTTTCTTGAAGCGATCTCTAGTCTTTCCCATTCTATTGTTTTCCTCTATTTCTTTGCATTGTTCACTTAGGAAGTCTTTCTTACCTCTTCTTGCTATTCTTTGGAACTCTGCACTCAGATGGGTATATCTTTCCTTTTTGCCTTTGTCTTTTACTTTTCTTCTTTCTTCAGCTATTTGTAAGGCCTTCTCAGACAGCCATTTTGCTTTTTTGTACTTCTTTTCTTGGGATGGTCTTGAACACTGCCTCCTGTACAATGTCATGAACCTCCATCCATAGTTCTTCAGGCACTCTGTCAACCAGATCTAATCCCTTGAATCTATTTGTCACTTCCACTGTATAATCGTAAGGGATTTGATTTCAGTTGTACCTGAATGGCCTAATGTTTTTCCCTACTTTCTTCAATTTAAGTCTGAATTTTACAATAATGAATTCATGGTCTGAGCCACAGTCAGCTGCCTGTCTTGTTTTTGCTGACTGTATAGAGCTTCTCCATCTTTGGCTGCAAAGAATGTAATCAATCTGATTTCGGTATTGACCATCTAGTGATGTCCACATGTAGAGTCTTCTCTTATGTTGTTGGAAGAGGGTGTTTGCTATGACCAGTGTGTTCTCTTGGGAAAACTCTGTTAGCTTTTGCCCTGGTTCATTTTGTACTGCAAGGCCAACCTTGTCTGTTACTCCAGGTATCTCTTGACTTCCTACTTTTGCATTCCAGGAAATATTGGATTTAAATGCTGAAACAGTATCTTTGTAGTGGCTGCTGATCCACATGGGAGTCATCCATAACTATTTGTAGAAACTGTTGATCATACCACACAACTGTGGCTGGGACCCTTTTAGAGAGATGAGAATGCCTGGTTTCCATTCTCAGGCTCCAAAAAGTGCTGCAGATAGGGAGAATGTTTCCTGATGGAGATAGTTTTCTTAGCCTTGTGAGGAATCCTTCCTTTTCTGCCATGACAATGGGGTTTCTTGAGAGAAAATTCATTAATGAAAGGTGAGAGTCAAGGGTAGGAGGTAGAATTCGTGCCTCAGATCCCTTTGGAATTTATTAGTGGAGGAATGAAGGAACAAACTAACCAATGAACAACATTAAATAACACAGATTGCACAAGAGAAACTCCAGAAAGGAAACCAACAAAGAAGGAAGAAGTAGCAGAAAATTAGAGGTAAGAGAAAGGAAAGAAACACTGAGGATGTCAAGTGCCCAGAAGGCCACCGAACCCAAACAGTAGGAGTGATGACCAGGAATCCATCCCTCCCAGGAAGGTAATCAAGAAAGCACTGGGTGGCAATCCAGGCTTACAGGCAAAGAACACATGGTCACTGGCTCCAGGAGAAGCTGGCCACCGGGGCAACAAGACTTGATGGGGAGAACAGAGGATCGCCCAAGGTAAGAGTAAGCAAGACAGAGATTTACAGTGGGATCACTTTTCATGAGGAAAAGTTGATTGTTTAAATAAAACTTGGAGATTTACCTCCAGTGAGAATGATTTCAGATAATAGCAATTAGTTATGGACATTGTAGTTAAATATTTAGTTAAGATCCTAATCCCAGCATGTATAATCGGTTATTTACAAGCATCCTTTAATTGTGTTATAATTTTCCATTTAAGAAGATTAAATTTTCTTAAATTTTCCATTTAAGAAGATTAACAGCAAACATATGAAAAGATGCTCAATATTGTTGACATCAGAGAAACAAAAATCAAACCATTAGCTATCACTTCACACCCACTAGGATAGCTGTAATAAGAAAGATCAATAATAACCAAGTGTTGGCAAGGTTATGGGGAAACTGAAATCTACATACACTGCTGGTGAGATGGTAAAATGGTTCATTTTATATGTGACTCTTTTTGCTTTGGAAAACAGTGGAATTTCCAAAATAATTGTCTTAACATAAAGATTTAACATGGCCCAGGAATTCTACTCATAGAATCATCCCCAAGAAAATGAAAACATGTGTCCACACAAAACCTTGTCCATTAGCAGCATTATGCATAATAGTCAAAAGATGGAAACAACCCAAATGTCCATCAACTTACGAATAGATAAATAAAATGTGGTCTGTCTACACAGTGCAGTATTATTTAGTGTGCTCAGCTATGTTCGGCTCTTTGCAGCCCCATAGACTGTAGCCTTCCAGTCTTCTCTGTCCATGAGATTTCCAAGAATGCTTGCCATTTTGTCCTCCAGGGGATCTTCCTGACCCAGGGATCAAACCTGTGCTTCTTATGTCTCCTGCATTTGTAGGTGAATTCTTTACCACTAGGGCCACCAGAGAAGCCATATATATATATACACACACACACATATATACACTTACAATGGAATATTATTCAGTAATAAAAAGGAATGAACAGCTGACACAGGCTACAACATGGAAGAATGTTGAAAACATAATGCTCAGTGACAGAAGTCAGACACAAAAGGCCACCTGTCATACGATTCTTTTTATATGGCACATCTAGAAAAAGGGAATCTGTAGAGACTGAAAGCAGGCCAGGGGTTGCTAGGCACTGAGGACTCAAGGAAAAAGGGGAGTGACTGCTGATATGTAAAGGGTTTCTTGGGGAGTTATGAAATGTTCCAAAATTTTGCTGAGGACTGTGCAATTCTGTGAACATACAAAGAACTATTGAATTGCACACTTTGCAAAAGTGAATTATATCTTATGTGAATTTCACCTGAATAAAGTTGTTCTATTATAAGAGAGAGTGGAGAAGACTTCCCTGGTGGTCCAATGGTTAAGAATCTGCCTTCCAATGCAAGAGGTACTGATTCGATCCCTAGTCTGGGAACTGAGATTCCACATGCCATGGGGCAACTAAGCCCACGTGCTATAACTACTGAGCCCACGTACTGTAGAGTCCAAGAGCCTCAACTAGAGAGAAGCCCACGAGCCTTTAGGAAGAGCTTATAAGCTGCAACAGAAGATCCGGCATGCCACCACTAAGACCCAGTACAACCAAATAAATAAATATTTTTAGAAAGAGAGAAGCTTAGCAAGATATTACTTTCAAGGAATTCCTACCAACCAACAAACTGATATACACAAGGAATGATAAATACCTGTGATTGAGTCTACCAATGGGTAGAAATGGTAATAGGGTGACCAATTTGCCCCAACCAGTCTAGACTTACCTGTTTTTTTTTTAACTGAAAACCCCACATCCTGGGAACCTGTCTCAGTCCTGGGCAAAGCAGGAAGGTTTATCATTCTAAAACTAGGGAAACCAGTTACAAAGCTGTCACCCCACCTGATAAAATGTGGATGATTTGACAGAGCATTTTAAGAATAAAAAAAATTCCAAAAGATGGAAGTCTGTGTGAAACATGGCTTTGAAGAGGTAGATTAATGTAGAATAGAAAAAATTTAAGTAACCTACCTGCACCTACGGATAACTTAAGTGCGTGCAAAAAGAAGTGACAGCACAGTGTTCTTTTGAATGGGTCTAAAGATGATGCTGTCTATTAGAAATGATTTGGTAATTTGTATTTAAGTGGTTACGTCAGAGGCAGGTTGGACCTCTGGGCCCTGTTGTGTATGAAGCTATTTTAAAAACAGAAGTTGCCGCAGAACTAGAACTTGCCAGTCAGATGATGATGGAAATTGTTCCCAAACTGTGAGACACACTGTGAAGTCTGGAAAACTCACAGAGAAGGTGCCAATTTGAGAGGGAAATTTGTTAGGAACACCCGCGGCCGTGGATACCTGCTTGTCCTCGGATGTACTGCGAACACTGCTGAAGCCAGTTGCCAAGGCAGTCAAGTAAAGATTACACGTCAGGGCTCCTCCGGGCCCGAGATCCACCTGCAGCGAAATGGACTCGCCTGGAGACGCAGGCAATTACCACTCAGCCTCACATTTAGCTCAAGGGGCGGGGAATAAACACACACCAGGAAAACATGAGGCAGTTTTACAGAAAGCTAACAGCCATGTGACCATTTTTCTAGTTCTAAAGATCTAGTCTTTCAAAGGAATCAATATGCAAAGGAAAAAAAAAAAAGCACCAATTTCCTCTGTAAGTATGCTGCCTATAAAAGCCTGAAGGAATTGGGGAGGAAGCAGGGAGGAAAGGATAAATCGGGGACTCCTGGGAAGAACACTTTGCAAGAATGTCTTTCTAGACCCCAGGTAGTTATCCTGAGATTTAGAGCAGGTTTCTCCGCCCCGACTCTGCAAGGCAAGAGGTGAATCAGAATGCCTGGACAAACTATTTTCAATTCCATTTACCTCTCCAAGCCCCATCCCCAGAGATTCCAGCAGGCCCTCCTAAGGGGAAGTCATCAAAGTGCATAAAGGAAATAAAAAGCTAAATCATCTTAGATGTCAATGTGAGAATTTAAGAGCAAGGACTAAACCCCGGGAACCCTTCAGTACAGGCCGTAGCTACATGACACAGCAGGAGGAAGCCTCCAGAAAGCAAAATACACGCAGTCACTTCATTTATCAATATGTTTTGACCTCCTATTGTGTGCCAGGAAGAGCGCTGGACAGAGGGGACCCAGAGTAGAATGAATGAGAAACAAATCCTATCCTCAGGAAGATTACAGTCTGGGAGGAAGAAGCCATCCAGTGATCTTCCACAAAACTGAAAGAGTGTCTGTGATAAGTGCTAGGGAGGAGGGACCCAAGGCAGTAAGAGAAGAAGGCTGGGGGCTTGACTCCATCTGGAGCATCAGGGAGAGCTCTGCCTGGAAGGTTTCAGGCAAGCAGAGAAACAGAGGATAAATAAGTAGGAATGAAAGAGGCAAATGAGAGTAGGATGGAGGAGGATATTCCAGTGAGGAAATAGCACGTGTAAAGGCCCTGGGGTGGGAGGAGACACAGAGATGAGACCACCAGGTCCGGCTGAACCTCAGGAAGCGAAGCAGAGCAGAGCAGACAGGGAGGCCAGACAGTGAGCTCCCAGGTGATATGGGAGCTGCTAGTCTGGGAATCACAAGGCATGCGCCCAACTAGATAAGGCCTCACGGACCATGTTAACAATTTTGCTTTTTATCCTGAAAGCCAAGGGGAGATGTTAAGGGGTGCTAAGGAGGGGAGGGATGTGATCAGATTTACATTTTGAGGCAATCGATTTGGGACAAGAGTAGAGGTGGGAGGTCAATTAGGAAGTAGAGGATGGTAGCACAGACTGAGAAAACAGCCTGTGCATTGCAAAATATTGTGGGGGAAATGTGCTGGTCTGAGAAGAGAAGTGGACAGAGCTTGGTGCTGGTCATGAAACATGACTGATGGGAAAAGGACAGGATTGGCCTCCAGGCTTCCAGCTTCTCCAATTAATTATATGATGGGGCCATTCATAGAGCTAATACCAGAGATGAAACAGATTTGGGGATAATCACAGCTCTATTCAGGCACACTGAGTTTGAGATATTTTGACATACATGAGTAGAAATAGTTTACCTTTGAAGGAAATGGCCAGTTGAAGGTTTTTCAACCTGTCCTGTTAATTTCCCCCAAGAGAGAATGCAGTGAGAGTCCTCATTCAAGACAAAGACATACTTATAAAAGGCAGAAGCTTGCCCTAGATATCCCTGAGACAATTGTCATGACCATCAAGATCTTGATTTTGAGAAGAATGTCAGTCTTTTATGAGATATTAAAATACAGAGATGCTTTGGGATAGAGGCAGTTCGGGTTTCACTGGTGGCTCAGATGGTAAAGAATCTGCCTGCAATGTGGGAGACGTGGGTTTGATCACTGGGTTTGGGAAGATCCTCTAAAGAAGGAAATCGCAACTCACTCCAGTATTCTTGCCTGGAGAACCCCATGGACAGAGGAGCCTGGCGGGCTACTGTCCATAGGTTTGCAAAGAGTTCACACAACTGAGTGACTCGCAAATGCACACAGAGGCTGTTGTCTAGTTCACAGAACAAATTTGGCACAGCTGTGTCTATTTGGGGCAACAGACAAGCATCTTTTTCAATAGATATGAAAATCTTTGTATGGAGTGCATTTATTTCAGAGAACCACCGCCTCTACAGTTGCTTAAGCTTTCTCCTGTCAGGTACAAGGAGGTGAGTGAAGGAGCTGCTCCCTGCAGATGCACCTAGCCAGGTCTCCAGCCTGCAGACCACTCCCAGCTGCCCTGAAGGCTGAGGAGGGCTGAGGGCTCGTTTCCAGAGCACACCTGGAAATCATCACCACCCATCAGCGTGTCCTGACATACCTGCTGGGAAGTTCTGTTCTAAACATTGGTGCTTCTCAGGATGTAAGATGCATGCAATCCCCCTACAGATCTTGTTGAAATACAGATTCTAATTCTGTAGGTAAGCCTGAGAATCTGCATTCCTAGTAAGTTCCCAAATGATATGGAAGCTGCTAGTCTGGGGACCACAAAGCCACATGTTCCAAGCGCCAGGAACCAGAGGTTAATTAATGGTTGTTTCTAGGTCTTCTTAAGGTAAAAGCTCATTTTCCTTGGTTCATGCTTGAGTAGTTAGTATTTGACTTTCTGACTTGATAAATGAATAGTGTGAGGCAAGAATTTGATACCAATGTCTTACAACTTTTAGGATAATTGTAAAAATGAGTGGCATCTAAGTGTCTGAGTCACACTGTAAAGGCAGAGAAACAGGAGACAGCTTAAATTGTCTTTAGCATCAGTCAGCACAGGAAATAGCTTCAGATAAAGGAGAAATAATCTCGGGGGAAATAGGCTGTGGGTTGATAGAGGGACTTGGAGATGCAAGAAAGACGTAAGTTGAATGGGATCACTATCATTCTCAAAATGGTTGAAGCCTAGGATCTAGCAAAAGGATAAGGGTGCGAATGCAGAATTTTACTGCCAAAAATACAGTTCCTTAGTCTAACAAAGTATGTCTCAGGAGCAATTGTTACAAGCTGATGATTCTGGTCTGAGATAAGTAGTGCTTTTAGTAACCTGTTAGATGTTAAGGATCCACTTCTGAATAAGATGGAAAGGCTTGTGATACCTAGGGAAATTGAGAACAAAGTTCTAAAAGCCTTCTTGACGCATGATTTGGACTTTGGAAAGATACACGGTCTGACAATGACTAAAAACTTTTTGATAAACTTTCCCTGAAATTCTATAAGTCCTGGGAAATGCCATATTTATCAATAATTTTGAATATCATTTAAGTCCTCATAGCTACAGTTTTCTTCTAGTTAATGTCCATTTCATTCTGTGAAATCACAGTGTCAATTTAAAAAATTTGAAATTACTTTTATTTTGAAGAACATATCTTTAGTTCGAGGGCTCTAGCCACTATAAGTAATGCTTTTAGTATTTAATTCTAAGAAAAGGGTTTACAGGTTTAGATGGCACATGAAAATAGTTTCTCTTGATTTCTTATTTAATGCCAAGAGAAAAACATGGAGCAATATTTAAGTATTGTTAAATAATTTTACAATGTTGCTCATGAGTATGGACAACAAAAGTACCTTCCCAATATTCCTGGGCTTAGAAAATGTATCACTTTTTACTACAACATCAGTGAACCTTGAAAATATTAAGGCATTGAAAGAAGTCAGACACAAAAGGCCAGATAGTAAATGATTCCATTTCCAGAATAAGCAAATTCAAAGAGATAGAAAGTAGATTAGGGATTGTCTAGGGTTGAGAAGGGGGTTTAGGATTCTTTCAGGGGTGTTGAAAATGTTCTAAGATTGTGGTAATGGCTGCACAGCTCTTTAAATATACTAAAACCCACCAAACTATACACTTTTAAATGAGTGAACTGTGTGATATATACATTCATTACATCTCAATAAAGCTGTTATATACATGAAAAAGAAGAAAACATGTCACTTTTCTGTTCTTGAAAAAGGTCCAAAGACCTGTTCAGTTGACTAAGAGATGAATCAGAATTTTAAAAGTCAACAACTAAAAAAATCATATATAATGAGCATAAAATACATCCACATAATTGCGAATATGATTCCAAGCTGAGAGCATATGATCTTGAAAGAAAATATAAAAATAATGCTTTCAATGACAACATTTGGATTTAAAATCTCAAGAGTTTAACAATAAACACCAAGAAGGAAGATGCCAGAAGGACTTGTGGGCGTCAAAAAGTGTTGAATTCCACATAATATGAGAAAGGAAAGAATTGCTTATTTTTACCTGATGTTGATAAGCTGAGCAAAGTTATCTCCAACAGAAATGCTATAAAAAACACTAAAGGAAATTCTCCAGGTGAAGGGAGATGATGGCAGATAGAAGCCTAGATCTTCAGAAATAAGTGAAGGATGCTAGACAGGACAGATCTGTGGATAAACATAGGAGACTTTATATTTGTTGAAATTACTGCTGACTGATGTGAATATACTTAAAACTACTAACCTGTACATTTAAAAAGTTAAGGTGATAAATTTTATGATATGTGTTTTTTAACCACAATTAAAAATAAAGCAATAAAAACAAACAAAAGCCCTGCTGATGGCTTAAAGCAAAAGTGGTAACAATATGTGTGAGTGCATGCGTGCTCAGTTGTATCCGACTCTTTGCACCCTGTGGACTGTAGCACGCCAAGCTCTTCTGTTCATGGAATTTCCCAGGCAAGATTACTGGAGTGGGTTGCCATTTCCTTTTCCAAGGGATCTTCCTGACCCAGGGATTGAACCCAAGTCTCTTGCATTGGTAGGCGGAATCTTTACCACTGCACCACCTGGGAAGCCCCAGTAACAATATATTATAGTGTTATAGTATATATAGAATAAACATACAACAACAATTGTATAAGGGGCAGGAGAGTGGGTTAAAGGAATTAAACTGTTGTAATATCTTACATTGCTCATGAGATGTTACAAATATATAATTTCTAGAAAAATCACACATGTGTAAACATACACATAAAACACAAGTCAATAGAGAAGATAAAAGTCAATGGAGGAGATAAAAAAGAACACTAAAAATATGTATTATTATACTAGATGGAAAAACAAATATTATTTCATTCACCAACAAGAAGCAGAAAGAAAGGCACAAATGGACACCAAACAGATGGGACGAATAGAAAATATATATCAAGATGGTATATTTAGACTCAACTGTACATTATCAGTAACTACATTAAGTGTAAATTGACTAAACAATTCAGTTAAAAGGCAGAAATTGTTAGGTTGGATTGAAAAACAAGACTTACTACATGCTATTTGAATTAAAAGAAAAGTTACTTTAAATATAAAAACATAGGTAGAAAACAAAAGGGTAGAAGAAGATTTATCTTGTATATTATTTATCTATTGCTACATGATAAATTACCCCCAAACATAGCAATCTAAAATGACAAACATTTATCTCACAGTTTCTACAGGTCAGATATCTGGGTACAGATTATCTGAGTGTCTCTGGTGAAAGGTCCCTCATGAGACTGCAGTGCTGGCCACTCTCAGAATTGTCCTGTCTCATCTGAAGGCCCACGTGGGGGTAAATTTGGTTCCAAGCTGACTCCTCAGGACAAGCGAGTGAGTGTAAGAGAGAGTGCCCAATAGTCTCTTTGTAAACTAAAGTCAGAATTGATGTCCCATCACTCCGCTGCACTGCATTTGTTAGACTCCAGTCACTGAATCTAGTGGACACTCGGTTCAGTTCAGTCACTCGTCGTGTCCGACTCTTTGCGACCCCATGAATTGCAGCATGCCAGGCCTCCCTGTCCATCACCAACTCCCGGAGTCCACCCAAACCCAAGTCCATTGAGTCAATGATGCCATCCAACCATCTCATCCTCTGTCGTCCCCTTCTCCTCCTGCCCTCAATCTTTCCCAGCATCAGGGTCTTTTCAAATGAGTCAGCTCTTCACATCAGGTGACCCAAGTATTGGAGTTTCAGCTTCAACATCAATCCTTCCAATGAACACCCAGGACTGATCTCATTTAGGATGGACTGGTTGGATCTCCTTGCAGTCCAAGGGACTCTCAAGAATCTTCTCCAACACCACAGTTCAAAAGCATCAATTCTTCGGCACTCAGCTTTCTTCACAGTCCAACTCTCACATCCATACATGACCACTGGAAAAACCATAGCCTTGACTAGACAGACGTTTTCTGACAAAGTGATGTCTCTGCTTTTTAATATGCTGTCTAGGTTGATTATAACTTTCCTTCCAAGGAGTAAGTGTCTTTTAATTTCATGGTTGCAATCACCATCTGCAGTGATTTTGGAGCCCAGCAAAATAAAGTTAGTCACTGTTTCCTCATCTATTTGCCATGAAGTGATGGGACCAGATGCCATGATCTTAGTTTTCTGCATGTTGAGCTTTAAGCCAACTTTTTCACTCTCCTCTTTCACCTTCATCAAGAGGCTCTTTAGTTCTTCTTCACTTTCTGCCATAACGGTGGTGTCAGCTGCATATCTGAGGTTATTGATATTTCTCCCGGCAATCTTGATTTCAGCTTGTGCTACCTCCAGCCCAGCATTTCTCATGATGTACTCTGCACAGAAGTTAAATAAGCAGGGCGACAATATACAGCCTTGACGTACTCCTTTTCCTATTTGGAGCCAGTCTGTTGTTCCATGTCTAGTTCTAACTGTTGCTTCCTGACCTGCATACATGTTTCTCAAGAGGCAGGTCAGGTGGTCTGGTATTCCCATCTCTTTCTGAATTTTCCACAGTTTATTGTGATCCACACAGTCAAAAGCTTTGGCATAGTTAATAAAGCAGAAATAGATGTTTTTCTGGAACTCTCTTACTTTTTCGATGATCCAGCAGATGTTGGCAATTTGATCTCTGGTTCCTCTGCCTTTTCTAAAACCAGCTTGAACATCTGGAAGTTCTTGGTTCATGTATTGCTGAAGCCTGGCTTGGAGAATTTTAAGCATCACTTTACTAGCGTGTGAGATGAGTGCAATTGTGCAGTAGTTTAAACATTCTTTGGCATTACCTTTCTTTGGGGTTGAAGTGAAAACTGACCTTTTCCAGTCCTGTGACCACTGCTGAATTTTCCAAATTTGCTGGCATATTGAGTGCAGCACTTTCACAGCATCATCTTTCAGGATCTGAAATAGCTCAACTGGAATTCCATCACCTCCACTAGCTTTGTTCATGGTGATGCTTCCTAAGGCCAACTTGACATTCCAGAATATCTGGCTCTAGGTGAGTGATCACACCATCGTGATTATCTGGGTCATGAAGATCTTTTTTGCATGGTTCTTCTGTGTATTCTTGACACCTCTTCTTAGTATCTTCTGCTTCTGTTAGGTCCCTACCATTTCTGTCCTTTACTGGGCCCATCTTTGCATGAAATGTTCCCTTGGTATCTCTAATTTTCTTGAAGAGATCTCTAGTCTTTCCCATTCTGTTGTTTTCCTTTATTTCTTTGCATTGATCGCTGAGGAAGGCTTTCTTATCTCTCCTTGCTATTCTTTGGAACTCTGCATTCAAATGGGAATATCTTTCCTTTTCTCCTTTGCTTTTCGCTTCCCTTCTTTTCACAGCTATATGTAAGGCCTCCTCAGACAGCCATTTTGCTTTTTAGCATTTCTTTTTCTTGGGGATGTTCTTGAATCCTGTCTCCTGTACAATGTCATGAACCTTCGTTCATAGTTCATCAGGCACTCTGTCTATCAGATCTAGTCCCTTAAATCTATTTCTCACTTCCACTGTATAGCCATAAGGGATTTGATTTAGGTCATACCTAAATGGTCTAGTCATTTTCTCCACTTTCTTCAATTTAAGTTTGAATTTGGCAATAAGGAGTTCATGATCTGAGCCACAGTCAGCTCCCAGTCTTGTTTTTGCTGACTGTATAGAGCTTCTCCATCTTTGACTGCAAAGAGTATAATCAATCTGATTTCAGTGTCAACCATCTGGTGATGTCCATGTGTAGAGTCTTCTCTTGTATGGGGAGAGAATTAAGCAACAGCATGAATACTAGAAGTGAGGATTAGTGGGGACCATCTTAGAGGTCCCTACCACCTTATGCCAACTTCAAGAATAAGAAGGCTGGTATGGCCATGTTAATATCAAAGACTTCAAGACGAAGTGTATTACTGGAGGTAAAGGGAGATATTTCTTAATGATAAAATGGTCAATTCATCAAAAAGACATGCATGCCACTAGTAACAAAGCATCAAAATGCATGAAGCAAATGCTGACAGAGCTATGAGGAGCAAGAGATGGATCCACAATCATAGTTTGAGATTTTCACACCTCTCTCTCCCAGTAATTACAGAACAAGTAAACCAAAACTCATGTAGAATGTTTGAACAGTGTTATCGATCTACCTGACTGAATTAACATCTATGGAAACTACACCATCAACTGGACAATATACATTCTATTCAATGTAGAAAGCACATAGAATGTTCACCAAATAGACCATATGCTGGGCCACAAAATAAATCTCTGATCACAATGAAATTTAATTAGAAATCATAACAACATCTAGGAAAAATTCCAACAATCTTGGAAATTAACCAAAAAAAATTGCAAGTAATTTATAGTCAAAGAAGAAATCACAAAGAATATTATAAAATATGCTGAATTGGAAAATAAAAATATGACATATCAAATATTATGGCATGAAGCTAAAACAATGCTGAAGAGTGAAGTTAAATGATCTAAGCTTCCACCTTAAGAAGCTAAAAAGAGAGGAGAATATTAACACTAAGTGAGGATGTCCCTCGTGGTCCAGTGGTTAAGACTCCACCTTCCAATGAGGTGGTTGAGGGTTTGATCCCTGACTGGGGAACTAAGATCCCACATATACCAAAATATTCTTGAAAAAGAACAAAGTTGGAATACTCACACTATCTGATTTCCATACTATCTGATAGCTATCTGATTTCAGACATACTATCCCTGGTAAATGGAATAAAAGGCTAGCTTAAACCCAGTGGAAATTTAGATACTCTGCATGACACCAGAAAGGTTAATTGGGAACAAAATGTAAAACTCCTGTGTGTGCTAAGTCACTGCAGTCGTGTCCGACTCTTCGGGATTCTAGGGACTGTAGCCCACCAGGCTCCTCCGTCCATGGGATTCTCCAGGCAAGAATACTGGACTGGGTTGCCACGCTCTCCTCTGGGAGGTCTTTACCTCATGCTCCTGTGGCTCCCAGGCTCAAGAGTTGGGGCGCAGGAGCTTAGTTGGTCTGTGGTGTGTGGGATCTTCCTGGACCAGGGATCGAACCCGCATCCTCTGCACTGGCAGGCAGATTCTTTACCACTGAGCCATCAGGGAAGCCCAGCTTCTGGGACTCAGTTTTGGTGTGTAAAGTGGGAATAGTAGGGAAAGAAAAAGTTCTCCTCTCTCCCCTTAGCGTCTCTGTCTGGACCTAAGAATTAGATGGACATAAGACAGATTAACAGGAAAAAATATATACATTTAATTAATTTTTTTATGTATACAAGGGTGTCTTCACAACAGAAGGAAGACCTGAAGATGTGACTGGAGGAGGAAGCTTTTAGACTTTTTAGATGAAGAAATAATAAAATTGTGAAGAATTGTCAAGACAAAGGGATTTGGGGCGGGGATACTAAATGGTAAAGAAGTAACTAGGAAGATCGGGATTGGTTCAACAAGGTTTGTTTGTACAAATTTCTCAGCCCCAAATTCCCTGTCTCCGATGATTGAAATGTCTTCTTTCCTCCTGGGACAGAAAGGGTATCTTTCAATATGAGATTTTTATCTCCTGTTTTCAGGAAGAAAAAGAAGGGTCAGGGTATCCTTCTAACTGCTGTTTCTTAAGTGCCTTTAATTCACAATAATGAATATGCCAAAGTGGCATATCATAGGGGTGATGTATTTTGGTTTACTTTGATAGTATCTGTTCTATTCAAAGTTCTCTGTTCAAGGTATTGAGAAATTTGAATCATCACTTCCATTACATTGCATCCTTTACCTTGGGAAATGCACACTATTCCCACGGATTGATCAATTTACCAGGGAACTTTAAGAACAGTGCTTACATGTGGCCTTGATACTGACATACGCCTTTTCTCTTCACCTCATAATTCATTTTTCCCACCCTTTTCAGAAGTCATCAAGATTGACAGTCAGAGTAAGATATCATTATAGATAGACTTCCCTGGTAGCTCAGATAGTAAAGAATCTGCCTGCAATGCCGGAGACCAGGGTTCAATCCCTGGGTCGGGAAGATCCCCTGGAGAAGAGAATGCAACCCACTCCAGTATTCTTGCCTGGTGAATTCCATGGGCAGAGGAGCCTGGTGGTCTACAGTCTATGGGGTTGCAAAGAGTCAGGCATGATGAGCAACTAACACACACACAGGAGTACAGACTGGAGGCAAAAGGAAAAGAGGGTGGCAGAGGATGAGATAGTTAGGTAGCATCACTCAATGGACATAAATCTGAGCAAACTCTGGGAGATAGTGGAGGACAGAGGAGCAGTCCATTAGGTCACAAAGAACCAGACACAGCTGAGCAACTGAGTAGCAACAGCAACAGAGATAAAAATCTGCTTCCTCATAATGGCCCTCGACCCACTCTTACACGGCAAAGGACAATTATGTTTGTAGAATCCAGCTCTTACATCACATAATACAGAAGGGTGGGCTAGAGCTGTGAGGCAATGAATAACAGGTACAGATATCAATACACACAAATAATAATAGGTAAAATTTATGAAATACTTACACTGTGCAGCTACTATTCCATGGACTTTACAAATATTAACTCATTTAATCCGTGTAATGATGCTATGAAGAACCATGTTCAGAAGTCCAGTGACACCCAAGCAAGATATGTAAAAGCCACCTATCACTAGACATTTTATTGCTAAAACCACTGAACACCAAAGACTATGAGAAGATGCTGAGAACATCCAGAGAAAACCCACAGATTATCTTCAAAGAGTGATAGTTACACTGAGAACCGACATTGCAGGGCACACAGGAAGGCTGAAGACAGGAGAACAGTATTGTCAATGCGGCTGAAAAGAGTCCCTGTCAGATTAGAATCTTTAACAAGAAAAAGTCTTTTAAGAATTCAAACAAAACAAAAACATTTTCAGACAAAAAAGGAAGTTTGCCACTAGTAGGTCCTATCAAATGGAAATCCTAAATAATATCCTTCAGATAGAAGGAGTGAACCCAGAGGGAAGGTCTGAGATGCAATAAAGAATGAAGAATGATAATTTGTGTGTAATTCTAACAAACATATAAAAAAATAATGTCATTTGTGGTTATAAACAAGCAATAAAAAAGAGAACATCAAGACAGATGCTACATACCTTTCAAAGATAATAACTAGATATTATGAATAACCTTATTTTAAAAATTTATATTTGCCTAAGTAAATATACACTTAAGTAAGTATACAATATTCACTCCAGTATTCTTGCCTGGAAAAGCCCATGGATGGAGGAGCCTGGGAGGCTGCAGTCCATGGGGTCGCAAAGAGTCGGACACGACTGAGCAACTTCACTTTCACTTTCAAGTATACAACACATACAAAACTTGAATGGACTTATAACCAACAATGAACTTAAAAAATTTTCCCACACAAGACCTTCAGGGCAGATGGCTTCACAAATGAGTTCTACCATATATTCAAGGAACATTGTAATCTCACACAAACTCAGAGAACGGAAAAAGAACAAAACACTCCTCAAGTAATTTGATAACTTTAGCAAAACCATGATACCAAGATTATTTATGAGAAAAATGACAAGCTAAAATCACTCATGAATACAAGTACAAAAATCCTACACAATTATTGTCTGGCCAATAAAACAACAAATATTTAGAGGATGCATACTATGTTCCAGGCACTGGTTTAAGCATTTTGAACATATTACTAAACTTTACAATACTTCTGTGCATCAGGTACTATTATTATCCCCATTTCCCATATGAGGAGATAGAGACACAGAGATGTTAAATAACTCGCTGGGATCACTCCCAGATAATGGTACAGCCAGACTTCAGACCTAAGCCTGAAACGTGCATTCTTTTAGGAGTTATACTGTAAACAGACTGGGCTTATCCCCCAAACACAAGTCAATTTAACATTCAAAAAATAAATTTATGTAGATAATTATATTTGCATATCAAAGGGAAATATAACTTCTGATCCAGTCAATAGCAAGGGAGAAAAGCTTAAATTCAACATCCATTCACAATAAAAACAGCTCTTGGCAAACTGGGAATAAAACGCAACTTCCTTAATGTGATAAGGAATCTACAAAAACTTCAACAAACGTCATACTTAATCATGACAATTTAAAATCTTTCCCTTTAACTTGAGAACAGAGACAAGATTGCTAACAATTATTAATTTTATTCAAGATTCTACTAGGGGATCTTAGCACAGTAGGTAAGAAAAATGTGTACAAGGATTAGAAATAAGATAAGCAGATGATGTTATATATAGAAAGTGAAAAATAATCTATGAATATATTACTAGGATTAATACAACAGTTTAACAAAGTTTCTGGATACCAAGTCAATGTAAAAAAATCAAATTAATTTCTAACCAGGAACAGTTATAAAATGAATTTTAAAACAGACTTTCATTCACAATGGCATTAAAAAATGTGAAGTACTGAGGAATAAATCCAACAAAATATGTACAAGATATTAATGGAGAAAATTATAAAATTTTATTGAGAGACATAAAAGAAGACCTAAATAAATGGAGAAATATACCAGCTCATGGATTGGAGGACTCAACATTGTAAAGATGTCATTTCTCTCCAAATTGATTTATAGACTCGGTAAAATTGCAATTAAGATCCCAATAGGCTTTTGTTGGAACTTGACAAGCCAGCTCTAAAATTTATATGACAGCACCAAGGGCCAAGAGTGGCTACTCTTGAAGAAGAAGAATAAAGTAGGAGGACTTGCTCGACCAGATGTAATACTTATTATAAAGCTGTAGTAATTAAGACGGCGTGGTATTGGGACGAGGATTGACAAATAGACCAGTGAGGCAGAGTAGAGAACCCATAAAGGCACCTATGCCCCTACGAACATTTGATGAATGACAGAGGTGACATCCCAGGTCAATAGCAAAAAGATAGACTTTTCTGTAAATAATGCTGACATAAACGAGTATCCATAGGGGAGAAAATGGAATTAGAACCTCTCTTGACAATATAATACAGAGAAATTAACTCAGGTGGATTAAAAAACTATATATAAAGAATATACATGGGCTTCCCTGGTGGCTCAGTGGTAGAGAATTCACCTGCCTATTCAGGAGACACAGGTTCGATCCCTGGGTTGGGAAGATCCCCTGGAGAAGGGAACGGCTTCCCAGTCCAGTATTCTCGCTTGGGAAAGCCTATGGACAGAGGAGCCTGCTACAATCTATGGGATCACAAGAGTCAGACAGGATTTAGCAACTAAACAACAAAATATATATAACTACAGCTACAGGTATCAACAATGATGCTTCTTCAGATGCTACAGAGTGAAAGATGCAAGTCATAAAAAAAGACTGATGTTTTTATCAGGTTTATACAAAGTTCAAAACAGGCTAGAGTAAACAATATCATTTAGTGATGCCTAAAAGCATGAAAAACAGCGAAATGATTGCTTTAGATGTCAGGATAGTGGCTCCCTCTGGAGGAAAAGGAAGGGACTGTGCTGAGGCGAAGGAAGATTCTTCAGTCTTCTACTTCTTGACTCACGGGTGATCACCTGGTGTTTATTTTATATGAATCTTTACACTGTTTGTAAATGTTTTGTGAACATTTTTCTCCATATACTGTATACCACAATTTTAAAAAAATCCTACATTTCTAGATGCAGAGCCACTTTTAAAATAAGCACAGCTTGAGAGACCAAGGGTACTTGATCATGTAGGTTTTCCCAAGTTTCCTCTGTAAGGTAGGTCCTCAGCGACAGTTTTATCCAGTGGGGTTAAATCACTCAAGGGTACTAAAGGATAAAGAACTATCTCAACAAAAATAGGGCAAGGATGGCAGGCAACATTATAGAAGCTGCCATTCAAGTTTCCTTCCAAGCTTCTCTTTCCAATTCTGGAAGAAGTCCCTCTGTGCTTCAGACATCAAAGCTTACTTTAGATCAGCGGCCCGATATGCTCCAGAGATGATCAGACCCCAGTCGGCAGTGATCTCTCCTATTATACTCCGTGGCTTCTGCTGATATCCAAGAAAGCAATGGTTGCCCAGGCATGCCGCAGCAATTAGGAGCCTGCTCCCATTGCCTCTGCCTGCCGCAGGGGTGTGTGTCGGTGGGTGCGGGGTGGGGGTGGCTTATTAATAGAGCAGAGAAGTGGGTCTACTGAGCCTCTTTCTGGGTTCTTTGCTCAAACCACACCTGAGGCCAGCTGTAAGCCCCAGATCAGAGTCCCAGGCAGAGCCAAATGAAGCAACTCCTATAGTCAGAGGAACCGGCAATCTGGGGGCCTTTCAAGTTCGTGGTAATTAACAAGAAATAAACAAAATTACAAGCAAAATGATAACTCATCAAATGTGATGTTGTCCCACAGGGCCTGCTTGAGAGTTTAATGAATGCATATGGTGAGTCCAGTGATGATTAATCTGAGCCTTAATCGCAGGAGAGTGGGGAGGTTTTTCTTAAAGTCCACAACCTTTCAGCTTCCCTCTTTGGTTGAGAGTCCTGCCTACCTGTGGGGAAGAAAGGACAGCTGTCCCCTCAGACCACGAGAAGGGCAGTGTGAGTGCAGAAAGCTACCTTTCGTTCCCTGCGCCTCTAACAATGCGTCCTCCCACAGAGCCTTGAGCTGAAAACCCACAGCCGCGCTAACACTGGTTTGGCCAGAAACTCTGCTTATCTAGTTATCTCTCTGGTTATCTACACTCATGAGTCTCCACACTTTAACCTGGCCACTAAACCCATTGCCCAGGTTGCAGAAAGTTTTTAGAAGGGTGTCAAGGACAAGAAGTAGTGGAAGACGTGAGCGGTGAGCTGCTTGGCCACAGGAAAAAGGGTGAGGGGAGACCAAAGATATTGGTGGGGTGGGGGAGGGCTGCTCAGGAAAGAATAAAGTGCTTGAGCCTCAGCCTCGGTCAATGTCATCATCCAGCCAAAAGGTGTCCAGCCCCTGCCCAACCCCATTGCATGTGAGGTATTTGAACTTCAGGCAGATGGCATTCTGGGCTTCTATGCTGTGGCAGGAGGGCCTGCTTGCTGGAGATCAGCATGCACCCAGCAGAGGTCATGCTGATCAAAGTGTAGTGAGGCTGGAGATCAGGGTGCTGCTCCCACAACACCCACCTGGCAAATGCTGACACCTTTAGTGGCTTCTGTGCTCTTTGGATTATTTCACTTTGCTTCCTTTCCTCCTTGGGTATGTCCCTACTTGCAATAGTTATGTGCGTACATGCTCAGCCGCTTTAGCCGTGTCCAGTTCTTTGTGATCCTATGGACCAGAGCCTGCCAGGCTCCTCTGTCCATGGGATTCTCTAGGCAAGAATACTGGAGTGGGTTGTCATGCCTTCTTGCAGGGGATCTTCCCAACCCAGTGATTGAACCCGCATCTTCTGTGTTGCAGACAGCTTCTTTACCTTTGAGCTAGCGGGGAAGAACTTATAATACTTACCAAGACCTAACTAAAGCTATCTTCTCTTTTCCACTGATTTTTTTTCTTGTTTCCTACTAATTACTGTAATGTTACAGTATATTAAGGGCACTCGTCTTGTCACTAATAATGCTTTACAAATGCAAGCAAGATGTATTTCTACATATGTAAAAAAATTGTTTCATGTTCTGAATAAAAGCTCTTTGGACTGTGATTGGATCTTGTAATTCTGTTTCTCTTTGTTTAGTTTTGGAAAACACATAAGGTCAGTTGATTAAAAGAGAATGCTTGTGAAATTGGAAAAAGCACAGCGGAGGCTCAGTCTGGGCTTTTTTAAAAAATTGAAGAAATCTGCAATAGCTTCATGAAAACCAGATTCCGTAAAGGAAGACAAGTCTCAGAAGCAAAAGGCTGTGATTGGCAGTCTTCAATCTCTTGTCAGAAAGCTTTTGAAAGGAAAAATCTGTGTGGTTCAAGTGAATTCACCCATTCAATTCTATTTTCTTTTCTCCCTCTCGTTTTCCAACTATTCCCAAGTGTTCATTATATATTTTTATGTGTATTTTTGTAAAATACCTACTGGTGCTCCATTATTTTTGTTGTTTAATCTCTAAGTTATGTTCAACACTGCACAACCCCATGGACTGTAGCCTACCAGGCTCCTGTCCATGGGATTCTCCGGGCAAGAATACTGGAGTGGGTTGCCATGCCCTTCTCCAGGGGATCTTCCCAACCCAGAGATCAAACCCATGTCTCCTGCATTGGCAGACGGGTTCTTTACCATCTGCGCCTGCAGGGACTGCATACATGGTTTTTGAAATACTGATTTACGGCTGTGTCAGGTCTGTTGTGGAGCCTGGGATCTTCGTTGCACAAGGCCTTCACCATGGCCTGCAGGATCTTCTGTGTCGGCTCTCAGGCTCAGTAGCTATAGCGCCCAGGCTTAGTTGCCTGGCGGCATATGGAATCTTAGTTCCTCAACCAGGGATTGAACCTGAGTCCCCTGCGTGGAAGGTGGGTTCATAACCACTGGATCACTGGGAAAGTCTCTGCATATATTTTTATTTACACCATTTCCACTCGGCTCTGAAGGCCCATTCTCATTGCTGTGTGCACGTGTGGCCCGGTGCTTCTGACCATTGCTCTCTCACTGACTTGTATCCTCTCATTTGTTATCTAGTCCCCCAGTGATGGACACCCAAGTTGCCGCTAACTCCCAGCACAACATTCTGTAGATATCTAGGTCTGTCTATGGACCCATGTGAGCCTTTCCACGGGGTATATCCCCAGGAGTAGAAATGCTGAGTCATAAGGTAACCACATATCTAATTTTACTAAGAATCACCAGATTGCCCCCAGCAAGGCTGCCCCAGTCTACAGCTCCACCATCAGTACACGACTGTTGCTGTATTACCAGACTCACATGCATATCTCCAACCCCTACCGCACTCCTTGGAACGATTGATCTACTGTACCAATTTTTGCCAGTCTTGTGAGAATAAGTGAAGAGGTATATATATATATATATATATATATATTTGCCTTTCTCTGGCGAGCTTGAGTACATCTAAACATGTGTATGAGTAAGTAACCTAACAACAAACCCCAGATCTCAATGGCTTAACAAAACCATTGACAAAAATGGTTTATTAACAAAAATGCTTATTTTTTGTTTACATCACAGTGCAGCGTAGCAAGGGTCAGGGGCAGAGTACTACTCCAGGTGGTCAGGCTCCTAATGCATAGCTCTGTCATCTTCCAGGGCCTCAGGGTCCTGTGCTGGATTCTCCATATACACCCAACAGGGGCAGGAAGAGAGAGCCCTCAGAGAATGGAACACAAAATGCGTTGTGCCACGCACAGATGCAGTCACATTCCTTGGGCCAGAACTCAGCCACAGAAAACAGCCTGGGAAATGCAATGCATTGTGAGCCAAAGAAGAGAAGATATAGAAATTGGTGAAGAATTAGACAATCTCCGTCATAAGATATTTATTATTTTGGGGCTTTCCTCATCTGTAAGTTCTCTCATCACGTCACTGTCCTTTTTCCCCATGGACTTCTTGTCGTTGTTGTTCCTCTGTATATTCTAGAAGGTATCAGTTTCTGGTTGGTTTTACCATTGCAAATATTTCTTCCAATCTGTCTGCCTGATCACCTTGGCTATTGGGGTCTTTCACCACTCAGGAATCTAATTTTTATATAGCCTAGTTAACCAATATTTAGCCTTACAGTTTTCATGTTTGCAATTGTGTTTGTTATTTATTTAGTCAATATCTGGATTCCCCTCTTTTTAAAAAATAATTTTATTTATTTTTGGATGTGCTGGATCTTCGTTGCTGTGCGGATTCTTCCTCTAGAAGCAGGGAGAAGGGTGGGGGCGGTGGTGTGTGGCTTCTCTTGCAGCAGGAAGCATGGGCTCTGGGGTGTGAGGGCCTCTGCAGTTCCAGCACGTGGGCTCAGTAGCTGCAGCTCCCGAGCTCTAGAGCACAGGCTCAGTAGTTGTGGCACACGAGCTGAGCTGCTCTGCGCCACGTGCGATCTTCCCAGCCCAGGGATCGAACCCTTGTCTCCTGCACGGGCAAGCAGAATCTTTACCACCGAGCCCCTGGGGAAGCCCAGGTTCCCCTTGAAAGCACTTTGTCACTATTTCCTTTGTCAAGTTTCCCCCTCAGCCCCCAATTTGCAGGAGGGTCACCTGTTAAGAACAGGGACATGGAAGGTCCCCAAGGGAAAGGCTCACCCAGAGGCTTAATTCCGAGCCACCTCGTCTCTTTCCAGCATTCAGTTTTCCCTAATCCTGCAGGCTCTGGCCTAGAAAAACTCAGTTCCCCAAAGCACCTGTGGAAATGTACGAAACAGTTCAGGAAGCCGTTTCGACTGGCGGGAGGGGTAGGCAAGAGCCAGGTCTGGAGCCTGAGCCTGTTTGAGATGGTTGCAGCGTTAAAGAGTGTGAAGTTAGAACGCTCTCAGACACACCGGAACTTCTTTTAACCTCCCTCCCATGTCATTTATTTTTCTTTTAATATTTATTCATCTTTGTCTGCACTGGGTCTTCGTTGCTGAGAGCGGGCTTTGTCTAGTTGTGGCCAGTGGGGCTAGTCTCCTGGTGTGGCACAGGGGCTTAGTTATGGCTCACGGGCTTAGTTGCTCCGAGACGTGTGGCTCGCCCCAGAACCAGGCATGGATCCCATGGCGTATCCTCTGCACTGGCAGACCTACACTCCACCACCAAGCCACCAGGGAAGTCTCCCGTGTGGTTTCTTGACTGTGGTCTCCTGCTCACCCTTTTCCCTTGCCTGAAAAGCCCTCTCCACCTTTGCTTGGTTAAACCTTCTTATCCTGAACCTGGGCATTACTTCCAGGAAGCCTTTTCTGGAAGGCTCCACCCCACCCCCAGGTCTAGGTGAATGCGCTTCTGAGTCTTGCAAAACGGTCACTCAACTTACCACACTACATTACAATGGCCATTTGCCTACACGATCGTGAACTTTTGGGAAGAATCTGAATCCAATTCTGTGTCCAATTCCCCTTTGTACTCCGAGCACTAGAGCAAGGCCTAACACAAGCGATAATAGCTGTTGGATGGATCTGACGGGCTTACTATGTCCTGGCCACTGAACTTGGCTCTCTTGCCCCAGCTTCGTGGGCTTCAGGGAGGTTTTCATTACCGCAGAGACAGCCCAGAAGAATTCCCTTCCAGAGGTCAGCTGGGGTTCCCCACCCTTGGTGTGTCATCCTGGCTACTTCTGCGCCGTCTCTAGTCGGGCTCTGACGCAGGAGATCTGATCAGCTCTCCTGGACCTTAGCCTCGGCTCTGGGTGAGGTGGGGCAGTGGGGTAGGGGTGGAGGGGGAGGGCCATCATAATCATATACGGTTAAGTGAAGACGGTGAAACTCAGGGTGCTCTGTCTTGGGAGCGGCCTCCTCTTCCTGATTCCCCCATTCAGCAGCGATCAGGTTGGACAGGAGAGCAGGCTCAGACAATGCGCAGGCGGTGGACAAGCAAGAGTGAAATAAGAGTCCTCCAGCCCCGCTGGCCCTGCTGCCTGCCAAGCTCAAGTCTCGGCTGCCCCCTTGTGTCCACAGAGTGAAGGACAAGGGAAACCATCCAAAGCTGGGCTGGGACTGGTCCCCCGCCTCCTTCTCCCCAAGGGCACCCCCCCACCCAGGGGCTCCCATTCAGCAGGACCGCCTGCCCTGTCCCCCCCAACACCCTCTGCCCCAGTTACTCTCCACAGCATCGCCCTGTTTATTTCCTTCTCGGGGCTTCTCACACCGCTGTTTTGGCCCACTCTTGTTGCCTGCCTCCCTGGTGGCTCAGAGGGTAAAGCGTCTGCCCGCAATGCGGGTGATCTGGATTCGATCCCTGGGATGGAAAACCTGGGATGGGAAGCTCCGCTGGAGAAGGAAATGGCAACCCACTCCAGTATCCTTGCCTGGAGGAGCCCGGTAGGCTACAGTCCACAGGGTCACAAAAAGTCGAACACAACTGAGAGCCTTCACTTTCACTTCCCCACCCCTCTCTGCAAGGTGATTGAGGGCAGGGCCTTGTTGGACTCAATCACTGCATCCCTAGATACAGAACAGGCCCAGCAGGAAGCAGCCACACAGCCACGCAGCATGCATTTCCTAATCAAGGTTCCCCCAAGATGCCTGATACCGCCCACAGTTCCCATCAGGGACGAGCTGCCTTCTCCTCCTGCCTCCTCCTCCTGAAACGCATTCAACACCCCAGACCACTGCCCCTTCCACTTCACTGTCTGCCTGGCAACCTGGTACTTATGGTACGTCCGAGGCTCACTTTAAACACTGCCTCTTTGGGACAAACATATGGACCCCAAGGGGGAAGGTGGGGAGGGTAGGATGAATTGGGAGACTGGGATTGACGTATACGCACTATTGATACGGTATGTAAAATAGATAACTAATGAGAACCTGCTTTGTAGCTCGGGGAACCCGACTCAGTGCTCTGTTATGACTTAAATGAGAAGGAAATCCAAAAAATTGGGGCTATATGTATACGTACGGGCTTCCCTGAGAGCTCAGCTGGTAAAGAATCTGCCTGCAATGCAGGAGACCCTGGTTCAATTCCTGGTTTGGGAAGATCCCCTGGAGAAGGGAAAGGCTACCCACTCCAGAATTCTGGCCTGGAGAATCCCTTGGACTATATAGTCCACGGGGTTGCAAAGAGTCGGACACGACTGAGAGACTTCCTCTTTCACGTTCATTTCCTGGGCTTCCCAGGTGGCGTTAGTGGTAAAGAACTCACTTGTCAATGCAGGAGATATAAGAACCACCGGTTCGATCCCTGGGTTGGAAAGATCCCGTGGAAGAGAAAATGGCAACCTACTCCAATATTTTCGCCTGGAGAATCCCACGGACAGAGAAGCCTGGCAGGCTACAGCCTATAGGGCTGCAAAGAGTCGGACACATCTGAAGCAACTTAGCATGCACGCATGTGTACATGTAGCTCACTTCGCCACGCAGCAGAAACTAACACAGCATTGTGAAGCAACTATACTCAAATACATTTTTAAAAATATTTATTTATTTATTTGGCTGTGTTGGGTCTAAGTTGCAGCATGGGGGATCTAGTTCCCTGACCAGGGATCGAGCCTGAGCCTCCTGCATTGGGAGCACAGAGTCTTCGTCACTGGACCACCGTAAAAATAGTTTTTTAAAATAAACATTACCTCTTCGTGATGCTTCCCTGGTCTCCCCTAAACTGGGCATTTCCTTCTCTGTGCCTTCACCTCCTGTAATAGGGTCATAACTGTCTGTGAGCCCCACAAGGGCAAGAATTGTATTAAATTTGTTTTCACATTCTCGGTGCCTGGCAGATGGCAGATGCTAAATAAATATTTGTTGATGAACTCTGACTACCCCTGGAGAGACTCACAGAGCCCAAGGCCCGGAACTGCCCTCCTGGCTTTGCCTCCCTCTGCTCTCCGCTAGAGAGCCCATCCTGTAGGCAGCACAAACATCACATCATTCACCCAGCATCTTCCCAAGGCCGGGTTTTGTAACAGGATTATTTCCTCCAGGGGAAATGCCTTTCCAACCGTCATGCTCCTTTATAATGCGTCTTGTCTGCACTTCCTCCTGAAACCTTCCTTGGTTCCTAAGCAGGAACTAATCCTTCCTTCATCTCTGCTTCTCATCACTGTTCCTCTTCCCAGTTAATGCTGCCTTGTCCTAGGGCCCTGTGTCAGCTCAATGGGTGCTTAACAGAAGTGTGAAGCCTGCTGTCTCAGCGAACTGTAAACCCTCCCCTGTCACTAGTCATGTCTCACACACATTAAGTAAAAAGCATTAGTCACTGTCATGTTTGACTCTTAGCCACCCCATGAGCTGTAGCCCACCTGGTTCCTCCGTCCATGGAATTCTCCATGCAAGAATTCAGGAGTGGGATGCCATTCCCTTCTTCAGGGGATCTTCCTGACCCAGGAATGGAAACAGGTCTCCTGTTTTGTAGACAGATTCTTGACCATATGAGCCACCAGGGAAGTCATGAAGCCACTCAAATGCCCACTCACAGGCAGCCCATGAAGCTACATAGTAACCTGATGATCGTGTCAAGAAGTCAGCAGCTCCTGATGTGGAAGCTCAAGTTAACTGACACCAGAGCCCCAGAAGAATGTTGCCCAGGTACATGTCCACACTTCCTACAGGGAGGCAGAGACGGGGCACCTCAGTCCCGCCGAGAACACCCATCCCAGACACTTGCCCCGTATGCCCACCCACCTGCTCTCTGCCTGATGCTTTCCCAGCCCAACTCAGCTTTCAGGCCGCACACTCCAGTGGATACTTGGAGCTCACCCTGCACGGGGTGTTAGCACTCAGCCTCTGGGTCCGTCGACTTGCCGGCAAGTCCTGGGAGCTAGTCTTGACTAGCCTCTGGGAGTCAACCTCACTGACTACTCTTGTGGTGGTTCCATGGATAGATGTGGCCCATCTCTACTACCATGGTTGGCACACAAACACATACATGCACACACACACGTGTGCACATGCCCACATACACAAAAAATATACCCCAGATACACACGGGGTAGAACGTGATCAAGGGCTTCGATGGTGCAACCATGCTTAGTGCAAGGACCAGCCCCATGCAAAGGTTCTGACACTTTACACGGTGTCCAGCTGGACGCAGGCACTCAACAGATATTTGTTGAATGACTAAATTGCTTGCTTGCCCACCTCCAATGCCACCCATCGTCACTGATTTGACACTCCTTCCCCCACTCTGAGCACTGGCCTGTTCTACCATACCACCTGTATTAGCAGTCCCTCAAGGGACAGAGCCCCATCTTGGGACTCAAGTGTCTTCAATTTTTCTTTTTTTAATTAATTAATTAATTTGGCTGCACGAGGTCTTATTTGCAGGATGTGGGATCTTAAATCTTCATTGCAACATGCAGGATCTTCAGGTGGGACATGTGGGATCTCGTTCCCTAACCAGGGATCGAACCCAGATCCTCTGCTTTGGGAGTGCAGAGTCTTAGCCACTGGACCACCAAGGAAGTCCCTGTCTTCAGTTTTTCTTGAAGTTCACCCAGCACAGTATGTTGTCTCCCCTCTGGGTCTCAGTACCTGTACCAGAAGTTCCTGCCCTTCACCCTGACTCCTTCACTTGGCTTACTCTTGGTCACCCTTTCACCGATTTGCTCTCTACTTCCCTCAAAAAGTCTTTCCCATGTGTCCCATCCCTGCCCCAGACAGGGTTAGGTGGGGTTCACTGGGCAGTGAAGGAAAACAACTTCTGTAGCTCTCTTTAGAACTCCTTATGCCATCTTATCACATCCCGTGACAAAGTCTCTACAAGGTCAGCCAAACTTAAAAAACACACAAGCTTGCTCACATGGTTATTTACCAAAAGTATTCATGTTGTACCTTTTGCATGTCACAGAAACTCTGGGGAGAGGTGTGATGCTTTCCATTTCAGAGATGGGGAAACTGAGGTTCTGAGATATTAGGTGCCCACCTAAAGTCACAAGAGCAAGTGAATCAGAGAGTCAAGGATCAAAATCCATGTGTGTGCTTTCCATTTCAAGGGGCAGGGCTGCAGGATTAGCAGGCATGGGAACGGAGGTGGAGAGTGAGCTCAGAAGGTGTGCAGTCCGAATTGCTTAAAATCAGAGAGCAGGAAGGGACCGTCACACTTCATTCCACGCAACCCTGAAGGAGCCCTCAGAAGGAAGGAGACGCAGCTTTATTTCTCTGGTCCAGTTCTTTTTCCCAGCCCAGGGCCATTAGTGGAATACATTATAAACCTCTCTGGGAGAAGCATCTCGATTGACCTGGCGATCATTTGCCAGCAAGTGTTAGAAGTGAAGCTGGCGAAATGCAGAGGAAGGAGGTGGCAGAGGGATGGCCCCAAGCCGCCCCACCCCCCCCCAAGCCACTCCTCTAGTCCCCTCTCTGGGCCACCAGGAAGAACAGCCCTGTGTAGTCACTGTGGTTATCCAAGTGGGTCTCAGCGGCCCGAGCGACCTTCTCCAGCTTCTTGATGATGAAGCCGGCCTCCTGCAGGGCCTCCCGCAGGAATTTCTCGTTCAGGGGCAGAGCCGGGAACCTCTTGCCCCCCACCATGAAGAAGGTGGTCTTGAAGCTCCCGCTCAGCACCAGATGGCCCCCGGGCCGGAGCAGGGTCCTGAGGTGGCGCAGGGCATCGCGGCAGGCCTGCGGAGTGGGGCAGGCAGCCTCGAGACACAGGGAGATGAGGCCGGCGGAGGCGGGCAGGACCACGGGCTCCAGGGGCCGCTCTTTCAGGACGTCACACTTGAGTACCCGCCTGATGGCTCTCCTTACGCGCTCCTCCTTCTCGGCCCACTCCGGACGGGAGGGAAGAAAGAGAGAGGCCGGCTGGGTCATGCTCATCACGTGGACCACTCTCGCCACTCCCGGCCATTCTCTGCCTGGCGGCCAGGCTCCCAGAGCAGCAGGCTGCCAGTTCTAGAGATGAGAACACGGAGTCCTGTAGAGAGACCGGCTGGGGACAAAGTGAAGCCCAGTGCCTGCCCACCCTGGGGTCACGGGTCAGGGGCCCCCTTCCGGCCCTGCGCCCCTGGCCGTTAGCCTGTTCTCTGTCTGCTAGCCCGCATCTCACATGACCCGGCAAGTGCCCCCAGAAACAGAACGTCTGCCTGGAATCAGCGGAGCAAAACTACAGTGTGAGCTTGGGGGACATTGTGGGGGGCCCCTGGCCACTCCATTCAACCTCCACACATCCCCTTCTTACCTATACCTGTTCTCAGGATGTGGGCCACATGCATTCTGCAGTATCAGTAAGTACTAGCACTTAAAGGCCTACTCTTTCTAGCTCTCTATTTTTTAAAAAATGTAGTCTTAACATATACACTCTACTGTACATAAAATAGGTAAACAACAAGGACCTACTTAGAGCACAGGGAACTGTACTCAATATCTTTTAATAACCTAAATAACCCATGATAGAAAAGAATCTGAAAAAAGAATATATATATATATATATATATATATATGTATATGCATATAAGTATATGTGTGTGGAATCATATTTTTGTTCAGTCACTAAGTCGTGTCTGACTCTTTGTGACCTCATGAACTGCTGCACGCCAGGCCTCCCTGTCCTTCACTATCTCCCGGAGTTTGCTCAAACTCATGTCCGTTGAGTCGGTGATGCCATCCAATCATCTTATCCTCTGTTGCCCCCTCTCCTTCTGGCTTCAATCTTTCCCAGCATCAGGGTCTTTTCCAATGAGTCAGCTCTTTGCATGGGGTGGCCAAAGTGTTGGAGTTTTAGCTTCAGCATCAGTCCTTTGTTATATACTTGAAACTAACACAACACTGTACATTAACTATACCTCAATGTTTAAAAAGTAAAAAAGAAATCATAGTTTTAAGCCAAAGGAATAAGAAACTAATGTACAACTTCAACCGTCTTAACTAGGGAGGGTGATATTTGCGGAGTGGAAGGACTATGGTGGACCTTCCTGGTGACTTGAAATTAAATGAAAATACACAAGGTAAGTAAATTCTGTTCCACTTGCCATGCAAGATTGTCTTAATTCTAACCCTTATCTTCTGGGATCCACAAAAAGATTCCACAAGTTTAGAGCTCCCTGGAGGTTGTAACTGGAACAAACCAGCCAGTCAGAAAGCAGGCAGCCAAGAGGGTTCTCCTGGGCTCAGACCTTGGCTTCCTTGAGGAGCTTGGTGATGTTTCTTCCTGGCTCCAGGTTTGTCTCTAGCTGGCTCTTCCTGTTCCCTCTTTTGGTCTTTATAGGATTCAAATCTCACTCTTCCTCCTTTCTTCTTGGGGTTCCACTGACTTTCTTCCCGCTTAGTCTCCATCTGCCTTGCCATTTGTACACGAACTCCATGGGAAATTCTTGGTTAGGAGCTAAGTGAAGATCATGCAGATCTGACAACAAGCAACAACCCTCTTATCTGTTCCCCTCAAGCTCACACACGTATTTCACCACTGGAGACCTGTCAAACACCCCTGGCATCTTCTTCAGCCACTTCTCCAGCTCCTGGAGTTTCTTGTCTGTGTAGTCAGTGGCGATGATCTCTTGGAAAGACTCACAGGCAGAGAGGAACTGGTAGATGGTGGGACCAGAGCCAATGTCAATCAGGAGTTTTCCTTCCAGCCCACCTGTTTTAGAGTAGGAATATTCTTTCTGAATCACTAGTACCTGGGTAAGGCTCCAAGGTTCACACTTCCGAAAAAGGTCCACTCCTCTTGCTCCATTGGGAGAGGCTACAGGGAGTTGACCATCTGGGCATGTAAACTCCAGGACTGGGAACTTTGCTGTGCTAAGAGCTCCAGCGCACTGAGAATGGAGAGTTTTTGCAGGAGGGGAGTGTTAGGAGCAAGGGAGATTGTTTGAGGGTAGGGTGTTAAAGAACCAGCTTTGACATTTCACTTACCAGTTTACCACTGTAAAGTGTCCAGGACGTCCCTGGTGGTCCAGTAGTTAAGAATCTATCTGCCAATGCAGGGGACACGGTTTGATCCCTGGTCCCAGAAGATTTTATGGGGCAACTAAGCCCCCAAGCCGCAACTATCGAGCCTGTGTGCCCTAGAGCCTGTGCTCCACAACAAGAGAAGTCCACACACAATAATTAGGGAGTACCCCTGCTCTCTGCAACTAAGACAGCTGAAGTTGTACATTAGCTTCTTATTCTGCTTAAAACTATGATTTCTTTTTTACTTTTTAAAAATTGAGGTATAGTTAATTTACAATGTTGTGTTAGTTTCAAGTGTATAACAAAGGACTGATGCTAAAGCTGAAACTCCATTGTGGGATGCCACATTCATCCCACATGTGGTAATGAAATAAATAAATTAACTAAATATTTTAAAAGTGTCCAAAGGAGAAATCTGATTCATTTTCAGAGTATACTGGTTTCCCTGTTCCAAGAGTTCTTTGTTGATGTGCCCTATGGCCTCACTGAGACCATCCATAACATTCCAAAGATCAATCAGCAAGCATTTATTGAGTACCAACTGTATTCCCAGAAACTTGCTTGGCAGTCTGGGGACTAAAAGGAGAAAACAGGATCTGTGAAGACCCCTTGGCTTCCCCTTCCTGTCTTGTTTCTCTCCATCCACAAGAGACTGGTTGACACAAAATATCAGTAGTGTTTGGACTTTGGCAAGGGGCTACCAGGTGGCACTATGGTGGTAAAAAAAAAAAAAAAAAAAAACCCACCTGCCAATACAGATAGATATAAGAGATGTGGATTTGATCCCTGGGCCAGAAAAATGCCCTGGAGAAGGGCATGGCAACCCACTCCAGTATTCTTGCCTGGCGGATCCCATGGACAGAGGAGCCTGGTGGGCTACAGTCCATGGGGTCGCACAGAGTTGGACCTGACTGAGCAACGGCGCATGCACGCAAGGGGCTTCCAAGATAAATCAACAAGGCCAAGAGGACAGAAAACTAGCTGGTCCTGACTGACTGCTGAGATTAGCCAGCTGATCTGCTGCTACATTTGTTTATCTGTATGTTGTTGTGTCTGTAGGGTACAGTAGCAAATAAATTGAAGTAGGCATCAAAGGCTTAAGAAAATCTGATGGCAGAAAATTTTAATGGGAGAAATTCTGGCTACTGGGTTATGTTTTCTTTTCATGTAAATGATGAAAAGATACCAGAGTTTGATTTTAGTGGTCCAGCCAGCCTAGCACTATACTTCCTGGGGCGGCGGTGGGGTGGGGGGGGCGGTGCAAATCTGAGAGCCAACCACCCACAATGTTTGCATGGGCCACAGTGGTGATCAGGCAGAAGGGCAAAGCCCACCCCAAACGAGAAGCAAAGCTTCCCTACACTTTCAGATGCCCTTCAGGTTTCCCTTGCAAGGGATAGGGAGAAGACAGGCCTACTCAGGATCATCAAAGACCACAGCTCTCAGGCTTTATGGGAAGAGAAAATCTGACCTCAGAAACTTTGAGAGGATGCCACCATGTACCATACATCAAGTATCTAAACTCTTCCTAACTTCTTTGGTAGTCCAGTTGTTAAGAATCCACTTGCCAATGCAGGGGACACAGGTTCAATCTACGACCAGGGAAGATTCCACATGCTGTGGGGCATCTAAACCCTCGAACTGCAACTGCTGAGCCCACGTGCCTAGACCCCATGCTCTGCAACAAGAGTAGCCACCGCAGTGAGAAGCCTGTGCACCTCATTGAAGAGTAGCCCCAGCTCCTTGCAATTAGAGGGAACCTGCATGCCACAAAGAAGAACCAGTGCAGCCAAAAATAAATAATACATAAATAAATTTTTTTAAAAACTAAAATCTTCCTGTAGGGCAGAGCCACACCCTCCGAAGATCCCAAATTGCTATTAATGGTCTGGCCATCCTTTCCCACTCCCACTCGAAGACTGCCCTACAATGAAAGAAAACCAGCATCTGATTTAAAATTTGCATGACCACCCTTCCTCCCACAAACCTCCCCCAGGGCTGAGGAAGACCGGCACCTGGTTTAAAAGTAACATTGTAGTGTTTTAGCAGGAAATGGAGGACTTTGTCACCAATGGGATCCTGGTTCATCTTGTAATAGTCCAGGTAGGATGTGGGCTCAAAATTCTCCTGGTAGACATCAGGCCCCTTGGGTTCCTGATGAGCCATGGAGAGCAGTGAGTTTTGTCCAGGAAGGAGCAGCAGGCAATCTGATTCCCTGAGATTAGCTGAGCCCTTCTTCATGAGGCTCAGACTTTGTCCTCCCTGCAGCCCTCAGAACAAACACTGGGATGAAGACCAGAGCAGCCAACAAAGGATGTTTCCTGAACCTGCCTCCCTTTGGCCATTCACCTCTCCAGTTCCTTTCCCCAGCCCCCAGGCTTTTCAGCGGCTCTGGCTTGTTTGGAAGTATTAGTCTCTTTCGCTCCATTTATTGCATCCTCTTCTACAATGATTTTTCAAACTATGTTAAAAAGCACGCCTAATTTCTAAACACAATCTCCAGCGAAGCCCCAGTATAGATGAGTGATCCTAGGATGAGATGTCTTTGCTTGGTCGCTCAGTCATGTCCAACTCTTTGCAATCCCATAGACTGTAGCCTGCCAGGCTGCTCTCTGTCCATGGGGATTCTCCAGGCAGGAATACTGGAGTGGGTTGCCATGCCCTCCTCCAGGGGATCTTCCCAATGCAGGGATCGAACCCAGGTCTTACACTGCAGGCAAATTCTTCACCTTCTGAGCCAGTAAGGAAGCCCTGGATGAGATGTCTTAGTTAGCTTTTAATTTTTAGTGTTTCCTGAACTGCACCCCCCCCCCCCCACACACACACACAGCACCCTGGTTTCTGTCCTAGATAGCTGAATAAACATTGATAGTATTTAGTAAAACCGGGAAGACGAGAAGAATAGGTTTAGTTGGGGAGTGAGGAGGGTAAGATGATATGAGGAGATGGGTTTTGTTTTGAGCATACTCAACTTGAAACTGAAAAATCTAATCTAACCTGGATAAAGTTCTAGAACTCACAGAGAGATCTCAGCAGGAGTTATAGATGTTGTGGGACAAGTGTACAAAATTGTTCTATGACTGAACTAAATTTCTTCTCGAAAGCCATCCAAATGGGTGGTAGACATTATATCTCAATTATGTGGCCTTCCTTTACCAGGGGTGGGGGTGGGGAACATACTTGGTGCCAGGCACGGGAGCTGGCACTTTTTTTCGTCCATGCTGTTGGCATCAAATGAGATCTTGTTGCATAATCTGGTCCCAGCTCACTGATTAGCAAGGGTTGCAACATCTTTTCCCAGCCTCCATGCCTGTATATCTCTCTCTCTCTGCCCCGTTTCCATTGCCCACTCAGGAGCAAGGGAAATCACTCTTCTGCTCCTCAGGATGTTCTGCGCTGTGAAGCCATCACATCTGTGTGGGCTTAGTAGTTGGGACACACAGGCTTATTCACTCCAAGGCATGTAGCATCCTCCTGTGTCCCCTACATTGGCGGGTGGAGTCTTTACCACTGAACCACCAGGGAAGCCGCAGAAAATTTAGACCCTTCTCTGTGGTAGAGTCTCTTGTTTTCTGGCTTTATAATTGGTGGTATCTATGTTATGGCATTTTGAAAACAGTATATTACTTTATATTATTTCTACTTTGGGGAAATTTTATAATTCTCTGGTGCAACCAAGCTTGTGTGCCATAGCTATTGAGCCCGCACACTCTAGGGCTGGGGGGGGGTCACAACTACTGAACCCCCGAGCTCCCTAGAGCCCATGGTCCACAATAAGAGAAGCCCTGCACTGCAACTAGAGAGTAGCCCCAGCTCGCCACCATTAGAGAAAAGCCCACACAGCAACAAAGATCCAGCACAGCCAAAAACAAATAAATAAAATCATTAAAAAAAATTTTTTTTAATTTTTTGATAAACACTTTTGGATTAATGAGAAAACCAAAACAAAAATTTTTAACTCTATGGAAAAAAAAAACTATTTAGGAAGGAATTCTGCAGATAAGTATAAGACACAGATAAAATGGGAAATTTCGTGATCCTAAATATTCATATTAATAAACAGAACAAATAATGAATGAAGCATTCAAATCAAGGAACGAAAAATGATTAAACACATTTAAAGAAAGCAAAAGAGTGAAACTGATAAAAATAAAAGCTGACATTAATAAATGAATGAAGTTATATGTACAGCCACCAGATTGAGCTGGGTGAAAGGAAGATGAGGAAATGTAGACAGAGGGTGTAAACAACACGTCCAAAGCTTGGCTGTGAAGGGGAAGAAAGATGTAGGGCAGCAGCTAAAAGTGGATAAGCCTTAGACAGGCATAGAAACACTAAATATTTTGACAGTAGAGGAAAAGGCAAGAATGGGTGCCAATACAAGTCAGATTGATAGGAATGAGTAACAGACTGAGTTCACGGCTGGAAATTGTGTTTTTCTTGAAAATAACAAGTACAGAGGTACAGATGTTTGAAATTGGAGGTGAAAATAAGCAGAAAATGGAGGGCAAACACTAGGGGCACATAGAATTATTAGGTATTTTCAAAGCCTTGGGTAAGTGGATAAGAGTTTATTCTTCAGAAAAGTCTATTCTTCCCAGAAGTATGTCCCCCCACTCCCACCCCCCGCAGCATTCTTAAAAGTCTGGTTCCAGGAAAAGTGAAGATACTGGGCTGATGTAATGTTGAAATTTTCCCAAACAGGTGGAACAGAAGGCAAATGGATAAAAGAAGAAACAGTTATCTATTCACTTGTTCAAAATAGGTGCACTCACTGAGCACCTATTACGTGAGGTAATAGGCTGATGTTTAAGGGCATAGACTTGGCAGCTGAATTCCCTAGATTGAGAATCTAGCTCCACCACTTAAAAGACATACTCTTGGACAAGTTATTTAATCTTTTCTCTTTTTGCCTCTCTCTCTCTCTTTTTTTTTTTAATCTAGAACTCATGAGGACAGTAACTTACTCCCACAGAGTTGTTGAGAAGATTAAATGAATAGATTCAAAGAACTTAGAACAGAAATTTCACTTCTGGCCAGTAACAAATATTGGAGCTGCCTTTCCCCATAAACAGCTACAAAACTAGACAAAATGACACAACTGTTTTCAGGCATTGGACCATAGGCAGGGCACAACTGCAATTCCGCAGAGAAGGAAAACACATAAAGTGAGCCCAGCTCTCCCGAGCTGTCTCCCTGGGGACAAATGTCCTGAGTGCAGCACAAAGGAGTGGGAACCAGGAAGAGCCCAGGTGTCCTGCTGAGCCGAAGAAGCCAAGAGCAGAGTTTGGAGCTGCTGGAGCAAATGGAACTTGTGGGGCTAGGGGCCAGTGGGGAGGGAGTCACAGAAGGGGGCCCCCAAATTCTGTGTGGGCACATATGCATTTGCTGTGGCTGCCTTAACAAAGGACCACTAACTGGATGGCTTAAATAACAGAAATTCATCCTCTCATACTTCTGGAGGCTGGAAGCCTGAAATCAAGGTGTCATCAGGGTTGGTGGCTTCTGAGAGTTGTGAGGGAGAATCTCTCATGCCTCCCACTGGTCACTCTCTGACATCCATTGGCTTCAAGCTCTCTTCTTTGATCTCTTCCTTCATCCTTCATGTGGCCTTCTCACTGTGCACATGTCTCTCTATCTGATATCCTTTTTGAAAAATATTTTATTGATTGATTGATTTTGGGCTGTGCTGGGTCTTCGTTGCTCTGCGGCGTTTTCTCTGGCTGTGGTGAGGGGGGCTCCTCTCCAGCTGCGGTGCACAGCCTTCTCACTGTGGTGCCTTCTCTTGTTGCAGAACACGGGCTCTAGAACACGGACTCAATAGTTGCGGCACAGAGGCTCCGTTGCTCGAAGGCATGTGAGATCTTCCCAGACCAGGGATCAAACCCATGTCCCCCACACTGACAAGTGGATTCTTTACCACTGCTCCAACAAGGAAGCCCCCAATATCCTTTTTCATAAGGGGCACTAGTTCTGTTGGATTAGGACCCACTCTGATGATCTCCTTTTAGCTTAATTACCTCTATGAAGGGTGAAATGATTGGATAGCATCACCAAGTCAAAGGACATGAACTTGGGTGCACTCCAGTAGACAGTGAGGGACAGGGAGGCCTGGCAAGCTGCAGTCCATAGGGCTGGAAAGACATGACTTAGCAGCTGAACAACAACAACCACCTCTATGAAAACCTCATCTCCAAAGCTTATTTGGAGATAAGTCACATTTTAAAGTATTAGGGGCTAAGACTTCAGTGTATCTTTTGCGGGGAACACAATTTCACCCGTAACGGGTTCCCTGTCAGTTTTGGTCAAGAACTGGGCTGCCCATGCACAGGCTGAGATGGTAACAACCTGGCTGCTATGGAGTTGAGAACTGAATGAAAATACTAGAGGTCATGATGTAGGAGATAGACGGGCCCCTGGGCCAGACAGCTGGTGTTTATCAAGTGGAGTAGAATTCAAGCTTTATTCTCACCCACACACTCCAAGGACAAAGCTAGCCGCGAACGCTGAGCTCTGCTAAAGCAGAGATAAGGTGCCTTCTCCCGAGGTCAAGAAAGACTTTCCTGTCTACACATGAGTAGGAAGGCATCTTGGTGGTCAAAACAGGAGGGGCCCACCCTGTAATAAGTGTGGCTCTGCACTCACAGGCCTCTGTGGTGAGACCCATCTTAGAAAAAAGTTTTGCACATATCTTGCGGAATGTCCAAGGAGCAGTCAGATGTGAAGAAAAAACAAGATAATTAGCCAAAGGGAAGCAAAGACCTGGAAGGACTGTCTTATTACATTACCTCTTTATTATACTCCTCATTAGAGAGGATACCCATACCCTTTCTCTCCAGATGTGTATCTCTGCCTAGCTTCTGACTTACTACACCTCTCCTCATTACAGAGGATGCCCATACCCTTTCTCTCTGGGTGTGTGTCTCTGCCTGGTTTCCAACTCAACTAAACTGTCTTTCTGCGTGCTCTCCCATACATTGTGCTGTGCCCTCTAATAATAAATTCTATACCTGTTTTTACAGTTTTTGCCTCCTTGAAACATTCTTCCTTTCAAACAGCGATGAGAGACAGTCACTTTGCTTCTAGCCTCTAGCCCCTTATGGTCTAGTGGCTAGGATTCTTGGTTTTCATCCAGGCTACCCAGGTCCAGTTCCTGGGCAGGGAACTAAGATCTCTCTTCAGGACCACTCACTGCTCTCACGCAGATCAGTCACACAGTGCTGGGAGTCCGTGTTCCAGCCAGAGTGGAGAGGTCTTCTTGTTGTAGGATGTACTATCTCAGCATCCAGTTGAGACATCAGAAAGTTATGCTTTGGGAAGGATTATGCGCTGGAATAAAGACTACTTTAGGTGCACCCTAACAAAGCCTAAAACCAAGCCTTGATAGGGTCAAGGAAAGCCTCTGATAAATTAGTTACCTGTCAAAACAAAACACAACGCTCTTTAAAGGAGAACAACATAATCCAGGCTCCTTTTGATTGATTACCCACAAAATCTAGCCTACAATAAAAAATCACCAGATGGTGAATCACCAAAAAGCAGAAAAATGTTATCCATAAAAATCAACGCTATCAATGGAAACAGACTGAAATGGTCTTGCAATTGAAATTAGCAGACCAGGACATTTTAAAGCAGTTATAATTGTTAGGGAAATTAAAATGGAGGAAGTCTTGTTCAGGCTTCAGAAGCCTCTGATCTGCTTCTGATCTGCCTGGATACTGTTCAGATTCCTTGCCTGCCTACAAGCACAGCAAGTCAGGCCGCACTTTAGACAAGACTAAAAGGAGTGTGTCTTGGAATTCTTGAGCCCCTAAGGGTCTGGCCAACCCCCCGGGGTCTAACTAAACCCTGTAACTTACAAGGTGAAACAAACAGCATTGTAAAATGGTCAAAGTAAAACCAGAGTTGCATTTTTGCACATGAATTGATGATGATATCACTTTGTGGCTTGGGATTATAAGCTGGATCCCCAAAACTGCAATTTGAAGTCTGAGTCATGAGGTGGAAGTACCGCCCGGAACACTTTCCCAACTGGGACCCCAGATGGCTTTTAGCAAAGGACTTCCCAGCCCACTGTCTAAGTCTGGATTTAGCTTGGCCCAATTTGGCGATGTATCCACTGTTACTTCTCTCTATTGTTTCTATTTCTTTTCTTTTAATGGTTATATATTGAAACAGAGTCAGGTAATCCTCTATAAAAAATGGAAATTATTTATGTGTGTACTGACTAGTTTCTTTCCTTAATGAATCCTTCAAGGCTAAAACAAAAGTAAAACTTTAAGCAAAACAGTAATAAATTTATTCAAGGAGATAAAGGAAAACACAATCTTGACGAACAGCAACAAGGAATCTCAAAGAGAAGACTTTTTTTTTAAAAAAATTCTAAACCGAAAATATAATATCTAAAGTGAAGAATTCACTGAATTGTTTTAACAGCAGATTGAACTTGGCAGGAATAAGAGCCCTGAATTTGGAGAAGGGGCTGTAAAAATGACCCAACTCAAAGAAAAGAGAGAAAAAAAAAAGGTTGAAACAAAATGAACAGAGCCTCAATAACCTGTTGGAAAATATAAAGCTAACATTTACATAGTTAGAATCCCTGAAGGAAAAGAGGGAGGGATAGGAAAAGATATAAGAATAAAAACGATAAAACTTCCCTAAATTTGATGTACTATATTAACCTACAGATCCAAAAGTTCAGCAAACTCCCAAGTCACAACAAGGCATATCATGTTGCTTGCTTGCTTCCTTCTTTAGTTGCTAAGTCATGTCTGACTCTTTGCAACCCCATGAACTGCAGCTTGCCAGGCTTCCCTGTCCTTCACCATCTCCCAGAGTTTGCTCAAACTCATGTCCATTGAGTCAGTGATGCCATTCAACCATTTCATCCTCTGTTGCCCTCTTCTCCTCTTGCCCTCAATCTTTCCCAGCATCAGGGTCTTTTCCAATGAGCTGAGTCTTCGCATGGGAAGGCCGAAGTATTGGAGCTTCAGCATCAGCCTTTCCAATGAATATTTAGGGTAGATGTCCTTTAGGATTACTGGTTTGATCATCTTGCTGTCCAAGGGACTCTTAAGAGTCTTCTCCAGTGCCACAGTTCAAAAGCATCAATTCTTCTAGCCTGGCAGACTATAGTCCATGGCGTTGCAAAAGAGCCAGATACAACTTAGTAACTAAACCACCATCTTGGTTAAATGAAACAGAAATATCGTAGTTAGACTTGTGCAAATTGTTAAATCATCCAAAGGAAAATGACATGTTACACACAGGAGAACAAGGACACAATAAATGGCTGAGTTCTTATCAGAAACAGTGGAGGTCAGGAGATAGATAATGTCCTTAAAGCCCGAAACAAACAAATAAAATAATTGTCAACACAGAATTCCATTTCCAGCAAAAATATCCTTCAACAATGAGGGTGAAATAAACGTATTTTCATATAAATGAAAGCTGAGAGGATTTGTTACCAATAAACCTGTGGTATAAGAAATGCTAAAAAAAAAAAAAAAAAAAAAAAAAAAGAAATGCTGAAGGAAAATTTTCAGGCTAATGGAAAATGATACTGATAGAATCTTAGATCCACAGGAAGGAAGGAGGAGCTCTAGAAATGGCAAATTCTAGTCTTCCTTACCCCAATGTACCTTCTTTTTCTTCTAGACCTTTAATCACCTTTTCTCCTTCTTTAGGTTTAGGTACATCCATTAGGAAATTTTTGTGTCCTGAGCCCCCTCAGAGCCAAGAGATGACAGGAGGAATGGAAGATTTGGGTCCAATTAAATCTGGAGAGCTGACATAATTTTTTGTTTGCTTAGCAACTAATTTGGAAAGTTTCCATGGTTGAACAGTAGATGAAAAACAAAAAAAATCGACCAAGGTGAACCAGACACACTTCTTTCCAAGCAGGATTCAAGGTTATGTCAAAAACTGTTATAGAAAAGAGGAGCTTTTCAATGATATCTGGAAGCTCATCAAATGGGCCCCTTGGAGGAAGGCTTGGGCAAATAAAAATTGGCTGAAAATATCCCAGAGCAGTAGTTCACAGGTGAACAGGCATTAAAAAAAAAAAAAAAAAACAAAGAAGAACAACCCACTGGGCTTTGAGAAGCAAATATCAGAACTTCTATTTACTTGCTAAATTTTAAAAAATTCTTTTTTACTTTAGTGTGTTTTATATTTAATATGGTAGGACAGTATATAACATATGTTAGTTGCTCAGTTGTATCTGACTTTTTGCAACCCCATGGACTGTAGTCTGCCATGGAATTCTCCAGGCAAGAATACTGGAGTGGGTGGCCATTTCCTTCTCCAGGAGATCTTCCTGAACCAGATATTGAACCCAGTCTCCCGCACTGCAGACGGATTCTTTACCATCTGAGCCAAATATTGACATAGATGATCAAAATTTAAATGAAAAATTTCATTTCATTTTTTAGCAAAAATGTGGGAGATGATTGACCCCAGAGGAATTGTGACTTTGCTGGCAGAAATTGCCTTACGAATTCCATCTTAGGACTCACATAATTGGCATATTCTATAAAGTTTCTGATCCAGGTCTATAAATTAATTACATCATGGTCATCCAGAAAGTGGTTTTAAAACACATATTCCTAGATACCATGGCCACAGGTTCTCATTCCAATGGCCTGGGATAGGTAATCAGATATTTGAGTATAATTTTACAGAAGTGGTAGAAACTCCATGAATTTTGGCGCAGTTGGTGTGAGAACCACAGTAAGTACAGTGTGTGGGGACTGACCCTTTTCCCAACAAGCTTCAGAGGCTGCAAGATAAAGAGGGAATTTTGTAAAGAAGTGGGAGGATTGCACAGATGTTCTGTCCAGCTGGGAGAGGCTGAGCAAGGGACTAAAACAAGAGATACAATTAGCTGATCTGAGGGTTCCCTTCATTGGTCACATCAGGGACCCTCTAAGGGGGAGCAAGGTGATTGTTGTTCTCATAGCTCCTGAGTGCTTCCAAGTGGGCAGTGATGTCTCCACTCTATGGACCCAAGTCAGGGTCAGCCAGATGACCCTACTCCACACGGTTTCTTCAGAACATTTCCTTCTTTTCATCCCTATTACCCAGCCCCATTTCCAGCCCTTGTCATCTCATAGCTGAAAAGTTCATAGTAACCACTTTCTTTGACAAGTCAGCAGTATGGGAGATAGGGAGAAAGAGATTTAGGAGAAATAACAAATGGATGCAATGTGTGGACCTAGCCTGGTTCCTAGTTCAAACAGGTCAACATTAAAAAGCTATTTTTGAGGCAATCAAGGGAATATGAATAGGGACTGAGCAATGATACTAAGAAATCATTTTTAATTTTTTTGAGGTGTATGAATGGCATTGAAATTCTATAAGAAAATTAACTTTTAAAAAATGAAAGATACAGTGGGATGGGGGAGGAGGGACATAATGCCTGGGATTTTCTATGGAATATTTCAACAGAGGGGAAGAGAAATGAAGGAAGGAAAGAAAGAAGGATAGATAAAGCAAGGGTTTTCTTGATAAGGCTGAATCTGGGTGATGGGCTTTGTGAGGTGCATCATATTATTCTACTTGTGTGTATACTGAAATTTTTTATTAAAAACATTTTCAATTAAAAACTAAACCAAGTGTCTGGCACACACGGTATATTAATATGGGCATTTGTCATCATAACAGCCGTGTAGCAAGCCCAGTTCTTAACACCAGCAGCAGCAGCAAACACAGCCAACAGGATCCTGGTTTTCACATAGCCCGTTCTCAAGAGGAGTGGGACCTGGACCATGATGAGTAAGCAAATAAAGAAGATAATATTGGATGGTGGTAAATGATGTGAAGAAACACACTTGAATGGGATGGTCAGGGACGACTCCACCAAGAAGCCATGTCTGAGCTGAGACCTCAATTATATGTGCAGGAAGCAGCCTGGCAAAGGCTTAGACAGAGGGACCAGCATAAACAAAAGCCTCCTGTCTGGGAAGAGATGGAAGGCAGTGAGGCAGGGAACACTGGCAAAGGATAGTGGGAAAGACGGGACAGGGAAATAGACAGCGGCCAACAAGGAGAGGGGTATGACTGGCTAGACAGATGGAGTCCCAAGGTAGGCAGAAAAAATACAATTAGGAAAACACTTGCCTGACAACTTGAAAAACACAACAAATATGTACTGAGTCTACAGCTCTAAGAGAAACTCTGTGGGAAGGACCAGAATGTATGTTAGTGTTTGTTCTCTAGTGTTTTTTTTTTTTTTT